>NC_081569.1:106827947-107178570 GCF_022355385.1 Mustela nigripes
ATTAAGATTATTTATTTATTTATTTGACAGACAGAGATCACAAGTAGGCAGAGAGGCAGGCAGAGAGAGAGAGAGAGAGAGGAGGAAGCAGGCTCTCCGCCAAGCAGAGAGCCTGATGTGGGACTTGATCCCGGACCTTGGGACCATGACCTGAGATGAAGGCAGAGGCTTTAACCCACTGAGCCACCCAGGCACTCCTCAGAAGGACTTCTTGAAGAAAAGCAGTGCTGGGGAGCACCTGGCCCCAGGTGATGCAGTTGGTTCAGCGTCTGACTCTTGGTGACTCTTGGTTTTGACTCAGGTTGTGATCTCGGGGTTGTGAGATCAAGCCCCACGCTGGGCTTAGCGTGGAGTCTGCTTGGGACTCTCCTTCTCTCACACCCTTTGCCCCCCCCCCCCCAAAAGAAAAGATAAATCTTAAAAAAAAAAAAAGAAAAAAAGAAAGAAAGAAAAGGAAAACTGTTTAAGAAAAGAAAAGCAGTGCTTGCTGCCATAGCTATTTTGGCAACAGGACACTACTAGGCTCAGCATCTTTACAGACCCACATCTATAGCAGATGGTCAGCTAGCCATTTGTCCAAGGCCAACCAAATGTTGATGGGGGTCATAATGGCTTTGGCTCACACTTTGGAGGCATTATCGTAAATAAGGCCTGTGAGGACCTCATGATTGTTGCGTACGTGATCTTTGCAGCTTCATCTTCCCTCCTTCTTATAATATTAACTTTCTGCAATATGGCTCAGAGAATAGGACAATGGCTTCTCAAACTGGGTATAAAGAGAAAGTCTGTTTGCCCCAGCACAAACCTGAAATGGCAGTCCCTGCATGAAGCCACCCATGAACATGAGGTGTCCCCAGGTCTTACGATGCATAGACCACAGGTATGTTGCCCACTGTGAATGGTAGTATTTATGGGGAATAGTGAAAGCAGCAAGGGAAGCCATAGTAGGCAATCATGGGAAAGATGGTGTCAAATGGCAGGGCAAACCACGATGGCAACCTCCAGAAGTAATTATGGACATCTGGTTTGATGAAGAGAACTACAGGATGGCAGGCATTCTGCATTTGGTTCTGGGTTTTCCCAAAGGAAGATAAATGGAAAAAACATGTTTGCTTTAACTGCTGACTCATGGTACAAAGTTTTAATTCAGAGACTTTAATTGAAAATGCAGCAAGAATGTAAAAGATTTACATAGAAAATATTTTAGCATATTGGCAAGACATTAATTTTAAAACCAGATGGTCATGGTAGAAAAATCAACCAAGAGGCCTTTGTTTTTCTTTTGTTTTCATAGCATGAAACATTTTTGCTTTACAAATTTCAGTATTCCGTTATACATAAGCAACACTACCTTTCCGTTAAGGTTACTATAAAGACTGATTGCCTGGTGTTCTGGAATATTTTTAAAAAATGAGAAATCATCATTATCGAAACCTGGACTATGAAAGCATTCTTGTGATAGAAGCTTCATGACCAAGACACTGGTTCTCGCTCCCCAGAGGCCAGTCTAATGAGACCATATTTCTCCGCTCCTATTAACCGTGACCGCTGTCTCAGTCAGGGGTCATTTGTTTGCAACAGAAGGTTGGAACAGAACTGCCTGAAATTAGCTCAGAAAGGAGAGTTTATTGTAAGGATATTGTGAACTTTTCTCTCGCAGAAAATTTGTTTTCAGGGGCTATGATCAGTTAGAAAGTTCATCTGACAGTAAATACATCCCTCCATCTTTGTCTTAAAGTCCAACACATCTTCTGTCTCCTTCTGCATACCTTCTCCACGATAACCACCTTTCCTCCCCAGGTTGGCTTCTGCTTGGTAAGCAGTAGGCCCACCATGCCTGCCTATGTGAGTTTAAATCTACTGTCACCATCATCATCTTTGTTTACTATTTGTCTGATTTGGTTTTTTTTTTTTTTTTATTCCTCTTTTCCTATGTTCTTGTCTTCTTACTTATGACAATTTAGTATTTTAAAAATTATTCCATTTTCTGTGATTAGCTTCTAGTTTATATGCTCTTTAATTATTCTTCTTGTGATTACCACAGAGATTACAAACACAGGTCCCTGACTAATTAGGGTCTCCTATAAATTGATAGCATTAATACTTCTGGGACAATCAATAAAAGAATCTCACAACATTTAAGCTGATTTTCCTGTTTGGGCATTGTTACTGTTATCTCATGTTTTATTTCTACATACTTTTAATCCCACAAAACATTATTGTTTGAAACAGTCAATATTCATTATGTTTTACCCACATGTTTACCTTTTCCATTTCTCTACATTCTTTCCTGTATTACCATGTTTCCATCTGGGATTATAGGCCTTCTGCCTAAATCACTTCTTTTTAGTAGTTGTTCTAAGTAAATATCCAATGCCAGCACATTCTCTCAGTTTTTGTTTGAAAGTGTTTTGAAACTAACTGTATGATAAATGAATTTTTCTTCATTTGTGGCACTTTCTCTGCCAAATTTATACAAATAAATTAGTTTTCCCACCTTCAAGGAGAGACTACAATAATTATGAGAAATTTTTAGAATTTATTATTTAAAGGGAGGACTCAAGGTGCATTTTATGACTCAAAATTGATAATGTTTCAGATCTTAAAGACCCAACATGGGTCAGGCAATGGGCTAGTCACTGGGAATATAAAATCAAATAGGCGTGATGTTGTCTTCTAGCGGCTCACGGTCTTCTAAGGAAAGACAGGTAAATAAATGATTACATCAAGTGTGATAATGTGCATGATAGAATCATGCAGAGGTTATTTTAGGAGTCAAAGGAAGAACCTCCAAATCAGAAGTAAGAGTCAGGTAGTATTTCCCAGGAGAGACACCTTGGATTGAATTTTGAAAGAGTTAGGTTGTTAGACCTATTTTTAGTTGAGTCATTTGGCCGATGTAACAGCATGCCTGAATAACAGTGACTTAAATGGAAGTCCAGAAGCACTGGACATTGATTTTAGCTGGGCATTCGTGTTCTTTTTTTTTTTCTGCTCTGCCGTCCTTACAGTTATGGCTTTTAATCCTCATGGTTTATGGTCTCATGATTTCAACAAGACAGCCACAGTTCCAAAAAGAACATCTCTGTTCAAGGTGGTTAAAAGTGGGGGAAGGACAGCACCAGCCATGTCTGTTTCTTTAGAAGTCCCACAGCAGAATTCCTCTGGCATCTCACTGGCCGTGACAGTGTCATGTGGCCACCGCTAGCTGCAAGGAAGAGGCTTACTGGTCTCTGGAGAGGAGGCAACAGGGTGCTGGAAAGGGCTTTTGGGTTAGTCAACCCCAGTGTCTGTGTGAATCGATGGTGAGGAAAATCCTTTCAGGGACAGGAAACAAATGTGTAAAAATTTGGAGTTGTAACATTTTATGCACATTTGGGGGAGCTGCAAGTCGCTCTGGGAAAAATGGGGCCTTCCCCGGGAGCTAGAGAGGTAGCGAGGGGCCCGAACCCTAGGTACTTTGTGGACTAAAGAGTCAGGTCCTGAAAAGCAAAAGAGGGTTTCACGTAGAGGGAGGGAAGTGATCAGACTTATGTTTGTTTGGTTTTGTTTTTTTGAGTATACTTGGTTTTATTTTATTTTTTTATTGAAGCATATTTTTTATTGGAGTTTATCGAGATATAACATTGTATTCGTTTCAGATGTACAGCATAATGATTTGACATTCGTATACACTGTGAAATGGTCAGGACGTTAAGTTTATTTATCCTCCATCCCCACACAAAGTTACAATTTTTTTCCTGGTTTGAGAATTTTTAAGATTGACTTTCTTGACAACTTTCAAATTTGCCACCCAATAGTAATGACTATAGTCCCCATGCTGTCCATGACATCCCCGTGACATTTATTTTGTAACTGGAAATTCGTACCTCTTGATCTCCTTCACTCACCCCCTCCCATCCGACTTTGGCAACCGCCAATCTGTTCTTTGTATCTACGAGTTTTGTTTTGTTTGTTCATTTGTTTTATTTTTCAGATCCCAGATATAAGTGAAATCATATGATATTTGTCTTTCTTTGTCTGATGTATTTAGCTGAGCATAATACTCAGAGTTTTGTTTTCAAAAGATTTCTCTGGTGGCAATGTTGAAGTGGTCTTGGAAGCAATCCAGGTTGGAGCTGAGGAGAATAATCAGGAAGCTATTGCGATAATGTAAGCAAGAAGGGGTGGGGAGTAACTGAAGATAGAGATGTAGCAATGAACATGAGCACATTTAAAACAACAGCTATTACAAGGTAGTCTAGTTTAGTTGTTAAGAGTTTGGGTTTTGGAGGGGAGCCCGTGCAGCCTACTCAGTTAAGCATCTGACTCTTGATTTTGGCTCAGGTCATGATCTCAGAGTTGTGAGATGGAGCCCCACCTCGGGTTTCATTCTCAGCAGGGAGTTTGCTTGCAATTTTCTCTCTCTCTTGCCCTCTGTGCCTGTCCCCATGTGCTCTCACTCAAATAAATAAATAAATCTTTAAAAAAAAAAAGGGGGGTTTGGGTTTTGTGGTAACATGTAGCTGGGTTCAAATCTGCTCTGCCATTTCCTACCTGTGCAACTCTGGAAACATTATACAATCTTGAGAAATCTCTTCTCACAAAAACAGCAACAGTATCTTCTTTATAGGGGATAAATGATAGAATACAGTAGATTGTTAATGTAGACCCACATTCAGTTCTTTATATTTATATATGAATATGCTCATACATTCATATAAATGCTAACAGTGAATGAAAAGAACGGATCCAGGAGGACCCCAGGTTTCAGGCTCTGGTGATTAGGTGTATAGGGGATATTAGAGCGGGGGCAGGTTTGAAGGAAAGATATGTAAGTTCAGTACCAGAAATATCTGGCTTTAAGGTAATTTAGGAACATTCAAATGGCCTGTGTCATTGGGCATGTACAACTTTAGCAGAAAGAATTTGACCAAAACTAGACATGTGAGTATCATCACAGTGTAAGTTATAGTTGAAATTTGATTGTCATTCAGATGTCAGAGATCATCTTGGGAGGACCTGGGACGGGGCAGTAGCTGGGAAGACGACTAAAGGAATGGCTGCAAGGGCCGAAGACAGACCAGGAGAGCCCCTTGAGACAAGGGAAGGGGTGACCAAATGCATTGAATGATGCAGAAAGTTTCAATCCTGGCTTTTATCATTGCAGGTTATAGGAGGTAATGGTGAGAGTATTTTGCAGAGAGTTGAGTCTGAAGGTACATGACATGGGTTGGAGAGTAAATGGGAAGAGAGAACCTAGAATCAGTGAACTTAAGGAGCTCTTGGCAGAAACTTGGCCATGACCAACGTGGACCAGCTGGGCAACAGCTGGAGGGAAGGCAGGTCAATAGATGGCATCTCAGTCTGCTCAGGCTGCCATAACAGAATATCAGAGACTGATATTCTCTGATATTTATTTTCTTATGGTTCTAGAGGCTGGCAGACCAAGTTGCCAGAAAATTCCATTTCTGGTGAGAGCTCTCTTCCTGGCTTGTAGATGGCTGCCTTCTTGGCCTTTCCTCAGTGAGTGTTAGTGGACAAAGAAGTAAGGATCAGGACCCCACCCTTATGATTTCCTTTAACCTTAATTACTTCCCTAGAGGTACCCCATCTCCAAGGACAGTCTGACTTGGGGTTAGGGCTTCAACATACAAATTTTAAGGGGACACACACATTGAGTCCATGACAGATGGATTTTATGGAAAAGACAGATAGCGTATTTGTGTGTGTGTGTGTGTGTGTGTTGTGTGGGGGGAGGGAGGTTTGGAGGTAGAAGAGCTAATAAAGAGGGCAAAATAAAAATGCAGGAGAAAAAAACATGGCCTATTGGAATGATGACCATAAGAAGCCAAAACACAGCCTTGGATCATGGAACTAAGAGGGAAAGTATTGGTGCTGGTGGAGATGATGCATCCATGGAGGTTCTGATAGGGAATTCCTGGCTGGTGGAGAAGGCAAGGTCATTTGAGAATGAAGTGATTGATGGTCAGGAGGAAGGGATTTGAGAAGAAAGAAGGAGGTGTGGTTGCTTAAGGCCCAGCCTTACCAGGAAACTAGGAATTGATAATGGTCCAGTCTTCCCAGTTGGGTGAACTTACATCTCATGCGTCCCGAGGCTGCTAATCTTTTCTCTCTCTCTCTCTTTTTTTTTTTTTAAAGATTTTATTTATTTATTTGACAGACAGAGATCACAAGTAGGCAGAGAGGCAGGCAGAGAGAGAGGGAAGCATGCTTCCTGCAGAGCAGAGAGCCCGATGCGGGGCTCGATCCCAGGACCCTGAGATCATGACCTGAGCCGAAGGCAGCAGCCCAAACCACTGAGCCACCCAGGCGCCCCTAGGCTGCTAATCTTTTCAACCATTACTACCATTTGGAATCAACAGTCATCAAGAGACAGCAAATTGAAATGAGTCAAAATTCCTGCCTTTGAGACCAGAAGAACAGGATGGAGAAGATACAGTAGTGAATCTCATTAAAATGGAACTTTAGTTGACAGGACTTTAGGAATTAATGGTGCTCATTGAATTTGGACTGGTACAGTTATAATACATACACCAAAGAAGGTGAACATCCCGTTCCAGTCTGCACCTGTCAGGCTACAACTGGAGAATTTTGAGCACCACACTGGAGAAGAACATAAACTATGTTGTAGTCATGCAGAACAACAGACTGGACTCATGCCTTGCCATGTGACACATGGGGATAGCCACCGAAGGACATTTAATCTGGAAAAGAGAAGAAGCAGTAATAAGATAAGTGTTGGTATAATCAGTCTATCTGTCTTGGCTTTTATGTGCTCTCACTTCAAAAGAGCTTTCACACCTGCTGGTTCATTGCTTCCCTCTAGCTTCCCTAGGGGATAGGGCCATGATGTCCCAGACTTCACAGATGGGGAGATTGAGACACCTAGAGGATAAATACAGGAGGCAGCCTAGGCAACCCACGTCTAACAACTTGCTCCTTAACCATCTCATTCTTGGGGCACCCGGGTAGCTCAGTTGTTTAAGCATCCAACCCTTGATTTTCACTCAGGTCATGATCTCAGTATCATGAGAGTCTAGTCCTGTGTTGGGTTCTGTGTGGGTGTGGAGCCTGCTTAAGATTCTATCTCCTTCCCCCTCCCCGCTCTCTCCCTCTCTTAAAAAAAATCTCATTGTCAATTTTCATAATAAATATTTCCCCCATCTCCTCCCACTAAATATTCTCCCAATTCTTCAGAGCCCAGTTGAAGTTCTCCTCCAAAGAGGTTTCCTCTGCATCACCAAGCCTCCCCTGATTTTTATCTCCTCTGAAATTTGACGGTATTCAAAACATTTTACTAAGCATCTAAACAATATGAAAAAACAGCAGCTCTTGCTAGGGGCTGTCGTACTGAATTATATATTATTTTGTGTTGTTCACTCTGGTTTGACATGTGTTGGTCACTTCTGTCTACACACAGTGAAAGTAGGGGTTCTTATTGCTCATAAAGCCTAGGCCAGTGTTGAAGACTGAAGAGGACACTACTGCCATTTTATAAAGCTGTCTATTATATACTACATATACATATTATATACTACATCCTTGAAAATGTAGTCTGAAACAAGGGGCAGTCAGTGTGTTTACTTGTGAGGTGAGCCGAAATGCAAGACACACACAGAGAATTATCTCCCAATGGTAGATAGTTCTCAAATAGTCCCAAGAGTTAATATTTTAGCAGCGAATAAGAGCTACCCATTATCTCCTTTGATGTTCTTTTGATCAACAAAGTAGATCATCAAATCTGGAACACCATGAGATTTAACGTGATTGTTTTGTTTTTTAATTATGGCCTGTAAACACTTCTATTTAACCTAAATCAATGCTTGAAAAAGAAGTTATATGATTGATTTGAAGCATCTTTTTTCCATTTTATGTTTTACTTCTGCCCCCCTACTCTTTCTGAGACCTCCTGTATTTGAGGGCAATGCTTTTGAGTATCTTGGCGTTAGCCATTCTACGAGCTGTTTATTCAACACCCATTGCCCTGAGTGCATGGGCCTCCATGATGTAGTCTCAGCCTCATGCAAACATTCATTCACTCCTGCAGACTCTGCCCCAGCCTAATTCTGGAAGCATCTCAAACCTGTCCTGTTCCTCCAGGCCTGCATGCCTCTGTGTGTCCTTTGTTTTTGCTGCTGGAAAGCCTGCCTCATCTTTTTTGCAAGGGTAAACTACATCTCCTTCAAAACCAGACTATGCTTGCCTCCTTGGTAGAATGTTCTCTAGGTCCCCTATGCAGAATCACTGGCCTCTGCCTCTGTGATCTTTGTTTATCCATAATAGCGCCTCCTATATTACTCTGGAATTACCTATTTATGTAGCAATCTCAGTCAGTCTGAGTGTAGGTACCATGTCTCTATATTCCTGTGCCAGAGTAGATGTTCAAGAAATTTTTTCTTTGAACAAATGAATACATTAGACCTCTTGGTCACAAGCATTTGAAATAGACACTGATGAGCTCAAGAAAAAATAGATTTTCTTGGATGACTACTGGTTACAAGTCACTGAGGGGTTCAAAAACCAGGTTTGGAGAATGTGCTGGACACAATGGAACCTAAGAGCGCAAATCATCAGGGACAAATAAACTTTCCTGACCATTCATATCCTTGTATCCTTCCCCTGGGATTCTCAGGCTGGGGATAGCAACCAGTTGGCTGAGTCTGTGTCAATGCACCCCTTCTATCTGCTCATTCTATGGACAGGCTGGGATGGGCTACACCCAACCTTTTTGGCTGGTGGGGCTGGGGTAGGTACTACTTCCCACTAAGATTGCATACATTAGGGAAAAGTAATTCCCTGAAAGGAAACTGAGATGTTATCAGAAGGGAAATGAAATGTGTCTAACCAAAAAAAAAAAAAGTGACAAGTGTCTGCTATGAATGAAACTTTGCAGAGAAAGAGACCATATGATTTAAAAATCAATTTAATATTGGATGGTTTGATTACCGGCAAATTCACTTGTGACATTTAGCACCTTTATTTATTTTTCTTGATGAACTCAGAGCTTTTGCATAAATTTAATAATGTGTTATGTATCCCCTGGGTGTCTGATTTACTGACTTGAGCTGAGTGACTGAACTCAATGCAAAAAGAGCTTGCAAACTTTGCCTATGGCTTTCCAGCCACGAAGGAACTAAGCTCTCATGCTCCCTGGAGAAGCTAAAAATTCTAAAATGAAGTGCCCTCTGCTCTGGTTTCTGCTTTTCAGCATTTCTCTTCTGCTTTCACATACTTCTGCTGTTTTAAAATTAAATCTAAGAAACTCATTCCATATTTTTCTTCATCTGCTTTTGAAAGTGAATGTTATGGATTTATGGTTTGGGGTCTTTGATGTTAGAGTAGCAAGCTATGCTTGCTTCACTTGTTTTTGTTTCTTTTTTTTTTTTATCTACGAAGCCTAGATAATTTGATTTATTAAAACACCACAGTCAATGTAGGGGAACTGACACCATTTGCATTGTTGGAAAGCGTCATGAAACATCAGGCATTAGTTCCCTATGGAGAGCTTATGTCTGTTATTATGTATCCCCTCCTTTCCGGTCCTTGGGGAACTTTGGCATTGAGCAACATCTCAAACTATACCTCAAGGGTATTTATTTCTAAGACAATTCAAGATTTTAAACATTGTATCCCATGACCCTCATTTATATTTAGTAACTGCTAAGATGTACACAGTGCTCAGCTAGTTCTTCTTATCAAGAAGCAGAAATGCTCCTTCCTCTTCCTTCATAGTGGTTGTGGATTTGATGTATTAAAATGTGTGTTTTATATGGTATCCCTTTAAATGTAGCAGGGGTTTGGAACTTGCTGAAGCTAGAGGGTGATTATCTTTAGCATACTGGTATGCATTGTGGGTTACTGAGGAGGAGCAGTGATGACAGGGCCAAAATAATCCTTGCTACAAGGTGAGGGTGTGTCTCTGTCCTCAGTTTCTATCAGAAATGGGGGGGGGGGGGGGGGGGGGGCAAAGAGTAGAGGAAAAGAGAGAGAGAGAGTAGGAAAGCTTTAGCCAGAATGGAAAGCCTGGATGAGCAGACTCTCCACAGAGCTTAAAACCATAGAAAAAAATGTGAGAGTTGGAAGAGTGCCTAACTATGTTCACTACAGCTCCCTCTATAACATCATTGGGTTTCAAAGAAAGTAACCCTCATGTGCTACTATT
Organism: Mustela nigripes; assembly: GCF_022355385.1. Lineage (NCBI taxonomy): Eukaryota > Metazoa > Chordata > Mammalia > Carnivora > Mustelidae > Mustela > Mustela nigripes. The sequence goes on from NC_081569.1 coordinate 106,838,113, forward strand.
TAATGAATATGTGTGCAATTGGGGGGACATTATAAGAATAGGATAGGGCATCTTTCAGGTAGCTGAGGAATAGAAAAAAATCCAGATCACATGGAAACCAGAACTGCAAAGTTAGAAATCAGGGGCATTCTGTCTCTCTTATTTGTCAGGGATTGCATAATTTTCTTCTCGGCTATTCGACAAACAGTATGATATAGTCTATTTTTAGTTTCTTCACTCAACAAGAAAAATGACAGTCAATTAGATGTGTGAAATACAAAAAGTCATGGTCTAAAAATGCAAATTAAGCTGTGACGTGACATTTTGAACTGTATTGAGAGAGAGAATCCACTTAACCTTGGTATTAGGAATATTCTCCTTATTGTGACACAGGTTTAATAACATAAGATTTATAATATCTTCCCAATGGATCCATTCATACTACCTATATGACAGTATAATACTACTAGTAATAAATTTTTTTTAAGTTTTGAAAGAATTGTATTTTTGAAAATAGTTATGGAAGACTTATGTTGCAACCCTAACAAAATAATAATAATAATAGTAGTAGTAGTAATGGATTTAGGTCAGTATATAAATTTTAAAATTTTGTTTTGTTTTTTATTGTGTTAGTCACCATACAGTACATCATTAGTTTTTGATTAAGTGTTCTATGATTTATTGTTGGCATATAGTACCCAGTGCTCCATGCAGTCCATGCCCTCCTTAATACTCACCACTAGGTTCCCCCACCTCCCACCCCCCTCCCTTCAAAAAGTTTCTGTTTGTTTCCCGGAGTCCATAGTCTTTCATAGTTCATCTCCCACTCTTATTTCTCCCCCTTCATCATAGACCAATGGAACAGAATAGAGAGCCTAGATATGGACTCCCAATAGTCAACTAATCTTCCACAAAGCAGGAAAAAATATCCAGTGGGAGGCAGACAGTCTCTTCAATAAATGGTGCTGGGAAAATTGGACGACAGCTATGTATAGAAGAATGAAATGCGACCATTCTCTTACACCATACACAAAGATAATAATACGACTTCTATTGAAATTCTTACTACATAACAGGCACTGTGCTAAGTGCTTTAGATAGATTATTGCATTTAATCTTTGAACAATCCTACAGGGTATTATTATTATTCCAATTTTCTCAGATGAAAAATTAAGGCACAGAGAAATTACGTAATCAAGTCACACAACACTAAAGTGGCAGAGTTTATTCTAAGCCTCAGGCTTTCCCATTATGATATATTGTTTCCAGCTAGGCTCTATTATCCCCATCAAGAATGAATGATAGTCACATAATCATGATAAATGCTCTTTGGATTTTTAAAAGAGTCTTTCTATAAAGCATGTAAAACTTAATTATAAATCCAAAAGACCTTGGGCATATACAGATAATATAGAAGAAAGCTAGGGAAAAGAGGGAAGAAGAAAAGGAAAAAGAGTACTTACTTCCTCATATTTCTCAGAGGAGGAGAGACTGTTTGATGTTACTGCATATATTTTTAAAATGATAAAAATAGGGCCACCTGGGTGGCTCAGTGGGTTAAAGCTTCTGCCTTCAGCTTAGGTCATGATCCCAGGGTCCTGGGATCGAGCCCCACATTGGCATCAGTCTCTCTGCTCAGCAGGGAGCCTGCTTCCCTTCCTCTCTCTCTGCCTGCCTCTCTGCCTACTTGTGATCTCTGTCTGTCAAATAAATTAAAAATATATATATTTAAAAAATTATAAAAATAGGGCGCCTGGGTGGCTCAGTGGGTTAAGCCACTGCCTTTGGCTCAGGTCATAGTCTCAGGATCTTGGGATCGAGTCCCGCATCTGGCTCTCTGCTCAGCAGGGAGCCTACTTCCTCCTCTCTCTCTCTCTGCCTGCCTCTCTGCATACTTGTGATCTCTGTCAAATAAATAAATAAAATCTTTAAAAAAAATTATAAAAATAGTTAATAGAACTAAAAATAAAAAGTTAACAAAAGTCAGAAGAGAGTTTAATATAAACGAGCCCACTTTTAAAAAATTTTTCAAAACATCATTCAATAGATAAATCAGGAACAGTACAAACATGTTAGTTGAGTTACGTAGATGACTACCAGAAAACACAAAACTATAAACAAATAGATGAGAAACAGTTATCTGTGAAAAGCGGCCAGGCCAGGAGTATGGATCATGGAGTGAGATTTTTACTTTTGATTTTATATGTTAAATGATTCTTTCCATGTGCCCATATTATGTTTTATAATAAGAACCATGCCTATACTTCTCACTCAGTAAGTCCGTATCTAGGTTTCCCTCCCAGAAGAATGCTCATGATGTACATTATAGACGTGGCTCTAAGGGAAACGAGGGAGTTCCTCCAAGTCTAGAAGGTGTGCCAGGTAAACACCACACCCCGATGGTCTGGGGTCTCTCTATAGCTATATGAATGTCTTTATGCCCCCACCTAACCCAAGATGCAGCCCAGAGATAAGAGCAAACAAGGACCCTTGTGTCTGAATTTCTCACCCTCTTTTCTCTTTTATATTTACTTCTGGATGAGAAAGCAGAGTGGGTTCCACTTCCTTTTCCGGTCTGTGTATTACCTTTCTGACCCGGGGCACAGTAAGCCTCACAGCTTGGCCTTCATGGCAGACGGGCTGCAGGAAGGGAAAGCAGTCTACCAAAAAGAACGCATGATATGGGGAGATATTTCAAAAGCATTATCCCCCTTACATATATACACACACACGGAAAGTTCTGGGAGGATACAGGTCACTTCAATAGCAGTGGGCTTGTCTAGGGAGATGAGTTCAGAGTGATGAAGTATTCATGTATGACACAGGTAATTGATTGTTTTTGTTCTTGTTGCTATGGATATTCGTTAAGTGCTGTCATTTATTTTACCCATTGTAATCATCACAATAGCCCAGAAAAAATAGTTTTTTCTCTATTTTTTGAAATTAGTAGACTTTATTTTTTAGAGCAGTTTTAGGTTTATGGAAAACTTGAACGGAAAGTACAGTGAGTTCTCACTTACCTACCCTGTCTCCCCAGTTTCTCTTATTATCATCTTGCCTGAGTGGGGTACCTCTGTTACAACTGATGAGCCAATACTGTACATTATTATGAACTAAAGTCTCTAGCTGACACTAGGGTTCACTCTTAGTTTGAGATCCTATGAATTTTGACAAATGTATGACCCATATCCACCATGACAGTATCATACAGAACAATTTCACTGTCCTATAGATCCCCTGTGCTCACCTACTCATCCCTCTCCCTAATTGATTTTTTGAAAAATCCGTGTCGTCCTGATTCCCATAGTGTTCCAAGTTGCCCATGACGTGAAATCCAGTCCACTGCACCTGTTCTTCTCATTACTGATTCCGCTCTTGGTGATAATAGCATGTGAGTGGTCTTCGAGCACCTCATATCCTGCTACTACCGCCACTTGTCAGGGGAAAACCCAGACAGGATGAGATCCACATTCCCAGCTGTCCCTGTCTTCCAAGGAAGAGAAACCTTAAACCAGTAGCTAAAGAGTGAAACCAGATATCCCAGGGAAGGGGTAGGGGGTGTCAGGTCTCTGGTGGTCTGAAAGAGGCACCAAGCCAGAAGCCCGAAAGTGCTGGGAAAACCAGCAAGAGATGTAGATAGTGCTGGGTAAGATCCCAGGCACCGTGGAGAAGGGGTCTCAAATAACAGTACTTAGGATTTGAGACAAACTCTTACTGCAGTAAGTACGGTTTCCTGGATAAAACCCTATCCTGATTTCCAAGGTTAGCATTGGGCGGCATGTAGGGGAGAATCTCTTGTGCAGACAGCCGAGAATGAGGCTGGATTTCTCTAGGCAGTGATTTTTCAAACATTTTTAGCATGACCTACAGTAAAAAAATCTATTTCATATCGACATCTAGTGTACACAGGCAGTACACACATTGTGCACACACAAACACACTGTCAACAGTATTGGCATCACCTGGGAACCTGCTAGAAATGTGAAATATGGAGCTCACATTTGGCCTATTAAATCAAAATTGGCATTTTAATAAGGTTTCCAAGTAATCATGGTGCATATTAAGGTTTAAGAAGCCCTGCTTCAGGGGACCTCAAGCTCAAAGATGAATAAACCCCAGATGATTTCATTCCATGGGTTTCTTCCATCTGAGACCAGAGCCCTGAGGAAATTGGCTAAATACTACAGCCTGGGATCGTGTATTCCACCCCCTCAAGACTCCATCACGTCATCACGATAATAACTGAATTGTATTACGGAGTTAAGTGTGTGCCAAGTGCCCTTCTAGTGCTGTAAGTGTAGTAACTCTTTTAATTCTCATAACAACCTAATAAAGTAGGTTCCATTATTTCACATTTTATATATGAGATAATTGAGGTACAGGAAGGTTAAATAAATTTCCCAGGTCACACAGCTAATAAATGAGGAAATAAAACTACCGAAAGTGATAGAAAACGGTCCACAGATTTCTGTAAGATGGAAAGTGGGCGGGACAAGGCTATTAAATGAAACAGGTGGGGAAAACTTGAGATCCCGTGTATTCTCCCTACTGGAGTCAGTCTACTAACAAAATCGCTGAGAGGCTCTGTGCTTAGAATCAGCAAGTATGGCCAAGGGTCAAAGTGATAACTAGAGCAAACACCGGACATCCCCCCTGTTGGTACACCCTGAACATCCCCCACCCCTTTAGGGCAGAAAGCCCAAACAGCTGACACTTACCCAGGGCAAAAAAATAAGTCTGTCAGCTCTGCTCCAAAAATTTTGAACTGGTCATCTGGGGGAAGATGAAGACCTCCCATACAGATATAGTTCTTCTTATTTGGACATATGGGAGGTCCCCCAGCTTAACAATTGGTCAAAATTTTATAGAGAGCCAAACTGTTAAGCATGAGGGTAAAAACATTTCAGGTATGTGAGGATGTAGAAGATCTATCTTCCATGCCCCCTCCTGTGGCTGTTACTTAAGGATATACTCCAGCAAAATAAGGGAGCAATCTAAGGAAGGAGACATGCAATCAATAAACAGCTCTGTTGCAGGAGAGCAGGGGCAGACAAAAGGTTCTCGGATGAGAATAGCATAGCAGGCCCAGAGGGCAAGTCCAGAGTGGTGCAGGAGAGTTTTGGAGAAACAAAGCCAACTCATCGGTAGAAAGGATGGGCAAAGAAAGTTTGGGGAAAATTTGGGAATATGATAATAGAAAACAAAACGAAAAGAAGAAAATAAGGAATTTCAAGGGCTCAGGGAAAGTATATAAGTGCCTCAGTCAACTAAACATGACCCACTTTAAAGCTAATTGTCAGAAAAGGGACTCCATTAGTCCTCGATGCTATGAACATTCTACTTAAGGTGGCGCTAGGTTGGTTCCTCTGGGCCCCGCAGGGAGGGAATGCGATTCCAACACCCTGTTTTTCCAGGCACTGAACAATATATAAATAGTTATAAATGTGTAAATACCTTTCACTGGAATCTGACTTTAGAGTCACCTTATGAATAAGGTAGAGAAAAGTTAACAGAGATTATATAGAATATATGAACAATTTCATCCATGTTTACCTTGCAAAATGTAGCTGACAGAAGGTAGAGTGTAGAAGAAAGGAAGGCAGACGGAATGGAAGATAATTGCCTCATTTTTATATAGTATAGAGTCAAGGAATGCTGCCTGAAGTGAATAGAAGCTTGTGGAAATGTATTTTGGGAGAGCAATTTGGCCATATATGGAGACAAGCTGTTGAAGATGCCCTCCCCACCCCCATCCCACATCCCAGTAATTCTCCTAGAGGATCTCTCATACCCCATACAGGAGAGTCACTATAGTGTTGCTCGGAAAGGTTCAAAGTAACCAGTCTATATTAAGATGCAGGACTATGTAGAAATTAAGAGAGAAGACTCTGAAGCTAGATGTTCATGTATTAGCTGTCAAGATTTCAGGAATGTGGTTTATCTCCCGTGCCTCAGTTTTCCCATAGAAAATGAGATCACTATCAGATCGTATTAGTTAAGCAATGTAAACTTAAGGACTGAGAGTAGTGCCGGGCGGACAGTAGGCACTCAATGTTGGGTGTTGCTATTGCTATCGTTATTTTCCATCAACAAGACCTGAACAAAGACACTGTGGTACGAATTCATGGGATGGAGGTAACAGGCAAAACGAAAGGACTATAGCTTATGCATGTTAATGGATACATTTTGAAAACACCAAATTGAATGAAAAAATCAAATTATAAAATAAAACGTTCACAGTAGTCATATGGCCTCTGTACATTAAAAAGGCAATAATACATATTATTTATGAATCCATACACACATATATATAAATATTTAAGAGGTAACAGAGGTGTTAGAGTCTCCATATTCTTATATTTCATAATAAACATTTAAGATACAAAGTGAAGTTGCTAGAATAAGAAATAGTGAGGTAGCATTTTGTATAAAGTTTAAAATTTCAAAGAAACACAAATGAATAAGAATGTGAATATTAAATACTGAGAGGAGGAGGAGGAGGGAAGAAGAGCTGTGAGACCCTGTTCATCTTTTGCATTAGAGGGTCAGTAACTACTATTTAAAATTGATAAACGAAGAAATGGGGGTCCAACCATACTATCTACACTGATCTCTAGGTACTGGATCACTAATGCATTGGTGGCAAGAAAGTGCTCTTCCTTGTGATCATCATGCACAACATCCAATGGGATGTTTTGCACATAGTAGATGCTCCACCGGTATGTTCCGTTTCGATTAAATAATCTAAATATTTGTCTTGCTAGTTTGCAGTCTCACACAAGGAAGCCAAACACAGCTGTGCAGCCTGAGGGTGCTGAGGTGACCCTCAGCTGGCCACAGTACCCCGGAGCCCCCACCCCGCACAGCCTCCCCCCATCCCTGCGCCTAAGCTGCCAAGTGCACAAATCTTTTAATATCCCTCCGCACTGCACATTGCTCTTGATCTGAAACCTTGTCAAAAAGATTTGAAGAAAAGTGGGAAAGAATTAAGATCCACAGAAAAAGCTCTTGAAACGTGGAGTGGAAAAACTGACACAAAATAACCCATGACAGCCCTAGCCAAAGCCGGTGGTTATTACAACCCAGCCACTAACCCGAGGGGCGAGAACGAGGCGTTTCTGCTCAGGTGAGGAGAGAGCCAGCCGCCCCCCGATATTCACAGCGCCAGATTTTTTTCCAAATCCCACTTCAAATCTTGTAATCCCTTCAGTCCTTAACTGCTGCAAGATGACATCATCTGTTCCTGCGTCTCAGACAGCGGCTCGCCACTTCGGCCTGAGAGCGCAGTTGTGGTCTCGCAAGCATGGGGCTTTCAGACTGACTTAGAAAACCCAGCCGCACATGGAAAAACACAATTTTAAAAATTATGATCTCTTTTTCCCCTTTATAAATGGATGTCGTTAGCTGTGGCTCCAAGCGAGGGCAGAACTGTCCTGCCTCACTGAAGGGTCCGTGGAGTGTTTTTCAATATCGTTGAAGGCCTGGCTTTTCCTTTCTCAGAGAGACTATATAACTATGGTATCCTCAGAAGGCTTAGGAGTGTCCATTTTCAGGGATCTGCCTCCCTGAAAAGCCATAAAAAAGAGGAAACAAAAAATAAAAGGAAACAGTATTAGATAAGCATGCTCAAATCTAGGTATGGCTGCTACCTGTTTGAGTTATTTAAAATTCCCTAGTTCAAGGCACAGGATTTTGGGGGAAATAGATTTTCCTTTCTTTCCATATTTCCTCTTCATTCTGTCTATGTCCATTTGTCTCTTTACATCCACTGATGTGTGTCTATCTGTGTAGGTAGCATGGTGATTTGGAAGCTCTGGTTAATGTAGAGGGCTCATTCATTCATTCAGCAGGCATTTCATGAGCGGCTGCTACCTGCCAGACACTGTGCTAAGTTCTGAGTATGTAAGGATACAGGAGATACAGCACCTGTCCTTGGATCTTACCAATATAGTGATGGGAACAGTCTTCTAACAGATCAATGACATGTTAAGAGCAAAGACAGAGTCAAGTGCTCCGTGAGCAGAGGAGGGAGGAACTCACTGTGTTGAGATAACATTTCCCAGTTGTTTCAGAGAACCACCCTGGTATAAATATTTTCTGAGCCATAAAATATCTTTTCAGTTCACTCTGAGTTAGTTTTGCAGCGTTGAGTTTTCAGTGGAATGAGGAGGTGTCTTTCTGTGCCAAAGCTTACCCTTATGTCAGGGAGAGGGGGGTGGATAGAGAAAAGCACAGGGAGAGAGGCGAGGGGAGGAGGACCTTGGCTTCTTGCCTGCCAAGGGACTAGCACATTTATATTCCCTGGCGCTGTTAGTGAATCATTAGGTTGTTAAGAATTTTGGATGCGTGTGCATTTGTGTGTGAGCGTATGTGTGCTTAATTGTTGACTTTGCTAAAACGCCTTCCTTACCTTCTTTTCTCCCTCCCACTTCTTTTTAAAACAAGAAATCACAAAGACGAGGAGGGGTCTTGCTTCAGTATCCTTTTGGTGGATGGAACCATCATATTGTGACATTCATCTGAATTGTTAGGAAATCTACATTCCAAAGTCCATAAGATCCCATCCGTGCCTCAGCAGGGATAGGAGAACATATAGTTGCCAAACTTCACACTCCCCCAATCCCTGCTAAATTTGGACCTAAGTGCAAAGAACCAGGGTCCTGTACTCATTTATAGCTGGCAAAATGCAGCAGCCTGGTTTGTGAAAAAGGACTTCATGGCCATCACAAGCTCTTAGAGTGTCACGTGGTGATGAGTTTAATGTAAATGAATCTGAAACATCTGGATCAAATTTCCTCTCAAACAAACAGGGTTATGAAAATTGGTGGGCAAAGAAATATCTTCTGGCCAGAGGCATTTTGAGTTATTCCTGAACCCAAAGTGTCTGCGACGATGGTTTAAGATGGGGACCCTTTGAGGCCGCTCTCCTGCTTCTCCCAGTACCTGAGGCTATGGCAAATAGCAGTGGAGCAAAAAGGACTGATCATGTGAGCCACGATCTTTGTGAAGCAGAAGTGAGAGGAATTAATTCATTTAACAACTGTTTATTGAGCACCTACTAAAAGCCAGCTCTTATACTGGGTAAATATTAGGGGATACCCAGTGTCAGGGGATATTGTGGGAAGCAAGAAGGACCCAAACCCTGCCCTCTGGGCCTTGCAGTTTAGAGACAACCTCAAGGCACACGTCACACAGGTAGCTAACGCTGAACCTGGTGGTTGTTCCAGGTGTGGTGGGAACTCAAAGCAGCCCAGTGAGTCACCAACTGAGTGTGTGTGGATTGAAGGAGTGTCTCCAGAAAAGTGGTCTTTGTGCCAAGCCCTTCAGAGTGTCTGGGCGGCGGCTGATCTCCTCAGAGCCAATCTCAATGCTTGGTACCGGGGCAGGACCTCAAGAGGTATTTGTCTGATGAATGGCTTCTTCAAACAAATGCCAAGAGGAGAGTTAAACAGATGAGAGAGGGAGAGTGTTTGGGAGGAACGAAGAGTTCATGCCTAAGGTGGGGGATGAACAGGAAGTTTGGTCCTCATATTAGAGGGTCTTGTACGCCCAGTTAAAGGTTTAGACTTTATCTTAAAGACAGGGGACACCCTTGAAGAATTCTAAGCAGAGAGAGGACATGGTCAGCTTTTTGTTTGGGGGAAGATCTCTGTTGGCTACGTGTGGAGAATGAACTTATAGAAAAATTCTAGTTCTAGGAGGCTGCCGATGTGGTCTAATGGGAATGAGATGGTGGAGACGAGATGGCCTAGTGTGGGACAGAGGGGAAGAGAAGTGCCGGATGGGCCCCAAAGACCTTGAGGAGGCAAAATCAGGGAGACTCAGTAATATTGGAAGGTAGGGGGTGAGGGAAACTCCCTGAAGGGGCCCACCCTGACACAACGATTTACCGGCTAGCGCTTCATTAAGGAAGTACTCCTGAGGGGGAACAGAAGAACAGGGAAGGGAAAGAAGCTAGCAGGTACAACTTTCAGGCAAAATCCCACGGAGGGTACATTGTCCTGACCCCATGGGGAAATTCTAACTTATGTCAAGCCATTATAGTTCATTTACTTATTTATCCCAAACTTGTTCCATATAGGATTTAAGGTACACTCTAAAGATAGATAAAATACAATAAGATTGCATAAATATCTGAGAAAAGTAGAAAGAAAATGGAAGAGGAGCATAAGAAAGAAGCCAGGACTAGGGCTAAAATGTGTGCTCTGATCAATATGCTTCCCCAACGTGGGCCACATGCTTGGCTATAATGTGAAAGGGAAACTCGGTCAATTACGCAATCTGGCATGCAGAAAATAAATGCCAGCTTCACGAGTGCAATTTTTTTACACTAGCATAGGGTGGGAGATTCTTCCAGAGTTTTTATAAAGAGGTCATGGTAGGATTTTACAAGTAACCTTTCATCAGGGGAAAAAAAAAAAAAAAGCTTTTTCTTCAGGAAAAAAAAAAAAAACACCAAATTTCATGAGTATTTTAAAAATAAGGATCTCAAAAGAGACGAATGGCGCATTGCCAAAAATGCAATTTAGCACAGTCCACCTGTGGGGGGATGGATATGTTGTGTAATAGATTCAGCACTAGTTCTCATCTGCTTTTGCTTGATCCAGGGGTAGATTTTAGAATACCTTATAAACCATTGCTTGAGAGACAGTAGATGTCCCCCTGTTGATGGTTGGTCGTAGATGTACCCCTCCTTTGTACCTGTCCCCCTCTACCGCAGATGTTCCCTCCATTGCAGATGTCCTCCTGGCTCCTTACAGTTGAATGCCTGCTAAGTATTGACTCACAGTGCACTTGAATTTCCTTCTTTATTTTCAGTCTTGGTTGCACTCACTCTCTATTTCCTATTGAAGACAGACCTTTGTGACTTAGTAGACATTTGTTCTGACATTTGCCTTAACATGTCTTTGTAAAAACTGAGGGATCAAATAAAGATGACATGAATCAGCAGCCATACTACCTGTGGTTAGAGGTGAGTCAGGGGAGTGCAGTTTGGGAGGCATCGTGTCCTCAGACATGGTTTTGAATCTATGCTAATGCGTAAGCTGATGAGCTACCAAGGCCAAAGTCTCTACTCCTTATGGCACAGTTATCATAGTTTCAGGCTGGAAAAACATTTTTGAGGAAGTATATTCTGAAGTCCATCTCTATAAGCAATCCATGATTGATTCAGGGTCTGGCTTGATGTGCCCTACCTATACCATAATTATGGGTGAATAAATTTAGACTGATCTTTAAATGGTTCTGGAGCTATAGTCTTCCCATGATCCCTCATTTAATCAGTGTTTTGTTTTTAAATATTTTATCCATTCTTTCGACAGAGAGAGACCACAAGGAGGCAGAGAGGCAGGCAGAGAGAGAGAGAGGAGGAAGCAGCTCCCCATCAAGGAGAGAGTTTGATGTGGGGCTTGATCCCAGGACCCTGGGATCATGACCTGAGCCGAGGCAGAGGCTTTAACCCTCTGAGCCACCCAGGGGCCCCTAATCAGTGTTTTAAAATAATCTGTAATGGCCCATGTAGGGAGTGACCTGTGGCCCATAGATTTGGGGCTATTGTCCTTACTTTCTGAGGCTAATAGAGATGAGTCAGTGGGCATCCAGGAGTCAGCTGACATCCAGGTCTCTTCTCATATGGTTATTTTGGGGGAATGTATTTCTTGCAGTCACTTCCTAAGACAAATAATCCACTAACTGGCACAGTGCAGGTATTTACCATTGATTTTGTCTATGAAAATATCTCTTGGGTTTACCCCTCCTTCTCATGTCCTCTATCTCCCAAATCCCAAATATTGTGACTTTTCCTGTTTGCTTACAGCCTGGTGTTGAGCTCTCCCATCCAATTCATCTTACACACAATTTTTTTGCATTTCTTTCTAAGAAGTCATTTCTATCACATCACTTTTCTGCTCAAGAATATAGGTAGTTCTCAATTTCTGATCATGCTAAACTCAGATTTCTCTGACTTTCAGCATCCTCCATAATCTAGTTCTACCATACATTTCCACTTTATCAACTAATATCCCTTTTCTCCTCTGAATTACCATAGCATTTTATTCATTTTTCTCCTATAACACTTGTCACTTAAAAAAGCATACTAGTCTGCATTTATATCATCTCAATTTTTGTTCTATATATCAAATGCATATCCAGTTTAGAATTGTGATGTTTTATATCTTATATATCTGATCTTAAATATCTTAAATATCTGGTATATATCTTATATATCTGATATATTAATGTATCAATACTTCTGTCATTGGGACACCTGGGTGGCTCAGTTGGTTAAATGTCTGCCTTTATCTCAGGTTGTGATCCTGGGGCCCTGGGATCGAGTCCTGCATTGAACTCCCTGCTCTGCAGGGAGTCTGCTTCTCTCTCTGTCTGCTGCTTCCCCTGCTTGTGCTCTCTCTCTGACAATTAAATATTATTAAATATTAATAAAATATTTAAACAAAAAACAAAAAACTTTTGTTATTTTGTTATGACCCTACTTTTTACTAGTAATCTTTTTTTCCCCCTGAGAATCTTTTTGGTATGATAGTAAAACAGACATACTAACTTTCTTTTGGCTTATGTGCTCAATAGATGTTTTATACCCAATTACTTTCAACCTTTTTATGTCTTTATGAATCTCTATGAACTGTGTGTACTTGGATTTCCTTCTTATATATATTTTGATTACCAATATACTTACTTTTATTTTTATCACCTTATTTTGTGCCATCTATTTGTCCTGTCTTCTTTGTTACTTTATTTTCCCTCCTAATAACCTTATGTTTGGATTGAATTTATATCCTTTAGATTTTTCCTTGAATAGGAATTCTTTTGTATTAAACTCTCTATTTTTGTTAATATGAGAGTGTCTTTATTTCTTCGTACTTGTTCTTAGTAGATAGGTTTTCTGGGTATAAAAGTTTGAGATTGACTTAATTTTTTTCTGCATATTAAAAATATTATTCCAGGGAGCGCCTGGGTGGCTGAGTGGGTTAAAGCCTCTGCCTTCAACTCAGGTCATGATCTCAGGGTCCTGGGATTGAGCCCCGCATCGGGCTTTCTGCTCTGTGGGGAGGGGAGCCTGCTTCCTTCTCTCTCTCTGCCTGCCTCTCTGCCTACTTGTGATCTCTGTCTGTCAAGTAAATAAATAAAATCTTTAAAAAAAATAAAAATATTATTCCATTGTCTTTTGTCTTTCATTTTACCACTGAGCACTACTTGCTCCTTTTTATTTGTCCTGTCTTTTCTCTCCAGGTGTTTTTTCAACTTTTCTTTATGTCTTTGATTTCATTATGATGTGTGTAGATACATTTTTCTGGTTATTTATCTTAATAAAGATTCCTTGGCTTCTTGGATATCAGATTTAAGATTTTTTTGGTAACTCTTGAAATAATTGGAACTCCTATTAGACTTATTTGTGTTTTAATCTGCTAGTTAACATATGCACTGGATTTTTTACCTCTAGAAATTCCATTTTTATAAGTCTCTGTACTAAGCTCATATTTTAAATTTTGTTATTTCTTAAAACATATTAAATCCCTTTTATATTCTGTATCTAGTCATTTTAGTACCTGAAGTCTCCCTAAGTCTAATTCTGCTGGCTCTCCTTCATGGAGCTCTGTTTATGATTTGTCATTTGTGGCTGTGAGTTTATATTCTCAATACTTTGTCTACAGGAATTCTTTGAAATCTGAGTTGAGGGTGATGACTCCAGAAAAGATCTGTGCTTGTTTCTGTCAGTTGCCTAGGGGAAATTACAGCTTGGAATTACTTTTAACTAAATTTGGTTCTTGCAGTTTTTAGCCATAGAGGTATTATGTATTCAGGTCATAAACCTGAATGAAGACTGATTCCATCCATGCCAAATTTCCTTGAAGTCCCCCTCTACACAATGGGATTACTTCTTTTTTTTAAATTATTTTTATTTTTTAAAGATTTTTATTTATTTATTTGACAGACAAAGACCACAAGTAGACAGAGAGGCAGGCAGAGAGAGAGGAGGAAGCAGTCTCCCCACTGAGTAGAGAGCCTGACTTGGGGCTCAATCCCAGGATGCTGAGATCATGACCTGAGCTGAAGGCAGAGGCTTTAACCCACTGAGCCACCCAGGCGCCCCTCCAATGGGCTTACTTTTAAGTCTACTCTAATTCAGACATGTGTCTTATTGTGATCCCAGTGAAAGTCTGAGAAAACACTTCTCTTTAGTTCCTCAGGTTATAAAAGTCTTCTATTTAGTTCCTTACCTTGGCTGGGTCCTGGGCTTTATCTATCTCATGTCCTGAGTAGTCATCATCAAAGTCCAAGGTCACCAGAGTTTGACAGATAGCCTCCCAGAGTTCCTGCTTTCCATACAGTTTTGGTATCTGCAGATTCATTACTCTCCCTTAGTTCAGGAAATCATTTAAAATCATTGTTTAAATCATAATTTTTAAGTACTTCATCAGAGGGGCTTTTCAGACAATCTAGTTGACCATATTTCCGGAAAGTGAAGGAAGGCATTTGTATATTCACTACATTACTAGGTTTTGAGCTCTTTGAGGGAGAATTCTTTCTAATCAGCCTTTGTGTTTTATCTTCCATGAGTATCCTCCCAGGTCCCTAACACAGTGCTTAAACAATTAGATGCTCTGATAGTTAATTTTATGTGTCAGTTTCTCATGGATACCGTGACAGATTGTTTGGGCAAACACCAGTCTAGATGTTGTTGTGAAGGTATTTTTCAGATGTGATTAACATTTACAACCAATAGACTTTAAGTAAAACAGATTACCCCCCATAAGGTGGAGTGGGCCTTATCAATCAGTTGGAGGCCTGAAGAACAAAAGATAGATGTTTTCCAGAAAAGAAGAAATTCTGCCTTGAGACCATAGCAGTTTCCCTTCCTGAATTCTAGCCTCCGGTGTGTCTTGTCTATTTCAGACTCAAAGTCACATCAGTTCTTACTTAAATTTCCATACTGCCATCTTGCCTGGTAGATCTCAGATTTACCATCCCAACAATTGTGTGAATCAGTTCTTTAAAATAAATCTCTCTATATATATAAATATATCCTATTGTTTCTTTTCCTCTGGAGAATCCTAACTAATACAGATGCTCAGTAAGTATTTATAAATAACTATTAAATAAGCATACTTAAGAATAAAATATATTTAATAAGTGCTTGTGATTTACTTGCTTGATTTATCAAAGCTTCTATGCTAAGTTTTGCCGCCCTTTTTGGGCTTGCCATTTTTAATAAAAGAGTATAATTCTATTTCTGGTATGTTTCACTTTCCATTGAGCAATAACGCTTTGGGAGATACTTCTAAATTTCTTAACCTGTGATCAGTTTTGTGTGACACAGGAGACCTCAGCCAGTCTCAGAATTGAAAACACTGTTCTGAATGTATACAGGTTTTAAGAGACATCCAGGAAAACAACCAAGGCCTCTGGGACCACACAATCTACTCTGTCCAAGGTCACAGCCCCAAGTTCTTGGCAGATTTCACACATTGTAGCTGGCCATTAAATGTATGGCTCAGAATTAGAAGCATTTCTGGGCTGTTTCTCTCCACATTTATTTTCTATTCCAGATCCTAAGTGCCTTTTGTTGTCAGGTTGACAAAAAAACAGGTTTTAAAAAAAATTAGACAAAGCAAGCCTTACCCAATAAATAAGTAGCAGTGGTAAAGAGGGAGACATTTCCTCCTTCTGAAGGATGGAAAACCTAGCAAATTCTACATCTACTTCTCCAAGCTCATCATTGGTGTTTTATACCCTCACAGGGAGAGCCCTTTTCTTCCTTTAGGCTTAGCAGAAGTTGGGCTGCTGAAGGGCTGGTTCTTGAGATGTTATCACGTGGATGGTTGGACGAGGCTCAATGGCGAGAATGAAAGCTTTCTGTTGTTTCGTGCAGCCTTGTGTTATGAAATAAAAATAATTTTAAAAATCATAATTCATTTAATATGGCTGTTTCTCCCTGGGAAAGACTAGAGGCCAGGCTAAGTAAGAAAGCTATTCTGGGATGTAAAAGTATGAAACTCTTGCACATGGAATGCTGTGGTCCAGGATACTTCTTTTGGGAACTCCAGACCCTTCATCTAGGAGTGGCTATATGGGCACACATGTTTGTAAAAACTCATCAAGCCCTATGCTTATGGTTCATGCCCTTTACTGAAAGTGAATGGTATGGCTCTAACTCCATTTAAAGAAAACAAGAAATAAGAACCTTACGTGTAGAGGGTGTAGTGGTGCTGAGTCCATATTTTGAGTTCCCATGAGCACTTAGAGAAGCACAAGGGGTCTCGTTCTTGAGCTTCTCCCCTTACTGCTTCCACATGTCTTCCTGACCCCTCCACCATAGCACCCCAACCACAGCAGGAGCATCACTGCCTTTTCTCTTGCCACGAATCCTCTTGATGGGCGTGGGAAAGGCTAGCAGCAGCCAACCATGGGCATTTAAATGAACGAAAACTGAGATCACAGATGTGCCCTCTGAACGTACAGAGCTGACAGATCTCGGCGGTGATCTTCAACAAGCAACTTCTTTGAAAATCCCTCTTCTACTTTTTAAAGGAATCCCTGTTTTATACATTTCCAAACTTCAATCAAGCCAGAGCCGATATTGTCAACCTTATGCAAAGGCAAATATAGGGCCTGCCTTGGAGCCCTGTGAAGATTGAATTTCGATTTTATCTTCTCTTCATTTCTCTGGCATAACTAATGTTATGTTTATGGTCAACAGACATGAATGCTGAACTACTCTGAACCAGGACATTTCAGTCCTCAGCATGCTTACCTGGACACTCTTTCCTTTCTGTTCTCTAGTTCAATCGAGTTCATAGAAGCATTATCTACTGGAAAATGAAATTAAAACAGGCTGGATTCTCTCCAAAAAGCAAAAGTTGGAAATATATGCTGAAGGGAGGGAAAGTACAGCTAATTCACTCATCACAATCACCTTCCATCGTTTTGCCCTCATCCGTCCTCCCCCCTCATCCTCGAACCCCCGACTCTCTTCCTCAGCCCTGCGCCGTGCAGAAACGCTTCACGGAAGAAAAATAAGCAAACACGAAACAGGAAGCATGGCTGAGCTACGGACTCGCCCACGGCCAGCCCTTCATCACCTTGTAGATTTAGGTAAAACATCCTTCACCCTTGGAACGCTAAGCTTTGTTAAGTAAATGAACACAATCGCCAGATTTATGGGTACCCAGTGAATGCTTTTGTACATTCCAAAATGGTCACATTCACCAGACATGTTGTCAGTATGGCTTCCAAATTCCAACTACAGTGTTTTCCTGCTCCCCCCTCCACCCACCCAAATTTCAAGGGGGGGTGGAAAAAAAGCAATAGTGGAAGCAAAGCACACACAGACATAATTTGTGGCTTAAAAAAAAAGTCTTAAACATTTTTGGTTGAACCTTGGCTTTTGTTTCTGAGCCCTCGGGGGAATAATGTGAGCTTGTTTCCTCATTGAAAAAATATCATAGCCCTTGACAGGCTGGATTCTTTGATCCTCCAGTGTTGTAGCGATTTCTCCAGTGCCCCCTCCCACTCCGTTCCTGCTCGCCCCCCACCTAACTGGGGCTTTGTAACCTGATGCTCCATAAGAGCATTTCCACAACAGCATTAGGACGTGTCCTCACTTAATATTGAACCTGTCCCCCTATTGCCCTCCCCCTGTTCCCAAACCCTGTCCCCTCCCAAGGCTTCCACCATGAGGCTTTGCTGGCAGAAGCTGGCTCAGCTGTTTTGAATTAGGGGCAATGGGAGGCTTCCTTGTAATATATGACTTAATCAGTGTCCCTGAAGTAAACAGTCCCAAACGGAGTCTGGAAATGGCCTAAAATTGGACTTTACAAACCTCCTTTGGCTTTGGGACTGAGACCGAGTTGAGTCACTCATAGGTGTGTTTTAGCTTATCCATAGCCGATGGATAGCTGTCTTCAGATCCCCATGGTCGATGTGGTGGTTGGGTACTATTAGAGTTGTCAGCTAAAACACAGGGTGCTCAATTCAGGATAAGTTTGAGAAAAATAACATATAATACTTTAGCATCAATATTCCAAATAATGCAAGGCAACCGTGTTGTTATTGGCATGCCAGGAATAAGGGAGCCACGATGGGCTGCATGTTACCTCTCTCTCTCCACTAGGGCAAGGGCCGTGAGCTTCTGTAAGCCTCCATCCGAAAACCTTGGGTCATTTTTGTTTCTGTTGGTCAGTGATTTGTCCTTAACATCAGTTTCCTGTCCCTCTCTCCTAGGTGAGGAGGTAGAGTTAGCCTCACTAGTAAGCAAGGAAGGTGCTGCTGATAAGCCCCTGTGCCAGAAGTCAGAATGCTACAATGTTTACTATATGGATCCGGGCTGTATCTCAGAGGTTCATTACCCAAAGAGGTGTATTACTTGGTGTAACTCAAAAGAATCATTACCCATAATGAAATAAAAAGTAGAAACATGCAAAATTTACATTTGGGTTGCTGTAACTTCCTCTGATCAAAATAATTGAGAGAATTGTGTCATAGCTTTCAACTTTATAACAGAGTTTCTCTATAAGTCCTATGTGTCATTGTTGTTTTGGGCCCGACATAAAAATGGCTTATGAGGAATGAGGCAGACATGCCAGAGCTCCTCTGCCGTAAGATTGAGAAAGGAGTCAGGAGACTCTCGGAGCTGGTGATGTTAGAAGAGATTCACTATCATGGTGAGTGCTGTGACTTGTGTAAGCCTGATGATTCACAGACCTGTGCCCCTGAAGAAAATAATACATTATATGTTAATAATTAAAAAAAAATAGATTCACTACGTAGGACTTGGGAAGCTGCCACCTGACTTTGTTCCTCAGGAGGGTTCCAAGTACATTATTTTCCCTAAGGGAATAAGAAATGCATCAGTGGGGGCACCTGGGTGGCTTGGAGGGTTAAAGCCTCTGCCTTCGGCTCAGGTCATGATCCCAGGGTCCTGCTCAGCGGGGAGCCTGCTTCCTCCTCTCTCTCTCTCTCTCTCTCTGCCTGCCTCTCTGCCTACTTGTAATCTCTGTCTGTCAAATAAATAAATAAGATCTTAAAAAAAAAAAAAGAAAGAAATGCATCAGCGCAGGAGCATCTGTATTTTTTAGGTCAGTAGTTAGTGGTGGGAGATGCTGCCATGGTCCTAGAGAACCCTTGGAAAGGCACAGTTGTGGGTCCCCCACCATCTCTCTTTTCTCCTAAACCAAATTACTCTCACAGCAAACTCCCAACTTCTGGTGACGTGGACATCACCCCCAAATGGCTGTGCCCGTGATGAATGCCCCTGATTGCCCCCTTCCCTGCTCCCTCCCCCCAACTGAGAATGTCTCCTCTGTCAGGAGGCAGAGTCCTGCTAGGAGGTGTCTACCCAAGAGGGGAACATTTTGATCTCCTTAGCCAGAGATCTAGTTAGTGGACTAAACAGGAGGGGAAAAAAAAACAAAACAAAACAAGACTCAACGCTTCTTAGATCGAGCAGAGGAAAAGGACACCCTGAATGGGGGAGGCCTTACAAACAGTGACCGGAAAGCAGATGCTGTGAGGATAACAGATCAGGTAAGATTTGCAAGAGCCAGCAACAAGGGGACCAAGAGTGAAAATCATGGTGTAGAACACAAAAGACAAAGAAGAACCTGACTGGGCAGGACTAACTCACTCAGAAGATATAATAAGACAAAGCAAGGGAGGGAATTGTTCAAATAGTGCAGGCAACCTGTTTGCCCAGAAAGTCCATAAGGTAGGGGTGAATATATTAGCATCATCAACCCAGGAGGCAGAAACAAAGTTAGGTAAAAAGAAATACTACAAATGTCTGAGAAAAGGAGGGAAAGAAAAGGATTAAATTAAAAAATAAAACAAAGCAAGCAACATACAGAATTTAAAATTTTATTTTTATTTATTCCTATTCCCACATTTTATTGTATTTCCCTGGCAGACATCCCACACTCTGGTAAGTCTGGAGAAAAGGGAGGGGTTGGCAGAATAATGTTGCTTTGGGGATTTGAATCTTATTGCTTGGTGCTGTTAGTGTTGGGCAGACATTTATAAAAATTACATGCTTAGTGGCAGGTCATTTAAAAAAAAAAATGAATCTTGAACTTTAAATTTAGGACAAAGGTGAGGCTTCCAGAAATGAAGGAAACTGGGACAGAAGCAAAGGAAAGGTGGGATGCCAGGGGAGCAGCAGCTGGAAAACCCTCCAGTGACCCGTAAGAGAAACCCAGCTTCCAGATCCCTAATGGAGGAGAGACCTTTATTTCCTAGAATTTGTCTTTTGGGATGCTTACTTCTCTAGGGATTTTCCATTAAATTAACATTCTTAGCCACAAGCTTAGACAAAATCACTAGGATTGTTTGGATGTTAGATACTGTCGTGCTTAGCTCTGCTTTTAAATTTTTTTATTATTGTTTTAAGTCTCTCTTTCTCTTTGCCCTCATCTGCTCAGGAAAGTTTGGCACATCTCACTTCCCCCAGGTGCCTGCCCGCTGTTCTCTTGCCTCTCTTACCTTTTTTGCTAGGTGAACGGAAGCGTGTTAGAGCGCCACCTATCTGAGATCTGCGCTGCTACCGCCCACGTTCTTCCCACACCGATTCTGTGCCCAGGATTAGGACCAGAGGTTCCACTGGAGAACCTCAATGCCGGCTGCCGAACTCTCTGGGGCTTCTTGCTCTTCAGGAGGGCGGCATCCTTCCTCCAAACTGGGCCCTCCAGACTCCCTTCCTCTTCCTTCTTGCTGCAGCCTTGCAGGATCCTTTTCTAAAACATTCACCCTTTGGGAGAAGGAAGGATTGCAGTCAGGTTCCTATTTCCCCAAGTGACTTTTTGCTAAAAGGTAGCGTGGGAGAATATTTACAATCCAAATGGTCCGCAGAGATTGTCTTCTGGTGCCCTGGACTTATTAGCTGAGCATTCTCTGGGGTCCAAGATGGGAGGGGGAGGCAGCCCACAGTGCTCCCTCCCCAGCACTGTCTGGTCTTGCCTTCCTCTCAACAAAGCGCTGATGCTGCCTTCTGAAAAGTAGATTCTGTAAAGTGATATTTTCTCCTTTTCTAATCTCAGAAAAGTTGTCAGACTGGTTCTGAGTCTCCCCGTAGGCAGTGTTCTTTGCTACAGAATTTGATGTGCGGTATTGTGTTTTAATTATAAAATTGTGTATCCAGGACCATTGAAAAAGATATTCACAGGGAAGGAGCTTTGGAATGATTTTTCGTTGCTAAGCATCTCGCTTATTTCTGTTATCCTTATTAGATTGTGTGCACTCTTGGTATTTATTCAGCATGGTACAGATTAAAGAAGCCTTTTCACTGGTAGTATTTCTTTTAACCATGTGTATTTCTTTTATGTGTATTTCTTTTAACCATGTTTTAAGGCAATAAATGGCATTTTACTTCAAAACCCACTCATACACATGGACTTGGAGAGATACAGACTAGACTTGTATTTCCTGTATTAAAAATACTTGCACAAAAACACTGTTCTTTCTGGTTTATCAAACAAGCTAATGTGTCTCCCGAGAATTTTGAGTTCAGACATGAACAACTCCGTGAACTTTTTTTGTGTGTGAATCATTTGAGCTTTGGATGGATTTCCTCACGGGGAGATAGGACTGCATAAAATATTCTGCTTCTACCTGAAATGTTTCATGAGATGGTCTTTTCAGCAAAGACTGTTAGTTTTACAATGGATAAGCAGTGTTTGAGAAAATAAACTCTGCATGGACAAAAACCTTTCAGCTTCTTGCATATATTCTGTCTTCTCGGAAGACCAAAGAGCTCTCATGAGCTCATGAAATTTGAACCTCAAAGGTTCAGCTAATTAATCCATTCTTGTTTCCACATTTTATTCCCAGTGGCCAGTTTCACACCCATAACATTTAGGAGACCTGGAAAGCCTGGGAGGTATTTTCAGCCTGTCAGGACACCCTCATTTTTTGTGTGTTTTTCTTTGTTTTTTTTTTTTGTTTTTTTTTTTTTTTTGTTGTTTGTTTCCCCTTCAACTTTTAAACAGGGCCAATGACTCTCATTTTTTAATTTTGCACCAACCAGTCCAGTTTAGTCTTCTGAGATCATCCCAGGGGAGTTAAACTCTGAAATCCAGTTCCCTCTAAACAAAGATATTTTGTAGCCTTTTAGAAGCCAGAGAGACCCCAGAGGTCATTTAGTCTCACCCATTTAAACAGTTTCAGGGCAGGAAGGGATCCAGGTAGAAGGAGAAAGAATCCTACAGAACCAGGGAGAATTTACACAGAAAGAAAAGAATATTTGAATCTTCAGATTCCAGATGCTTTCCACCATCAAGCTCTCTAAAATGGCTGACATCAAAAGAACAAGAAGGAGTGTGTGTGTGTGTGCGCGCGCGCGCGCGTACGTGCAGGTTAAAGCTTTGACTTTGGGTTGGATTGTATTTATTTATTTCAGTTTGGATTTTAAATGAAGTGACAGTGTTTCTCTGTGACCCATTTCTTTAGCTTCCAGACAGTCTAGAGTGTCTTGCCTTTGAGATCCCAGCTGAGATGAGCTTAGCACAATTTCCACTGCCTGCAGCCTACAACTTCATCTTTGGCTCCTACCATTTGGCCCAAGTTCAGCTTCTCTGCAACCGCTGCCCTCCTTCCCAGCCTCCTGGGAAGACTCTGTTGCCTGATCTTTATTGCTCTTTTCCCACACTCCATTATACAGCATGATATCTGCCTCTGAATTTATTTATTAGGACTCAGATCTGTAATATACAACCCTACACTTCCTGTCTGACACAGTATCTACACAGCAGAGTGAAAGAGAGGCGCAGCCTGTCATAAACAGTCATGGAAAGTCAGCACCCAGAAAGGAAGGGCCAGAGCCTTGCAAAAGAGCTAACCCTCCGGAGGCCCCTCAGAGCCAAATTGCTTTTTCCAAACTTCACACTCACAATCCAACAGTGCAGACGGGCAGCCACAAACAGCTCCTCGTGGGGGAGTGCCTTTGCAACTGGCAACCTTATACCCACATGTCTGGCCCTCATTTAGCACACCAGCTATATTTTTTAAAAATTAACATTTTGCCTAGTAAGCTTAGTCTTTGTCATTGTTATTCAGTATGTGTAAGCAGGCTGCAGACCTAGAGTGTGTGTTTTTTTTTTTTTTTTTAAAGCTAGTAAATACATTCACATGGTCCATAACTCAGAATGATATAAAAAATCCACTGAGAAATCTAACTCCCACCCTTGACCCTGTGTTCCCACGTGCTCTGAGTAACCACTTTTATTAGTTTCTTATATATCCTTTCAGTGCCCCTGTTTATTTTCACTTTCCACCTGTTTTTTAAAATAACCTTTTTATTTTTGGATAGTTTTAGATTTGCAGAAATACTGAAAAGATAATGCCAGAAGTTCTCATAGACTCCTTACCCCATTTCCTCCTTTGGTATTATCTGACCGCACCAAGCTACATTCGTCACCACTAAGAAATGAACAGTGGCATGTTTCTATGAAGTAAACTCCACACTTGATCCATCTTTCACTAGTTTTTCCACTAATGTCCTTTGCTGGTCCAGGATCCCATCCAGGAAGCTGCATTAGTCATCATGTCGTCTTCAGCTCCCCTTGGCTGTGACAGTTTCACAGATTTTGCGGTTTTGATGACTTTGTCAGTTGGGAGGAGCGCTGGGCCGGGTATTTTGTAGAATGTCCCTCATTTGGGATTCGACCAGTGTTTTTCTCATGATAAGACTGGGAGGAGTACTGCTCTTCTCATCATGGCGTATCAGCAGGTAACTGTGGTAACCGTGGTTACCACGACTGAGACTTATGACCTTGATCACCTAGCTCAGGAGGTGTGTGTCCCATTTCTCTATTGTGAAGTTAACTTCTCCCCCTTTCCTCCACCCTCTGCTCTTAGGAAGCAAGTCCCTAAGTGGAGTCAGCCTCCCACGGGCCTGCAGCATTTCTTACTCTGTATCTGGTATGTTGACGGACCCCTTAGGGACACCAAACCTTGTGCTAAGACTGTTCCCCTCAGTGGATCCAAACAGGACCTCACCTCCTGACAGACTCGAACATTCTCAGAAGTACTTGGTACACTTACCAGATTACGGGACTTTCACTTTGTCATTTAATCAGGCTGTTACAGGGAACCCCTACCTCCAACCAGCTTTTACAAGGGTGAACACTGTAGCGCTGTACGCACTAGGAAAATGCTTTCTCCATTAAATTTCAGTGGCTTTGCATTGGATTTTTTTTTTTTATCTGAGTCCTGAAAAAGCATGTGTGACTCCCAGGATGGCCAGCGTCTGCAGGAAAAGCACGCACCCCAGCTTGTAACTGCTTGTGTGTTTTGTAGTTCTAGCTCTGGAGCTTCCTGTTGGGAAATAAGTCTTTGAACCTAGTGCTCTTTTACCACAGCCTCCCACGCTGTAGGCTTGGGAAAGTCACTTTTGCCTCCTGAGACTTCAGAGTCGCCACCTGCCAAGAGGAGAGGACCGCTCCCCATCCTGGGAGGATATCTCACTCACCACTAACCACTTTGTCACCTGGATGGGATGGACTGAAGGGGAACAGCGCTTGACACCAGAGATGTGACATAAAGACAGTAGGGCATGACACTCCCCTCCGGCATCCATGAACCCTTCACAGGGCAAGGAGCGTGCGGGGTGCTAAACGGCACACCAGCTCTCCTGGCTGCTGGGAGCCCGTGTCCTACCTACAGAGGAGCCATGATGGTCTGCCAGTCCTGTAGCAGTAACCTGAAAAGTGTCCCCATCTTTAAATTCAGCTTGTAAAAATAAAACAAACCAACCTACTGTGAGGAAAGAAACGTCAAGGTTTTTGAAAGAAAGAGATATAATTTCAAGAGTGGAGAATGTTTTCAATGAGAAAGAAGCCATATATCTAGGTCAACTGAGGGGGTTTGCAGAACTAACGGGTAAAATGAAAATTCATTTTACAAAAGCCTGGCAGCCCTTCAAGACATTGTTAAAGATTTGTCTCCAGCGCTATCCCAATTGTGGTGAATTCTAAGTTCTCAGGACTCACTCACTCTTTCAACCAATGAGCATTTATTGGCTTCCTCTCTGGACCAGGCTTTGTGTTATTCATCCTAAAGAACTGAAAAATATTATTCCAAGTGTCAGCACTACCTCCATGACTCATTAAACTCTTTCAAATACATTTGCCCAAGACCAAAACATACATCTTCAGGCCAAAGATTATATTATTCCTTGGCCACACCCTTCAGCAAGTCATCTTTTCTCTTCCACAAACTACTCCGGCCCCAAAGAGAGTCAGGAGAGGAAAGGTATGTGTGGGATGTTGTGGGTCAGTCAAACAAAACGGATGTGACAAGTTGATGTGGATCTGGGGTATTTCAGTTGGTTTAGACCAGGTTGGGGTGAAAGATAGATTTGTGAGGATGAAAGATAGATAGATAGATAGATAGATAGATAGATAGATGGATGGATGTCATACTCTTTCTGCTTTCCTTAATCACAAAAATGTGCTAGGAGACTGGATGTTGTAGATAGACCGTGAAATTATGTGGTTCCCATAGAGCAGTGGTTGGCAGATGGTGGTCAACTCTGAGACTTCTGAGTTAGATTCTGAGTTCCCAGTGCCCTCATGCTGGTAAACATCTGAGCTTTTGGTCATTGTTGATCAAGGCTAATTATTATATCAGGGGCTTGTCTTATCTTATAGCCTGAACAAGCCATTGACAAATGGGAAAGCCTCCCCTACCCACAAATATTCTGTCCTCTACACCCTACCTCACCCAATAACCACTGTCCTAGCATCTTTCTCAGAGACCCTTGGCTGCCACCACTGGTGGCCCAGTGAATGTTTTAGTGAACTATAAATTTACCAAGAGGCATACTGTTGCCCCAGAATCAGCCATGAACAGACTAAATTTGTTTGTCAGATTAATTTACCCACCTCAGCAAGACCTAGAAGGAATGAGAGACAATGATTTTTTTTCTTTTGATGACCAAGAAGAAAAATCTAGAACAAAAATAAAATTCTAGATCAACAAATAGTATAGAATAGTGGTTAATCATGTGATTCTGAATCAGACTACCGCCATCACTCCTTGAGTTTCAAGCTCTAGAACTGCTCACTGCTTCTGTTTCTACAACATTTGTTCTCTTTGTACAATAGGAGTGATGGCAATAATGAGTACCTTCCTCATCAGATTGCAGCTGTGAGGACTAAATGGGAATATTTTTAGGATAGTGCCTAGGAATGCCTAACATTTAAAGTGCCTAATAAATATTATATCTTGGAGTGGGACTTGAGCACCCAGATGTCAGCATGAGGGCACTGGGAACCCTGGTGATGGGGAAGGGAATTGTCATCTCTGAGCAAAACATAGTTAAACAGAAGGCCTGACAACCAGTTTGCTAACAAATTATTTCTATCCCTAAGTGTGGAACTCACAGGCTCTTCTTCTTAACCCTCCTTCAAATACCTTCTGGGATTCCACCCACAGCCAACAAAGGGGTTGTCCGCTCTTATTTCTGCAGGGAGTATCATTTTACCCTGAAGCCAGCAGGAGGGGGACGCCCTGCATTTTCTGCCTCCTGGGTCAGGTGTTGTCAAGTTTTTTGTTCATTTCATAGCGGAGAAGTGGCTAGAATCATGTCTGCCCTCAGTTACTATATAGCAGCTTGAGTGGCAGGGCATCCCACTATTGAGCTTCCGGGAGAGAAGGAATGCTTGAGTCCAGTACAGACAAGGACAGACCCAAGGTTAAGAGTCGAAGTTTAGAAGACAGAGAGAAAAGTAATCTTTTCAAGTCTAGACAGCATATTAACAGCAAGGGCTTAATGTATTGCACTCTGTTTATTGGAGCTTTTTGCTGACAGCATGGAACCTGATCCCCTTTTCTCCCACCCAAGCAAGTTCCCTTCTGCTGCGGTGTTGAGACCATCTACTCCCATCAGCCCTTGCAGGACTGGCCATCAGAAGCAATAGCTGGAGATCGCAGGACAGTGGGAAATGGAAAGGGGAAATATGAGGGTTTGTATTTTAGGGCTTGAAGGTGAACCCATCACAGGAGTCCAGGAACAGCCAACAGTTGTGTTTTAGTCCTCCCAAGGGTTCTTTCTGGAAGTTTTATAGTAGTTAAATGTGAAAAATCACTGGATCGTCAAACATTTTCTATATGTATTCTATCTTCCCTAAGCGAGCAGTTTGAGAAAGATTTTTTCTTTCATTTTTAAATCATTTTAAAAAATTATTAAATGACTTTGGTTAGAGTATTGGGCAGTAGCTGGTGGGAGTGAAAATTCATTTCACCTTTCTGGAAAACAATTTGGCAGTACGAAGCCATCAAAACGAACATATCCTTGACCCAGAAATTCTATTGCTAGGAACTTATACTATGAGAATAGTAGTATAAATATTTATATGAGAGCATGTTCCTCACAGAATTATTTATAATGGCTCCCCAAATGGAAAATACCTAAATAGTCAGAAATAGGGGATGTGTTGAATAGAGTACAATGCGACAACCAAGCAGCCGCTGAAAACCTTCCTTAGATAAGACTTTTAATAGCAGTGAGCTATCAGGCTGTGCTAAGACCACAGACTTCAGAGGCCTTGAATTTCAGCGGCTATGTGAGGGTCATGATACTAGCCCCACTGGGGTGTTATAGGGGTAACTGAAGGTAGGAAGATAAAGCGATTGGCACAGCCCCGGTAAGTTTCTAAAATTGAGAGGGAAGGTGAGATCCTTGTGATGAGGAGGAGGAGGAGGCTGGGCAAAAAGCATACTTCGAAAGAGAATGCTCAGTATAGTCACAATTTATTATTTATTTAAATATTATATATATGCATGTCTTCAATACGTAGATAGTTCTGTATGTTGTATGTGTGTGTATCTATATGATATGCATAGAAAAAAGACTGGAAGGATATACACCAAATGCTAAAAAGTAACCAATTCTGGGGAGTGGAACTAATTTTCTGATTTTTCTGAATTTTTCTAACTAGAATTCTGAATATATATGGCTTATGCCATGAGAAAAAGTCATACCCCCAGGAGATAAAACCCATCAGATAAAACCCTGATATAAAAAATACTAAATCCATTTTCTATAAAGAATAAGAACCTGTAAGGGGTGGAAAGTGCATCGAACAATGGGCGCCTTGAAGCTGAAGAGAGGCTACAGGAAGGACCTGTAGCCTTTTTCTTGGGATAAAAAAAAAAAAAAATCTGCCGGAACAAGGTCCTGCCTTAGTCCCTGAGCCCAGAGCTATGCAATCTGCCTGCCGCTCGCACCTGAGGCACCTGAATGATTGAGCAGATTTCTCCAGACCTGTGTACTGGCTCAGGTTACATAAGCCACTGGCTGTTTGTGTCAATGGTTATTTTGCCTTGTTCTGAATTGGAAGGCGTCTGTTTGATTAGCACAGTTTATATAACCGAAATCTGAGACTGAAGGAAGGATTTGGCTGAGACTGTTGATTGCACTGGAGGGTGGGTTGGCCAGGAAGCTTCCAGAGTGAGAGGCTCTCACGTTGAGGCAGTGAATTAGAACAAATTGTTCCCCACACTGCCCCCTCAGCACATGAACACTCAGCGGAATCTAGCTCGCTGACAGAGTTGGGTTCTACTCCTCCTCCAGGGGACGGGATGGGGTTGCTTCCCTCCAAGGGCTGAACAAGACGAACACGCCCCCGCAAAGGAGCCGGTGGCAAGGCCACATTTAATGGTCATTTCATGACCTGTGCCCCATCCGCGTTCCAACCGCCTTTTCTGTTTCTAAACTCAAAAACATTTCATAAAGGCTTTTTGGGGTGGAATCTAATTTTTGTAAGAATGGGTGTGTTTGTTTTCTTTTTTTCCTCTTTGAAATCTATTTCAATTTTTTTCCTTTTTTCCTTCCTGAATTTTAATGGGTCTGAAAATAGGACTCTGCCAGAATTCTAACAGTCAGGGGAAAAAAAAAAGGTACATGATCTTCTTCTCCAAAGCCAACCTGGGGCGCATTTTCCAGGCCTGTCTCCCACACCCACGCAGCCGAAACCATGGAGGCCATGCGGGTGGCGGCCAAGGCCTTGTGTTGTAAGCCCAGCCGCTTCCTGTTTTGTCTCTCACCTCATCTGGACCCTGGGGTAGACTCAGTTCTCATCTCTTAGACTCTGTTTTTTCAGTCTCTGGTCTCAGTGTCACTTAATCAGGAAAATGCTAATTCCTCAGCAGGGAGAATAAAGTCATAATGGTCTTCTTAGTTTTATACTAAAACCCTTAGGATCTCTTGAACAAGTAGCCCAACTTTCTTACCCCTGTTTTTCCATCTGTAAAGGGAAAGGCTGTGAAGTGTGTTTTGTCCTCAAGCGCACTCATCCCTGAAAGCCATTTGGGAACAATTTAGGTTGGGTCTCATTATCTCAAAAGGTGTGGAGAAAAGTATTAGATAATTCAAAGTGCATTCATCATAATCAATCAATCATATACAAGCCAGATGTATTGTGGGCTATAAGTGTAATGGAAGTGTGTACTCCCACGTGCACACATTATAGAGAAGGTGTACATGAACTCTCACCACCCCCCCTACACAGCATAGTGTTTTTCCTCAGGCTCCCCCTTAATTCTGGTCACTTCTCCGTCCCCGCCTCCTCCAGAAGAGCCCCCTTCTAATTCAGAAGCCTGACTCCATTAGGAATTTGTCCAAATTCCATGCCAGAGGGATTAACATTTTGTTAAAAGGTGTAACTCCCTAATATGATTAATCCTGCCAAGGAGAGTTACTAATTTCTTCTAAAATAACCTCTGTTGTAAGAGCTACCACCACTTTAATTTATTAGTAGTTTTTAGGGATAGGAAGGAAAAACTACCACATGGATTATATACATTAATGGGGAGATGCACCCCAAGTTCAGATAGCAGATAGCCTTGAGACATCTACAAAAGAGGTATTTATTCGCTGTGGTTAAATACAAGTGCAGGCTTGAGTACTTGCTTGGATGAGATCCCTTCACCACGGGTCAGCTGTGTGACCTTGGCACATAACAGCTTTCAGTGACTATTTCTTTGACCATAAAACGGGGATAATAGTACCTATCCCACAGGGCTATTGTGAAGGTTTAATACAAGTGAAGTGTTTAGAACAGTACTTGGTAACCGATCAACAAATATTAGTGTAATTGTTAATCCAGATGAATCTTTATTTTTTTTTTCCAAACAAGTCTGATGAAATATAGAGATCTTCTCCCTAGAAAAAATACAAATGTGTACAGGCACACGAAATCTAATACACACTTAGGGGTCTTCAAGGCTCTGTGAAGTCTACTCCTCTTGCTAATCCTCTTGGTAAAATCTGGAGAGAGCCACTTTGGGCAGCCTGGTGTCGTGGCTCAGAGGCTGGGCTTTGGAGTCTGGCCAGCTTAGGTTTTAACCTGACTCAGCCACCGATGAGTTGCGTGGCCGTGGGCAAGTTCTGTGCCATCTCTAAGCCAGGTCTCCTTACACTTAAAATGGTGATAATAGCAGTACCTGCTTGGTGGACTTAGCCCATCAACAAAAATAGGTTCTGTGGGATAAGCTGTATTGGGTCATTGGGGCACAGAAGTCACACTGTTACCTGGAAGTGAGGAATTATCCAGTTGTACCCAGTCTATTTCCAGACACCTCCCCTTTGCAAAAGAGCTAGGAATGGACCATTGGAACCACAATTCTGAAAAACATCCCTTATCCTATGAATTAGGGGAAAGAACGATGCTAGCAGCAACAAAAACTAAACATGGAGGCGACATATTTCGAGTATTTAAGAAATTGTTCCTTTACTAAAAGAATCTAAATAGAAAATCTTAGAGCGACAGTGGAGTATAGAAGGAAGACCCTGGAACTTGCTCTTGGGAGCTAGATTTTAATCCCTCTCTAGCCTTAGAGACCATGAATGGTGATATCACTGCACAGAGCTCTCCCCGACTGACTTCAGTTTGGAACACCAGGGTGCCTGGTGTGTTTCAAGAAGACTTTTCTAAATGGCCAGAGGACCTGCCTTATATAATGCTTATTTATATGCCACATACATTGTGTTTTTTTTTTTTTTAAGGCCATAAGGAAACGCACCCAAATGTTAAGAGTTATTATACCTGAGATGTGGGGTTATAGATTATTTTTTCTTGGTATTTTTCTGCACTTTTGTAATTCATTTTGTAATAAGCATGCATGGCTTAAATAATTAATTCAACATTCACCTATATGCCATGTACTCTACTAGGCATTGAGAGTACAGGCCCCATTATCTCCTGATATATCTACAGTCTAGATGGGAACGAGACACTGAATAAGTAATTATACAAATAACTAATTGCTTCCAATGACAGTAGGCTCAATAGAGAAGTCTAGGGGACTATGAAGTCAATGGGGACTTGACCTAAGCTAGAGTTTGGGACGGCATCCCTGAAGAAATCATATTAAAGCTAAAATCTGAAGGGAGAGAGAGGGAGACAGAAGGAAAATATTTCAGATGTAGAGAATGGCATGTGCAGAGACCCTAAAGAACGGTGAACTCAAGAAGCTGAACGTAGGCGAGAGGGATTGCAGCTTGGAGGAAAGAGGACATCCAGATAAGGCAAAGCGCCAGAGAGAACATGGCCTTAACCATTGTGTTAATGGTTTTTGCATTTGATTTTTAAGAGGAAGAGAAAGCCAGGGTTTGAAGCAGGATAGTAACCCATAGCTATGTCCATTTTGGAATTTTTTTTTTTTTAAAGAAAGAAAACAACAAAAGTGTTTCAAATAACCTGTTACCTATGGCTCAGATTCAGATTTTTAAGGCCAATTCATAGACACATCCTCCATTAAAAAGCAACTATCATAAGCGGTTGCTCTTGAAGTGGTTCCTTGATGCAGGGAGGCTGGGGAGGGACAGGAACACAGCCCTGCAGCCCAGAATCTCTCTGTTGTTAGTCTGGGGCCATGGAGTGCTCCGGGAGAGACGGCCTGTCATGTGGTAGAGGGCTGAGCGGCAAGAGACCCTTTCCTCCCATGTGCCCCGGAGAGGGAGGCAGGAGGCCGCCCCATGAGCATTCTGTCACGAAACTTCATGGGCCATGGAAACGCAAGAAGATTCCATTCCCAGGCCAGCTGTGGTCAAAACACAGCTGGACAAATGACACCATCTAGGACCTGACAAATTGTGAGTGTGTATTTCAGCTCAGGAGTGCAGAACTAGGTCATTGTCATGCCAATTAACCAAAGTTCAAGCTCAGGTGATGCTCTCAGGGGCCTCTATAAACGTACGTCCTGAAACGGTGAATTAGCAATCCACACCAATGTGAAGATCCTATGTGTTCCAATGCTTCTGAGTTTATTTAAAAAAAAAAAAAAAAGCCACAACTTTTTTTTTAAACCTACTGTGCTCTATCACCTTGGGAAATCACCATATCAGAAGTAATTATCCACTTGGCTGCTGGACAATAGACGAGATGTTTCTAGCAAATGCTCGCCTCCAGCGTTCCTAAATCAACTGGGCACATCCTAACCTCCATCCTGTTGGAATGGCAGAGGGAACTGCCAAAACACACTCCTGCTCCTGGAGTAACTCAAAAGTTTAGTGGGCTCTGGAGCCGCTGGTCACAGGCATCTGGTAGTCGACCCTTTCCTGTAATGAGGAGTTATTAAATATTCACATAAGGAACCAGGACTTTTGTCGGCCCTCCACTGGTCTTCCAACCTGTTACCTATTATGCCTTACACTTTATATACCCCCAAACACAACGTGAAGAAACTTGTGAGTGTTCTATAAAACCTGCCACTGACATCAGGGTGGGTCTTGGAGGCTTATGGTTATCCTAATAAAACCAAGGAATGTATAACAGCTTGTAGCCAGCAGACCACCAGCTAGTTTATTGTTTAAACACAAAAGGAAACCTCTGGTAAACCTACTGTACCTGAGGTACAGCATGGGGCTGTTTCTTAACCCTTGAAGACTCTGTTAGGTGCCCAATGTAAGATGACATCTGTATGTTTCTTGTTCCTCTCCATGTGATGAGTCTGCTAAGTTACACGCTTAGACAAGAAATGCCTCTTGATGGAGTGGTTATGAATTACAGATTGCAACACAAATCAATTCGGATTTTTTTTTAACATAAATTCAAACCAGATCTGAGAGGCTAACTTTCCCTTAGACAGCATAAGCACGAGGCAAAGGAGGAGTCTGGCAGGTGGGCGGTCCTGCAGCCCTGTGATAGGTCCTAGGAGACTCTAGAATCTTCTTAGTCTCGTCTTTCCTCCATGGCTAGCTTTATGCTCAGGGGCTCAGAGTCCTAACCCTACAAAGTGCAAACATAGGAAGGGATTCATATCAGAGCTGACTGAGGAGAATGAAATGAAGGAGCTGTGGAGGTGTGGGCAGTGGGAGTCAGTGAGAGATGTGGAGCACGAGCGACCATAACCAGTACCAATGCCAAGGGGTTGGGGGAGGGGGGACCTGCCAGGGGTCGGCATCCTGGGGCACAGAATAGGCCATGGAAGGCCAGAGAACACATCTAGAAGGACAAACAGAAAATAACCGCACGGGCACTCACATCAGATTATCCAACCTAATACAGTGCTCAGATTTTTTTTTTAGCATCTCAAACCTAATAAGTATGAAAGAGAAGATAAGCTTATGTTGGTGCTATTTTATTTTTAGTCCGAAAAGATCCTAATGGTGGGAATATCAGTGAGTGGATCTGGAAGGGGTTGAGGAAGAAGGGCCTGCCTCTGTTTCCAAAATTAGACACAGTAGTTGGTGGCCTCTGGTCTTGGGATGCTCAGTGACGTGAGGGAGAGCTTCCAGTAAGACTGGGTACCTGTGGGGCAGGTACTAGTCTTCCCCCTCCTAAAGCGCTTTTGTCCCCTGGACAAAAAGGAAATGCACTGCAACATATTTGTACTTAAAAGAATTTTCCCATTCAACTTGTTTGGGAGTCATGAATTCGTGCCTCTCTTCTTAGTCCTGAAATTCGATAAAGTTTTCTCAATAATTTCTCTGCTTCTGGTTTTGCTCCCTCCAAGCCATGATCATCCACTTAATTGTCAGAATATTCTGTCTAAAAAAAAAAAAAAATGAATTCCTGCTTAAAAGCCTGCTGGGACTCCACATTACCCACAGTGTAGGGTCCAAATCCTATGATGTACTCACAGGCACTCCCACAGCCTCCTCTCTTTCCTTCCTTCCTTTCTTTTTAAAAAATTAATATTAGTTTTAATTCAGCATAGTTAACATATAGTGTTGTATTGGTCCCAGGTGTGCGATGTAGTGATTCAGCCCCTCCATGCGTCCCCCAGTGCTCTTCACAGCAGGTGCAGCTCTTAGTCCCCATCAGCTATATCCCCGTCTCCCCCACTCCGGTAACCATCATTCTCTATAGTTAAGGGTCTGCTTCTTGGTTTATCTCTTTCTTCTTTTTTTTTTTTCCTTTGCTTGTTTGTTTTGTTTCTTTAATTTCACATATGAGTGAAACCAAGTGGTATTTGTCTTTCTCTGACTGACTTTTTGCTCAGCATAATACTGTCTAGTATTATGTCTAGTATTAAAATTAAAATAATTAAATACTGCCTAGTATTATGTCTAGTATTAATACTAGTATTATGTTTAGTATTAATAATTTTGCTCAGCATAATACTGTCTAGCTCCATCCATGTTGTTGCAAATGGCAAGATTCTTTCTTTTCTGTGGCTGAGTAATATTCCATTGTGTGTGTGTATGTGTGTATGTACTCACACACACGCCTTCTTTATCCATTAATCAGTCAATGGACACTTGAGCTGCTTCCATAATTTGGCTATTGTAGACAATGCTGCAGTAAACACTGGGGTGCATGTATCCCTTTGACTATCATCTCTTTTCAACTCTCCTGCTTGCCCTTCAGGTAGCAGCCACATGAATACTTTGGCTCATGTCATTTGATACGTAAGATCCTCTTCTCAGTCTTCTGTCCCATTGTCAATCTGCCTGACTTCTTCTGGTTTGGGGAAGCAGTTCAGGAGGTAGACCTCCAGGCTGAGGTGGAGAGATGTTGCCTCCCTGACCATCCTCTGACCCAGGACCCCTACATCACATACATCACATAGAAACATCCCATCTCCCCACTGGCACTGGCAGCACCATATGGGCAGGGACGATGTCTTATTCTCCTACTGCAACATCTGGCAAGAGTGATCATTAGAAAA
Organism: Mustela nigripes; assembly: GCF_022355385.1. Taxonomy (NCBI): domain Eukaryota; kingdom Metazoa; phylum Chordata; class Mammalia; order Carnivora; family Mustelidae; genus Mustela; species Mustela nigripes. Next base: position 106,873,216 of record NC_081569.1, read on the forward strand.
TATTTGATGAGGGGCCTCAGGGTGGCTCAGTCAAACATTGACTCTTGATTTTGGCTCAGGTCATGATCCGGGGTCATGAGATCCAGCCGCACATCAGGCTGGGTATAGAGGCTGCTTAAAATTCTTTCCCTCTCTCTCTCTCTGCCCCCCTCTCTTTCTCTCTCTATAAAAAATTTTTTTGTGATGAACAAAACTAAGTGATGTTTTGCCAGAAAGAAAGTGCCCCACCAAGGTACAAACTTCCCTGGGCATTAGGCATGTTTTCAAAATCCTGTAGGAACACAATGTATATAGGTTTTTAATTATCCTTAATAATCCTCTCTATATGTTCTATGCACAGCTCAGCCCCTTAAGAATTGATATAAATGAAAATCCAGATAATTTTGAAAGCAAGGTGATCAAAGGATGTTTTGATGAAATGATTGGAAGGAAGAAAAAAATAAACCATAGGACATCTGACTTAGGGAGGCTTTAAAACACCCTCCAGTAGAAATGAAGTTACATGGTTGCCTGAGGACAACAGTAGAGATCACTTGGAGGTGCTAGCCTGGATAGGCTGAACTCCATGCCCCCATACACCTTATTTTTCTAGAATTCTAAAAAAATGTTATCAACTGCTTAGTGGAGACAATCTTTCAGTGTTGTTTCACAACTGTGTGGCTACAGGACCACCTCCTATAGTTTGGGGACCTGCTGCAAAGAAATGCATCAAACTTACCCCAGTCCTCATGAGGTTTATCCTCTAACAACAGGATTTCTCCCCTAAAGTCAATATCCTATAAGGGTCTTTATCTTCTTGGTGTTCTCTGGAACTCCTGGGCTGATGGGCTGGACCACACCTAGAGTATGACTTCCTCCATCCAGCTGGGGGTCACCCCCCAGGAGTTACTGGGAGACTCGCATTTTTACTTTCAGCATGTTACGTCAACCATCAAAATAATCTGGAGTTGGTTTATTTTTTGGAAAACTATTTGCTGCAAACCGAAAATTGTCAGTCAGATGAAAAGGATGTGAATGACAGAAAGACCACAGCAGTGTAAACAAAGCAAAAATATTGGCTGGTACCACTCAACCTGTAGAAGGTGCACACGGAGGGCTAGTGCTTAGCAGCTAACAGTTCTCAGTCTACATAGAAGCCTACCAAGGCCATAACCGCGAACCTTCTAGGAGGTCTAAACTAGGAAAGCTCATACGGTGAAAAGCAACAAGGACATACCACAGAAATTCCAACCCCTTTTGACAAGTATCCAATGCTGGGAATTAAAATTGGCATCAAATTATTCAATAAGGGCCCCCTCCTGCTCCTACCTCTACCACCATGGCCACTGCTGCAACACAATATTTTCTTTTTTCCTCCCAGAATGTAAAATCAGAGCTAATCTAATTCGGGAGCGCAATTTATATGAACAACAAGCAATTGGAAATTCCAGAATTATAAGCAGTGTTTTTTTTTTTTTTAAATCATATATGGGTTGGTCTAATTCTGGATAAACCACTCATAAAACCATTTATCCACCCTATGTCTCCAGCTGAAGAGGCATCAACAAGCAACTGTGTAGTTGCTTCTCCTTTGACAATTATTGCTCAGACACAGGCCCTTCTCTAGAAGTTGGTGCTGAAATCCTGGAGCAGAAGGAACAGTCAGTCATCCACCAGAATATAAGCTCCAAATGGAAGAAAACATTTGTTCTATAATTTTGAAGGTAGAATGTTTACACAACAATTGTGAAGACCAGAATGAGAAGGTGTCAGGGCCACCATTGGATCCAGAAATACTGTATTTGGTATTTACCCAAATGAGTTGAAAACTTTTATTAACACAAAAATTTGCACATAGATGTTTCTAGCAGCTTTATTCACAACTGCCATAAGCAATCAAGATGTCCTTTAGGAGATGGATAGATGAATTGTGGTGCATCCAGACAATGGAATATTATTAGGATTGAAAAGAAATGGACTACCAGGCCATGAAAAGACATGGAGGAACCTTAAAGGTATATTACTAAGTGAAAGAAGCAAATATCAAAAGACTATATACTGTGTGATTCTGACTATGTGACATCCTAGAAAAGGCAAAACTATGGAGACAGTGAAAAGATTGATGGTTGGCAAGGGTTAGAGAGGAAGAAGAGATGAGTAGGGAAAGCATGGAGGATTTTTAGGGCGGTGAAAATATTCTGTATGGCACCGTTATGGTGGGTATATGTCATTATACATTTGTCAAAACCCATAAAATGTACAACACCAATGTAAACTATGGGCGTTGGGTGATAGCAATGCATTAGTGTTGGTCCACTGTTTGTAACACATGGACCATTGTAGTGGCAGATGTTGATGGTAGAAGAGGCTGTGTGTGTGGGGGGGGGTGCATGGGATAAGGGGTATTTGGGAGCTCTCTGCACTTTCCACTCAATTTTGCTGTGAACCTAAAACTGCTCTACAGTGAAGGTCTACTGTTTTTTAAGTCTTGAGTATTAAAAAGAAAAGGAGATAGAGGAAGCAGAATAAATATGAGTCTTTTAAATATTTGATTTAAATATCAGTGTTCACCCACTGACCAACGTAGAGCAATCACAAAGCTGTGCTTTATTTGTGATGTGTCCTTACTGATGGAGCTCCGTCCTCACTGAACTCCTTTCCTCAGTATCGAAACCCCACTCCTTGCCCTCTGTGGTGTTAGACGTGGCCATGCCAGGCAGTTCGCTATCTCATCTGCGCCTGTGGCCTCAAGAGAAACACCAATGTGTGAGAAGGCAGAAAGGTCAGCCTTTCCCCAACCCATCTTTCACATGTACCCATAGACTCAGATCTGCCCCAGACAGCCGGTGTGAACTTGAACTTGCCCTGCGCTCCTGAAGAGGAAGGTGCCACAGCTAAGGACTAACTTCCATCCAAGACAGGAGGATCCCTGAGGACACAGCAGGCTGGACATCCATTGTTCTAACAAGATTGGAGCGATCACGGAGGCGCAAGTGAACACCGATGAGGCCGTTGGCTGAGGGTGGCCTGGACACAAGCAAACACCATCAGCTCAACTCCCCTCTCCCTATTCGCCCAGTTTGACACTGATACAGAGAAGAGAGACCCCACGTATACTCAGATTTAGGAGCAAGAATGGAACTAAGCTATAGTTTTGCGATAGAAACTGACGAAATTGTCCAATAAATTGACAAGTTTAATGTCAGACTTGATACCTCTTGTTCATACACCATCATTACAAAAGTATCTATTTTCCCAATACCGCAATTCCACCTTCCGAACCACAGATTCTTTTCTCTTCAATATTCTGGGGCTGATGTCCTTGCCTATACTCACGCTGCTGCTGGAAATAAAAGCCCCTGGTACAGAACAGACAAGCAATGGAGTCTTTTGAGAGTATGGTGGGCAACAGTGACCCCTGCTGGACAAATGGGGACAAACTAGCACAACACTGAACTAACAAAAAGGAAAATGTTTTTAAATGTTTTAATGTTCTACTCCTCCTTCTCTGGCGGAGTAGGAAAAATGTTTTGTGCTGGTTTTTTTTTTTTTTAATTTTTAGTCACCTTTTTAAATTATTGATTTAAAAACCAAACCCACAAGACTTACTCTTTTTTAGATTTCTAAAAAAGAGGTTTTTAAAAAATTTTTAGTCACCTTTTAAAATTATTGATTTAAAAAACAAACCCACAAGACTTACTCTTTTTTAGATTTCTAGAAACAACTTCTATTGAGTATTTGCTACTTCTACGGTAGGTACGTTGATACTTAGGGTAACGAGTTTTGTAAAGAGCTCCGCCTATTCTGTGCATGGGTTCTAAAAGCAGCTTATCGGCCTGTAGCCGAACAGTTTCTTTTCCAACTAATTGTCTGCCAGAGCTCCAGCTTACTTGTGCACAGGCCAGAATTTATCTGCTTCGTGAGCAGGAGTAATTCTGAGAAACCTGAAAGCATGTGGTAGACTTCAAGACTGCCTGGGGAAAATGGGTGTGTTTGAGATAGGTCAGTGGGGTCAAAAACATTCAAAGAGAACGTGATGCATCTTGCTAAACTTTTTCCCTGGGCTGCAGTGGAATTTGGATATTTTCAGAATCCTTAGGTCCTTAATTTGGCAGGGATGGAGGGGGGAGGGTGAGTGCTTTTCAAAAGAGTACGTTTCCTTGTATGTAACATCCATCCTGAGGCTTTAAGCTCTGCTTTGCTCTGCAAAGTCCTCTTTAACTCTGTTTTGGGGACATCATGAAGAGAGTTGGTAACTCTGACCTTCAAAATCAAAATGCTTCATCACACTGGTTTCTAATCTGCTACTACCTCACTGGGCAACTTTGGGTAAGTTTTCTAAGCTTCCTTAGCCTTAGTTTCCTCCTCTGTAAAATGGGATTGCTTATAGTACCCACTTCACAGTGTTATTGGGAGGATAATGGATGCTGAGTGCTTAGATGGTAGCCTGCCCCCAGTAATTGCTCAACGAATACAGGATATAATTACTGAAAGTAAACTAAACCTGTGCACAGACAGGTTCCCTCTTCCTTCCATTTCTCCTTCCTCCCTCCCTTCTTTCCTACTTTCCTCTTTCAAGATATACTTATGGAGTCTCTATTATGTTCAGACCGCTGTGCTAGACACTGAGGTGCATAAGAAGCTGAAAAAGGCACTTTTCCTTCCCTCAGGGAGCTTTCAGTCTCTTTGACGTTTTATCACCTGACTATTCCTTAGTGATTCTAAAACTTGTTTGCTAACTCACTGGAACAATACAAATTAGCTTAAATGACAACGTCCAATCTTAGAGGTGAACACATAGAAACATCATGATTTTTTTAAAAATCCAAAAGATTGACAATCATATGTCAGTTTTGGAGAGGGAGGCCATTGATAGTAGGCAAACCTTTAATTTGGGGCAAGAATAACAATGAGACTATTTTAATGTTTCTCTGGCTATATGAACGTCTCTACCAAAGAACAGTCAGAAAACTCCAGGGAATCTCAAACCACTTTTCTCAAAGGGAATCTGGTCTTCTTGTCGACAGGCATCCCCACCCACTGGTACAACATGGCTTCCTCCTTCACTAGCACTGAACCTGCCAAGTATTGGAAAGGGTGCTGTTGACCCAGACCATCCCTTACCTGTGAGAAATGCACAGTCTGTAGGGGGAAGGGACAGTTTCTGAGCTCTGGGGGCTCTTTGAGATTTTTACTGTTCCTTCTTCACACAGTCTTGCACATTCTCAAATGGACCCATTGAGCTCCGTGGCAGCTGTTCTCGCTGCACTGACCAGAACTAAAGTTAGGGCTGAGGACCCAGAGCAGAGCAAAATCAGTTCCTCTCAAGTCAGTCTAGTCAACTGGTTTAGCCAAACCAATTTCCTCCATGCTGTCCTTTAATCTCTTGGCAGGGTTAAGGGAACATCTTTCTTTTCAGGAAGCAGATTGTGAACCTTATGGACACCTAACAGCCAAGAGCTTAATTGAAAGGGTTTGGGTTGTTATTTATATGCCACATAAATACCCAACTGGCCCCAGCCTTTACATTTGGCCATATCTTGGCAGAAATCACAAGATGAACTTGATACATTTAGGACTCCCAGAAGAGGTCTTGGGAATTGGAATACAACCTTTTGAAGTTTGCCATCCGCTTCAATCTATTCTTTAGCCAAATCCTAATAATTACACCTGTCCTCCTTATGAGGGTTTGATTGTGGATAAGGCAATTTTTGCCTTTTCTCCCCAAAGGAGAGATCATTATCTTTAAAAAAAAAAAAAAAAGATTGTCTTATAAGAGGCAAGTTCAAATACAGATGAAAATAATAATACTACTTAGCATTTCCACCCCACCTTTCATCTATAGAACTCAAAGTACTTGGCAAACATTAATTAATTTTCAAAACACCCTTGTGAGGTAAGTAAGGGTATTATCTTTATAATAATATATAAATACTGGCTGGTTCATGAAAGCAGCCACTTAAAAGGGACAATTCTACAAGATCAATTTCAAAAACAACCTTCTCACCTGGCGTAGACTTAATGCTTTTGGGTAACACATATGGAAGTGCCAAATTCACTAATAATATGATATCCTAGAATGAGCACATCCACCTTCCCAAAATAATTTCTCCAGTGGTTTTTGACAGTCTTACCTGTTTTGAGGAAGCTTTTCATGTTAAAAAAGTACTAGTTGTGGCTGATTCAATCTACATGATGTCGGTCTTCGTACATGAAAAAAATTTCTAATTGTTTTAGAGCATCATGTTTAATGGTGAGAATCTAGGATCCTATTTCCAATGCATGTGGATTGGAGGGGGCTGTGATCATTTCAGCATCTTGTAATGTTCTCTGTAATCATCTTAAATTTTGAATGTATCATAAATCATAGTTCCCTAGCTTGTCAAAATGGGTACCAGCCAGGATTTCTAGATGAGATACACTGACAGTCGGTGAAAACTGACCAGGAATGCATTCATTCAGCTTCCCTGCTCCCCCCACACCCTGACCTCTCTTCAGGATATTCACACTGAATGGTTCATACCCAAAGGTGGTCTATTTTTATTTTGTCTCCTCTCCATTCTCTGTCTCCCCTAGCAAACAAACTAGCATTCCATCTCCCTTGGGTCTGCTCTGTTGCTGGTCAGAGTGCGTGTCAGGGTCCCTCTCCCTCAGGGAAGCCCACCACGTGTGTACCACCATCCCTCATAATCACAGTTCGGTGGGCGCTCCCTCTTCCCTGACAGTGCTCATCTTTGTGAAGTCTGAGTGCTTTTCTGATCCTGGAAAGTTAATTATCTAGGTTAGTAGCAATTATAATTTTTTTCTATGTCTTTAAACTCACTCTGCATCAAGAACTACATTGTATTCAGAAAGCGCTCAGCAAACATAAAGTTAGGGTTTACTTTGTTCCGCTGAAATGCAAAAATGTCCCTGGACTCTGACTGAAACCTTTGTTTATAGTCTTGGTTGGGTAAATCCTCGTCACAAAATTTTATATATGTTGATCTGCGTTTTCTGCTTATGGATCCTAATAAGTGACTTGTTTCACAAAACCATGTAAGAAACTGTATATGCCACTTAACTCTGTAATATTGATCCACTAAGTCTATCTGCTGCCTCTGTTGATGGCTTTACTTAGCAGCCTCAAGAGAGAAAACCTGGTTTTGGTCTCATAACTTTGGTTGAGCTGATGGTCTCCAATCTCCAAAGTGGGATAAACCAGATTCCTTCACTGTGTTTATCTTGGCCCGCCATGTCTCTTTATGGAGAAAATGGTCCAAATAAAGTGCTTCCTCTGTGTATTTTGACAGGAAACACTACGAATACGCTTCCCTTTTGTTGTATGCCTTGCTCTTTTCTCCCAGTGTTGTTTACATATTTTCAGTACAATGACATATTTATTAATCCACTACTCTCTGCATGAGGCATGAAACGATCGGTTCCTCTGTAAAGCCCTCTTGGAAAAGGTGGTTTCTCCAGTGAGAGTTAATAATATTACCACTATTCATGTAAAAAACGCTGAGACAATCTCTTAAAAATGGAACACATTTATCTAAAACAGCTGGTAAAGAAAGCACACAGGCCCAGCCAGAGGCGGCGAGGCCAGAGGTCAGGGTTAACACCGATCTCGGTGGAACTTTGAAGCTGACATTTTACAGATTATATGTGTCTCAGTGCACAGTGGGCATGGCATATAAATTGGACTTAGAGGCCCCTATTTGTTCTCTGCATTTTTATGAGCCCACAGAGCTCTTCTTTGAAGCAGCATACATAGAAAATAAAAACTCATTTTAATGTTGTGGAACTATTTACAATAAATCACATTTACTTCCTGGTTTTTCTGAAGTATAAGATCTTTCTGTCTTGTGCTCTCTCTCTCTCTCTCTCACACACAAACATACCCACACTCACACATACACACATACACTCAGGGAGTCTATTTTCTGACCTGGATAGCTTATTTTTTTCTCATTATGGTATTGTAAACCCAGTTTCCTTCTTTCTCCTTGCTGTGACTTAGGAATCCAATCCTGGAGGCAGCTATATTTAGTACCACAAGGACACCTTTTGTAAGTCATGGGAGGTGATTCAGCTAGAATGAGCTACTCTTTACCCCTAGGAAAATCCCCTGATACCATAAAATGCTTGCTATAGCATGGCCCTTCGGCACTAGAAGAAAGCATCTGATTTCAAAGAGATGGAGTTCCACTCTGGAACTAATTATATCATTCGTTTTATGGATTTTTTTTTAAGTTGCTAGGTGTTTTAACTAGAGAAGGCTGGCGACCCAGAGAGAAACATCTACCGGCAGAGTCTGCCATGGGCACTTTAGCCACCTAATTAATTTTCAATAAAAGCTCACAATAGTTAATTTGCTCTAGACCCAATGTAAATCAAATGGAGACAAATAGGTTAAAATTAGAAATGTGTGATGGAAACCATGTTTATGGTCAAAATTACCTTTCAACCTGGAAATAACACAGATTGACAGGGAAAGAAAATGAGACCACACAGGCTTTTGTTCAAATTGATTCTTAAGTGAATTAAAGATTTTATTAAGGAGACCATTGGACCCTCCCCTCAACCAAAATCTGAGGTCTATGAAATAATGTCGCTTTAATAAAAAGTAGAGTTTAAAAAAAAATGTTACCTTAAAAATCTCCCAGAATTAAGACATTGTTCCCATTATACTAAGTTGCCTCTCATTTTTTTTCCCCCCTCAGGCTTAACATAGTGTAGGGTATACTAGCAAAAATACTATAAAGTTATTAAGTTCCCAGGTCAAAATTGGCAGCTATGCCTACGCAGCACCACATTCCTTTAGCTCCTACGTCTCAAAACAGTACTTTCCAACATCAAACAGCCATTTTTATTTTTATGAGAACACAGACATAGATTTCTTATGATTTTATAATGATACTTCAGGCCTCCAATTAAAATACCTAGACAATATAGATATCTTTGGCCCCATTCGTTGGACAAATATTATTATTAAGCTTCTCTCCAGGATTTTATATTTGCAAAATATGTTGTGGGCTTTAATCATTTTAAATTGCCTTAACTTTGCCCGTTTTCTCCATGCCTCTCTGTTATTCCTCAGGCAGCCTTTCCCTTTTTACCCACAGACTGCTCCTGTGATGCAAGGTGAAATGAGCTAATTTTTTAACATATTGGAAGGTTAGTCTCAGATATTGTTAGCCTTTTCCTCGTCCTTTGCTGAACATGTCAATTTAAACGACCCCTGAATTCTATTTTTGTTTCACTTTTGCCAAGTTCATGAAGTAAATTCCCTCTTTCCCACTCAATCTGGTTTTTCCTCCTGCCCCAAAGGAATGATGTTGTCACTGTGATGTCTTCTAATGCACAATAAATGCCGTGATGAATTGGAGGCAGGCTGGTTTCTTCTGAGCAGGAGTCCATTATCCTGTCACAGTGTTCCTTCCCTGTAACTTAATTTTTATTGTAACAAATGACTAAGTACCAAAAAATGAAACAATGTGATGGGCCAATCCAAAGTGCCCTGGGTCTGATGGTAAGTGAGTGGAGTGACAATTGTTTGCAGCTGCCTTCCAAGGGCTCTCTCCCTAATGACATCCACTCTCCAAATTGGAGTTATCAAAAGCATTTTCTGGATGTTTATGGAAGAGCTGAATTCACAGTGAATGACTAACAATACTAATATAAAGAAAGTACTTGCAGAAGATGTAAGAAGGGGAGTTAAGAACAAGAATGCAAGAGACAGAGTCTGCAACTTAACTGTGTATGAGAATTACCTGGAAATTTGTTAAACTGAAGTGCAGGGCCTCAGCACCCCTGGACGAGATGCCAGTTTAGTTGGCTAGATGTGGGACCTAGAGATATACACTTTAAATAAACATCTCTGTTAATTCTGCTGAAGGAGTCACATAAGTTATATCGTGAGAAACACTTGCCTAGAACTTCTGGTCAATCAATCTTTTCAATACAAGTCCACTGCATGCTTCACCCTTATTTTATAACAAGACACCTTTCTTTCTTTCTTTTTCTTTTTTTTTTTTTCTTTTTTTTTTTTTTTGGCCTGCTTGGATTTCTAACTAAGAGAGTTCTCTCAAATCATAGTTCCAATTTGAATATGATCTTTTCACAGTTGGCCCGTTTTCCCTTCATTTGTCTTATAGGTTAATTATCACCAACGTGTCTGGGAGGTTAAAATCATCCATGTTATGGATGAGAAAAGAATATTAATCTGGAATCCATAAATCCCTGGAAACCTATTCATTTGGTATAGAAGTGACTAGAGCCTTTTTTTTTGTATTCTAGGGTTTGTAGACTTCACCGTATTCCCAAATGAGTCTATGGCCCAAAGAAGGTAAAGGACCATTGTCCTGGAAGGGAACGAATTTAGTAGTATTGGCCTCATTGATATGAAACTTCCCTATCAAATAAATGGTTGGAATACTTAAACAGACAACAGGTTGCATATTTAAACACTGCAACTGATATTAAGATTATACCTTTAGAGGTGATTCACATTTAAAAATCAAAACAAAGCTTATTTCAAACTTTCTCAGATAGCACAGTGTTGTCTAATACCTGCAGTTTCATATGTAGTATATTGGATTGGCCCAGAAACACTGACACTTCTTGCCGAAGAAATATTTAGGAACAAAGGAACCACTGGATTTCGCCTCTGGTGGTTTAAAACTGAATACATTCTGGAAGATTGGGGAATCTCTCCATCAGTCCATCTATCTACTACACATTTACTGAGAACCCATCAAGAAAAATGAAAACTATTCCTCTGTTTTTTGGAGTGTGAGGCTAGCAGGTTTGTGAAATATGGTGGGACCATCAAAACACATGCAACACCTGGGAATTCTCATGCTGGAATTCTGTAGATGTTATACTCCCAATCATAGTGATTTCAGGAAAAGTCACAGTTGACTTTATCAACCCATGTAATGTCTAAGAACGGAAGAGCTCACTTAAAAATTAAGTTTGAACCTCACTTAGTTAAAAAGGCTGGACGAGAGGGAGAGGATGCTGGGGAAAGAAGCAAATAACAGGTCTTTGAGTAAATGGACGAATCCTTAGTCCATTGATTTCCACAGAATAATGGTAACATTTTTGGGTAATCATTGATGATCGTGAGAGAATAAGGAATGCTGTGTCAAAGAAATATCAACGGTGCTAGCCATACCTGAACAATTGCTGCTGGTAAAACAGATCATCCTTCCAACAATCTCTAAATATTTCATTTTAATTATAAACCATGAGGTGTTAAAGGGGTTAATGAGGTCTCAAGTCATTGTCAACTAATTATCTTTAAGTTGTTGTCAACACATTCTAATTGTTGTGCTTCTGCCAGCTCCACCACTGGGGGTGCACAACCCAGAGTAATTGGCTAACACATACACACACACACACACACACACACACACACACACACCAGGATGGCTCACCTAGCTGCTGCTTTGGTTTGTTAACTCAGCCATTGCTGTCACCAAAATGCACATGAGTACAAACACACATATTTGCATGCAAAAGCTTTTAGGGACTTTCATCTTTTTAAAAGGGCAGGGGGGAAAAAATCAATAAAGTGGTAGCCTGGACAGCAGAAGGGGATGGTTGAAGCCGCATGGGTGGCTAAGCTGTATGAGAAACAGATGTAAGCTCTTTGGGGCCAGGGCAGGCTTTTCTCTTCACTGCCAGAGCAACAGGCCAATGGAAGTCAATGAATGTCCCTACCATCGGTCACCCACCTCTTTCCCCCAAGAAGATTCTTCAGCCAAGAACAGAAAGGGGCATCCGCACTGCTGGGGAATCTATGATTTAGGCTCACTTCACCTAAGTTGTATTCTTAAAAATGATTCGTTTCATGGTCTAAATCAGCAGGGAGCTCTTTCTTGCTGTTCTGATTTTTGTCCATTTTACCATCAGACAAGTCTAAATTACCGTTTCCATTTATTTCATCTATTTTTTTTTCTTTCTTTATTATCCTGGTCTGGGAATCCGTTTGGAGTTGATAAAAGACATGGCTCTGACACAAATGGGTCATTGTCCATGGCGTTACTTAAGAGCTAGAGATTACAAACTTAACAATGTGGAATGATTCAACCACTTTGGAAAACTGGTAGTTTCTCAAAAAGATAAGCAGGTGTTTACCCTACAATTCAGCAATTCCACTCTCCTTACCAAGAGAAATAATAAGATATGTCTACAAAAACAATAGTACAAGCATGTTTATAGCATTACTCATAATATCTCTAAATTGGAAACAACCTAGATGTCCACCCACAAGAGAGAGGATAACCAAATCGTAGCCTAGTCATACTAGAGAATACTACTCAGTGACAAAAAGAGATGAACCATTGATCCAAAACAGTATGGAGAATCTTAACTTTAAGTTAATCAAAAGAAGGTAGATATGAGAGAGTTGTTGTATGGTTGTTAAATAAGTCATAGGTTGTATGACTTACTTATGTTGAGTCCATGGATGGACAAGACCAAATTACAATGAGATAAAAGTTAGAAGTCAAAAGGTTGCCTCTGGCAGGGGGGTAATTGACTGGAAAAGGTCAAAAAAGAAGTTTCTTGGGGTGATGGAAATTATTGTGAATTTAATTTTAATTATTGTGAAATTATTGTGAAATTTATTGTAATAGATTATTTCTATTAAAAATAGAAATTATTGTGAATATAATTGACAAAACACATCGAGCTGAACCCTTAAGACCTATACCTGGTGTTATATAGATTATACCTCAAAGGTTTCAAAAATTATAAAGTCAAGGATTTTGGAAAAACAGATGATGCAACCAGAGAAGATAGTTGGAGAAAATCAGCAAAAAGAGAAGATGAAGGGGAATTGATCACACTGGAGAAGTTGATCCTATTACTGATGAAAATCTATGTGCAAAGATGAAGAGATATGTAGCCAGCTACCTAATATTTTCTTGAGTGTTTACTATGTACCAAGCCCTGTGCTAATTATTTTTATGATGCATTATCTCATTTAATCTTCTTGTTTTCTTTGACCCTCCTGTGTACAGAATTAGATTAGTCGTATTTCTTGGTTAATAGTATATTCTTATCATTGGTCCATGCATGGCTAGTTTTATTTTTAGTTAGCTAGCTAGTTAGCTAGTTATTTTCATTCATAATATGTACTTACAAGCCACCCAAACACTAGCTATAACCTATTATCTAGCTATATAATCCTCTCTTTGGGTGAGAATAGGTGCATTCTCCCACTTTCCCCCCTTATCATTCCTTTCTGTGTGCAATTTTATTGATGTTATGTGAATTCTTAAACTTAGAGGTGTATATGTTACCTAGCTTTAATTTATGAAAAAAATGTGTTCTATATAATCTTTTGGGTCTTAATTTTCTCACTTGATATTATATTGCTAAGATTCATCGTAACTGTTATATGTCTCTGCGTCATTTAATCTTTTTACAACCTTGTAAAAAATAGGTATTATTATCTGCATTTGTTGAAGGTGAAGCTGGGGCTCAGAGAAGTTGATTAACATGCCCAAAGACACCCAGCTAGAAAGAAGTAGAAGCAAGATAAAAAGCTGAAGCTCCTAACTAATTTGCTGTACTGCCTTTTCCATTCTTCTTATCTATGTTATATCTCTGCCTCTACCCATACCTATCCTTAATCATATCTGCTGTTATGTATGCATACATATATTTAAATTTATATATCTTGTAGATAAATCTATTTTAATGTCTGTATCGGTATCTACATAATGTCAGCAGAAAGCCCATGTGCTAGAATATGAAAGAATTAGGTCTATCTTAGAGTATATGGGTTCTTAAACTCTGGTAGAGAAATATGAACATAGTCATATGATTTCAAAAGTTCCAGTCTCCTAATATTCAGAATATACAAGTAGGCAAGGTCTTCAGAAAACATGTGAAGGCATGGCAGTGTGCATGTGTGCACGTGTGCACACCCGTGCTCATGCATTTTCTGGAGTGTGTCTTAGAACAACATCCTTAGTTCATTTAGTCTCATACACTAAAAAGGCAAATGCATTGGCACTGTTTAACCAAGCCCTTGCTCCGCACCTTATAACTGTGTACCAGAGGCCAGGGAAACCGGAGCACTCTCTCAGGATGCCATTACGGCCAAGCAGAGTCTCATTAAAAATCAATTCCTTGGGTCCATAAAGCCAGTTTATTTTATCTTCCTGGAGTGCCTGCTGCTAGCAGTTACACAGTTCCATTGTGAGGCAGTCTTGTCTGTTAAGTACATTGCACAAAACAGCTATTTAAAGATTTTCCATTTTTACGTTAAACTTTATAATTTTGCGGTAATTTAAGTTTACAGGGTTTACTTCTCAAGCTTCGAGTATCTTGTTACACGCATTAGAAGTAACATTGCCAGTCCTCAGGTCCGACTAATTAAATATTTGCCTTTATAAACTCGATGTCGTCCAATGTAAATGTACAGATTTAATTGAGTAGCAAAGGCTCCAGAGCCGTTAGAAAGCCTGATGTGGTCAATTTCTGCAGTTTCTTGTACATTGCTGCTTTCGTACTGCTGAGTTGTGCCTATGGTCTTCAGTGGTAATAACAGAAAAATCAGGTATGGAATTTGTTCTTTGTAGTGACTTTAGTTCAAGTATCTCTAAATATCCTAGAAATCAATATGTATTGGCCAAATTTTATAAATGGGGAGTTGAAAGCACATAGAGATTTAGTGACCTGTACAGGTCACACACTGAATGAGCAACAGAGGTGGAAGAAATTGGAGAGGCTGCTCTGGCCCCATCTGGAATCTTTTAACTCTCTTGACCCCCTTGGGCAGGTTTCGGGGGTGGCTGATTTCAAAGATCAGTGAACTTTTTGGGAGAGTACTTGGCAGTGAAACATAGAGGCTTGGATTCCTGAGATTTTAGTTATTCCAAAGATGCCAGCTCAGTTTACATTTTAGAAGAGTCCATGTGGTTAGCGAGAAGAGCAAAGAGAGAAGAGAAGGCTGGGCTGGGCTGGAAGTGGAGTAGGAAGAGGATTAAGACACCAAGTACATGTTGGGAACCAAATAAGCATATCATTATTTCATTTTTTAAAAAAAGGTTACAAGTTGACATTGGAAGGAATCAAGTCTGAAACAAACCTCAACATGATCTTCTAAATTTTTTCAGTGGGAAGTAGGAGGGTTCTTCTCTGTTATGAACTCTTGCAATTTTGACAACCGCATTTTTCTTCCAGAAACCATCCCTGGGACACCATTCTCCAAGACGCCTTATGTGGAACCCTATGTCTACAAGATGGTAATTGGTGTTTGAACAACAACGAAAGGTAGGTGTTTAAATGTGTTTACATAGTTTTGCAACATTTGTTCTCCTTCCCAGAGCTTCATAAGCATAGTAGCCTGTTCAAGGCTCTAGGGGGTGCCTGAGTGGCTCAGTCGGTTAAGCATCTGCCTTCAGCTCTGGTCATGATCCCAGAATCCTGGGATCGAGCCCCATATTGGGCTTTCTGCTCAGCGGGAGCTTGCTTCTCCCTCTCCTCCCTGCGTGTGTTCTTCTTACTATCTCTGTCACCATCCCGATCTCTCTCTCTCGCTCCAATTAAAAAAAAAAAAATTCTAGAAATGCTGTAGGAAAGAAACCTTATTGAAACTTGTTTGACTGTGGACTTCGCCTACACTGTAGTAAAACAACTATATATACTATCTCATGAAAGCAGAAATAATCTATGGAAGACATTTCAGGGAAATGTTCAGTCCTTTGACATTAAAACAAAAAATCAGTCCTATGCCTAGCCCACCGTACAAATTCCCAACTAAATCCCAAGTTGAAAATTCTACTACTGGAAGGAATCCAACGGTTTAGTCGAAAGCCTCATTCCACAGAGGAGGAGGCACAAAATGTTAAGTAACTTATCCAAGTCATATGCAGTTACAGAAATTGACCATACCGGGGACCTCCACCTCCCAATGCAGTAATGGTCTATGTCACCACTGTGCCACTCAACACACCAGAGTAGTATTTCCCTACTCTGAATCATCTGTCAGTTCAGAATAATTTTCGTCTGGGTTCGAAAACACAAAACCGAAAAGTTGTTGCATTGCCGTTCTGTGCTAATGCTTGTCTAGGATGAGACTAGGCTAACAACTAAGTATCAAGAGAGAACTCCAAGATGAGAGCCCCCAAGAACTCGAAAAGCGGGTGCTGGAGGTTGAGGGATGAGTTTGAAAGACTGCTAAGGCTTTTAGACAAATTGTAGATCCAGAATGTATGTGGTGCCAATTTGACCCTGATGCTCCATAAAACAAGCAGGTAAGGAAGTTTTTAAACTCAAGGAACTTCTGAAGGTGCAGAAAAGGTAGAGCTCACCTTGGGGAAACACTGTTGAGAGAATTGTCCGCCAGCCTCTACAGCCAGTGGCTTTCCACAGCACTGAGACAGGGATCAAGAGCGAAGACAGATGGAAATATGTTCTGAAGGGCTGAATCATCTCCTAAGAATGCACAACTAGAAACGACTTTATAGCCTGACTTAGTTGTAAATTCGCTATTCTACCTACTTGTGTGCAATTTTGTACTACTGGATACGCGAAAATTGGCACAAGAATCTATGTATACTAAAAAAAAATCTAAAACAACAACAACCTGATAGGGGTGCCTGGGGCCTCAGTCATTAAGGAACTCTTGATTTTGTTTGGCTCAGAGCCTGATCTTAGGGTGGTGAGATCAAGCCCTGCCTCAGGCTGGGCATGGAGCCTGCTTAAGATTCTCTCTCTCCCTCTCCCTCTCCCTCTGCCCCTCCCCTCCATACCCCTCCCTCCTTCTCCCACCTGCTTTCTCTCTCTCTGAAAAATAAAACTAAATTTAAATAAATCTGATATTATGAGCTTTTCTGAAATAGAGTCTAGAAAAAGAAGCAAAGAGACAGGGATGGGTGGTAAGGAACTAGAAACACGATTTCTGAAAGAAAGAAAAAAGCCCAAACCTGTTTCCTTAGGCAGGGTCGCAGAGGGTGGGGTTAAAGTGAATCTTTAACCAAGCGGAGTCTAAATTGACTGGGAAAGCTTTTCTTTGGAGCTCTCCCTTGGCAATGTTTTATCACAGCATGGTTTCTCTTCTTGGCCAAGAACAGAGGTGGAATGGAATTGGCTCAGTCTGAGCTCTGACAAGACAGCCACAATAATGGAAGACATCTTTTCCCTATAACTTTGAAAAACATGAAGGCAGATATTGGCTCTGAGCATGTCTGATGGTCTAACTTTATTTCTTGTCAACAGAAATAACTCTGATTTATATTGGGTCATTCAAGTTCACACACTCAGGTACGACTCATACTGAAAGAACACAGAGAGATGTAATATAGAGAGCTGTGATGTATGTCTATCCAGCGAAGCTTCCTGGTCCAAAGGAGACCTCAGGGACTGGGAAAGACCCTTCAGTATTCTCACTCTTCTGACACTCCATCCCCTGTGCATCCTTCCAGTGAGGCACACCGCATGGGCGTCAGATGAGCTACGTGTTGGCTTTGATCTCAGAGCCTTTCACCTACCCTCTTTGTGGTCTGGAAGGTTAGTTGGCCTCTATCCAATCATTGTCATGGGATGCTGAAGGCTGAGGGGCTGATCTGTGCTGGCAGCTGGCACCTTGTTTTATTCTACGAATATATGGGTACATCAGAGGAGTGAGAGAATTTTTAATTGATCGAGGGTGCAAGCAGTGGAAATTGAGTGAATGTGCCTTTTCAGTTAATGTCATCTGATGTCATCTGGTTTTAAATTCAGAAGCATTCTTTCCACTGCCCTGTTATTATATTGTATAATTTATTGGTTTAAGATGCCATCCACCATGACGTGGACCATTATTTTATGTACCACTAGGAAAAAAAAAATGCTGCCGATTAAAATAGACCTAATAATTCCTTACATTTAAACTTTCGTCTTTTATTCTTATTAAAAGGATTCTTTTACTCTTCTTTAGATAGACTTTTGGTATGTGTCATACTTATACATACATAAAAAGGAAAATATATGTAAAATAAATTGGCTAAGGTTCTAAAACTTCTGTACATTCAGAGTCCAACTCTTCCAAATCCCTCTAGAGATAGAATCGTCAAGGTCTGTGTTATGCAGTGTTTTGTCCCAAAACACCACACTGCAGCACAATGACAACTGCATTGTGACCATGCCTCACAATGCAGTGAGTTGAGTGTGTTGAGTGACACAAATGTGAGTTGCTATGAATAGTGAGAAGCCAGGAGCTTGAGACACATTCTGATTTTAGAGGTGTTAAACTGTGTGTGTGTGGTGGGGGGTAAGGTGCATCTTACAGTGGAAGAAATATGGGATGGTTTTGTATCAAAGCATGGTATGAGACTCATGTATACAAAATTTCAAAATACTTTACAAGTATTTCTATCTCTAGTTCTTAGGTTTAATATCAACCTCAGGAAAATATATGGAGTTTAAAATCATCCCCACTTTAATTACTGTCTCGGTGTAACCAGTTCAGAGAATCCTAAGTGAAGGTATTTTCTTTTGCTTTTGAAGAGATTCTAGGGACGCCTGAGTGGCTCAGTTGGTTAAGCAGCTGCCTTTGGCTCAGGTCATGACCCAGCGTCCTGGGATCGAGTCCCACATCAGGCTCCTCGCTCTGATAAATAAATAAAATCTTAAAAAAAAAAAAAAAAGAAAAGAAGAGATTCTAGAAGCTTTGTTCTTGAAAGACATGGCTATGGACAAGCCTGGGACATAATTTTATATAGTTCCTGGGGAAAGTGCCTGCCAATATTTCCCAGTCCTTCATTAAAAACAACAAAACACCATTTCTAATATAAAATGACATATTTATGCCTATTAACAAAGTTATTTGCTAAAAAAAGAATAGTAACAGTTTTCATCTGTTGTGCCTAAGCTTACAACAAACTAGATGATGTGTACTTTTGCGACATTTGTGTCAAGAAATTGTGTCCTTTAGGAACCCCTGGGAGGCTCAGTCAGTTAAGTGCTGACTCTTGGTTTGGGTTGGGGTCCAGATCTCAGGGTGGTGAGATCAAGCCCCACTTCAGGCTTTGCACTCAGCTCTGAGTCAGCTTGGAACTGTCTCTCCCTCTCCCTGCCCTTCCTGCTTGTGCTCTCTCTCTTTCTCAAATAATAAATAAATCTTTAAAAAAAATCCTTCCTTTATGACATAGCTCTAAAGTAAGCACAAAGGTTTTAAGAGACAAAACTTTAAATCAGTAGTAATGACTGGAATTAGATGTGAAGGCAATATTCTATATTATTTGAATAAAAAATAACGTGCCAGTTTCTTCTTCAATAAGTTAAATAGAATGTATTAAAACTCATGGAATTATTATGCAATTTAAGAGCATTTGTATTTTATTTAATCTCAGGAAGTTTAATTTTTGAAACTAGTATTTCACACGAGCGTACACATCGCATAAAAGCTGGTTTTTTTCCCCCTCCCCACTTGGGTTAGGCCCAGAGGTAGTTAAATGCTGGTGATTCTGGCTCCGTCCAGCGGAGGGCAGTAGTGCACACCTTTAGAAGCGGGATTCCCTTTTCGGATTGGACAGGCACCCATCTGAGAAACCGTATACCAGGTTCTGTGTCTCCGGAGTCAGGCTCTGGTCACAGTCCTTGGCAGGGACAGCAGGGCCACGACGAGGAGAAGGTGGCAAAACTGAAACCTCATCTTCCCAGTTCAGTGGACTGTGTCCCAGCCCTGGGAGGGAGCTCTATGGCATGCAAAGGGTCTGGGACCCCAGCCCTTACTTGAGTAACAAATTCAACTTTGGCGACAAATTGAAGGAAATGTGGTTAAAATACGACTCCTTCCCTCCCCATGATATCTGCATTAGATTAGATTAGATCGCATTTCCTCCTGTTTTCTGCTCTGATGAAAGATAGTGAGGAGAAAACGTGGAGAGTTGGGTCCTATAGGAGCATCTTCTTCTTCTTTTTCTTCTTTTAAGATTTTATTTATTTGCCAGAGCGGGGGAGGGGTGGGGCACAAGCAGGGGGAGCGGCAGGCGGAGGGAGAAGCAGACTCCCTGCTGAGCAAGAAGCCCGGATGCCTGGATGCCTGCGGGACTCAATTCCAGGACCCGGCATCATGACCTGAGCCGAAGGCAATGGCTTATCTGACTGAGCCACCCAAGCGTTCCTGCAGGGGGCATCTTCCCATCCTCCCCCTCCTAGCACTGCCTAAAGCTTTCCTTCCTCCATACAGTATTTGGTCAAACTGAGAATATCAGACCCGCCAGGACTCCCGGAGACTGACCAACAGGGGCACCCTTGTTCCTTTGAACTCTCAGTTAAAACCAAGTGCTTTGGGCAATAGTCCATCTAATGTCATTTTTATTATTCAATTTGAAGAAAATGTTACATTTAAAATTTTTTTCCAAGTTCCTTCACGAGGTAACAAATGCTTAAGATTAACTTATTCTAATCCTTGAGTCTGTAGAAGCACCGGAACCACCACAGAAAGCGGCAGAATCTAAACACGCCATGCACCTGCAGTCGGAACACCTGCCCCAGCTGTTCATGAGGACAGGCTACATTGCCCAGGCTGTTATTACTTGTTTCCATGCTCTATTACATGCACAATTTCAGAAAGAATAGCAAAATGTCCAGGATATCCTGGTTTAAGAACGTTTAAGAATGTTTACGGACAATATTACCAGTACCCTGTTTGCCCCTCCCTGCTTCCATTCTCTTCTTTCTCTCTTGGGGGGAAGCCCTCCCCTGGGTGATAATCATTTCCTTGCTTTTCTTCATTATCTAAATCTCTCTCTATTCTGTCCCAGTGATCTTGTTGTCTGTCCCTGCACTAAAATCACCTGTGAATTCCTGATGCGTTGTCCTGAGTCTTCATTTCTGGTGGGTCAAGCAGTGTCCCTCTCCACCTCCTCATTCCCCCTACCCATGTTCTTCATTTTCAGGGGTTTCTTGACTATTCTTGTGTTTTTTTTTTTAATGAGTTTTAATATTCATAATTAACCATCATTAATAAAAAACTAAGAGAAAAATAGAGAATGAGATGTTGAGTTCCTTAGTGGTTAACCTCTCAGTCGGAGGAGCTGACCCTCCATTATTGTTTGTGCTGCCTGAGGCTAGTGACTTAACCTCTCTGGGCCTCCACTCCCTGCTCCCACTCCCTTATCTGTGACATGTGGATGATGATGGCATCCATTTCATAGGATTGTGTCCCTGTTGACTTTGAATAGATAGGGAGCTTCTGAAGTCACACTGACCTCAGCTAGACTCTTGGCTGTTTCCCACCTAACTTGTAGCCCTGAACTTGTTTGTGTTTCCAGAACGGTTTTTACATTTGCAAAATGGGGGTCATCAGGGTTGCTGTAAAGATTAAACGAGAAAACGCAGTGAAATGACTTAGCGTGTTGTCTGGTATACTGTAAATACTTAACAATCTCACTTAAGCATTTTTAAAGAGACTTAATTTTAAGAGTGAATTGTGCCTTGATGCTAGGAATTCTCTCTACTTTCATGGCTGAGCGTCTTCAAAAGCACTTGCCTGAGAATCACTGGAAAATGCCTGTAGCAAAGAGAAGTTTTGTAAACCCATCTCTTAAGCTCAGGCAGCTTTTCTTTGTTTTCATCTTTCTGAGGTATGGGGCACCGAGGAGGAGAAGCTGTTCCTGATTCACGGCCAAGCTTGCCTTCCTAGGCCCTTCCTCTGGTTCCACAGTCTGCTTCGTCAGCTTAGGGCTGATAATGCAAAGCTGTCCCTTAACTTGTTTTCCAGAATCAGAGGAAAGTTTGTAATAACAAAATTTTATAGCTCCTGCCTGGTAACATATATTACTTTTAAAAAATAGAAATACCTTTCCCTTATCATGCATTATTCTTTTACACGTACAATTTTCCTGACGTATTGAAGTAATATTCCACGGTTTGCCATGATTTGGAGGTTTATGGCCCTTCTGTGGCAGATCAGACTAAACATAATTCATTCATAGCTACTTAGTGCTCAGGGAAATAAACCCCTGAACTTAAATAACGGTGGTGTGACCTCTGTAAAATATTATTTATGGTTTTAAAACTACTATTATGTAGATATCAAGATGTGCCAAATGTTATAAACCAAACATGAGCTGGCAAATGGGACAAAATGCAGTTCCATTTATTTTTGCTTTCCTTTTTGGATATTTCTGTACAAATGCTATTTTCACTTAAATGGATTCTGGGGGTAATTACCTGGCAGAGGAAAGCAATGTTCATTTACATTTTATTATAGAACGCTACAGTAAGTAAAACGTTCTCCTCCATAAAGAACCACTGCAGAAATGTAAACATTCCATTAGCTTACTCAGTTTAATAGGAAAGACGTTGATTACCTTTGAGTATAAAGTAACTGTCCTCACTATCAATGGACTAAGGTAACCCATATGTTATTCATTGTTGCAAATTAGCTTATGGAGGAAGACTTGCTTGCACCCCAATGGGAACTTGAAGCTTAGCGTGTTTGTGGTGTTAAGAATATATGTGTATTCCCAGCACTCCTTGCTTTAAATTTTCAGATGTTGAGGGTGTCGTGTCCACATCTCATTTGTTTCCTCAATTATTTTGAGGAATGTTGGAGGAATATTCCTCAACTAGATTGGAGGAGATAACATGGTCAGTGGCAGTAAAGTAAGGGAATCATTGGTTTCCTCATCATCATTCAACACATATTTGAAGACCCACCATGTGCTGGTAGATCAACTTGGCACTGGCAAGAATAAGTCAGAAAACAAAGTCTCAGGTAGCCAAGAGCTAATAGTCCAGATATGGAGATAGACAAGCAAATAAGCCATTTCTAGGCAAACCAGTAAGTGCTCTGAGAGATGGATAAGCACAAAGGGAAGACCAGGCTGGAGGCAGGGAGTAGAGGAGACAAGGAGGACTTGTGGAGGACTTCACAGAGGACAGAGGACACAGTGTAGTCTTGAGGATAATTGGAGAGATTTGGGTGGTCGGGTAGACAAGCAAGACCGGCACAAAGATTTGAGGGAATGTTGGGTTTAGGCCTCTTAGAATCATTCTATGTGGTGGAATTTGGTGGGGCCTCGAGGAGAAAGGGATCAAGATTTAGAATGAGGCCAACCACGAAGGCCTTGTAGACCATGCTAAAGAACTGGGACTCCCGCCCACAGGCTGTGTATAGACATGGGAGATTTTAAGTTGAGGGGAACAGGATGAGATTTATGTTTTGGTTAGCTCATTGTGGCTGAGATGTGGAGAACAAACTGGAGCCCAATAACAGGCTCCTCCCACTTCCAGATGAGAAATAACAAAGACCTGGGCCAGAGCAGTGACAGAGAGAGACCTCACTGAAAGTGCTTTTGGGATATAGAAGCAACAGGATCTGATAACAATTTGGATGGAAAAGGGAACAGGGAAGAGTCAAGGAAGCAGTTCAAAGTTTTGGTTTGGAAGATTGAGAGAGAGAGAGAAGTCATTTTCAGCGAGCAGGACTGTTTTTGGAAGAATGAGCTTGGAGAAGAGGCCCGTGAGTTAGGGCTGACCATGATGAGCTTATGCTACTTGTAAGACATCTGGGTCTGTCCCATAGACCCTTGGAAATGTGAGTTTGGATCAAAGGCAGGGTTCGATGCCATCTATATATGTGATGTTCAAAATTAATTTTAAAGATTTTTGAAAGTGAACGTATGAGCTAATTTAACCCCTTAAGTAAAATTTGAGAAATACTGTAATTTGATTAATTGCAAATTATGTTAATGTAACATAAGTCTTAATCCCTAAAGCCTTTTGGGAAAAGAGTGAAAAGTATTTTAACATTCAATGACAATGACTAGGAAGTGTTGCATCTTCCATTTTGGATTAACACAAATGGGAACTGTCTTTTACCTCTTAAAATCATAACAAGAACTAAGTCTTCCTTGGGAAATACTCAAGTGGCCCTTTTAAATGACTATCACTGCCACATCCAGAACTTATGCTTTTGTTTTAGAATACTATTGACTTTTAGAGAGTTCTGAAAAAAAAAAAAGAAAGAAAGAAAGAAATGAGAAAGGAATATATTTCTTCCTCGTCAGTCTTGATGACTTTCTAAAACCTCATGCATTTTGATGGGTAAGATTAATGAGACCACATAGTGTTAAGCACCTTGGACTTTCAGAACAAAGGTCTTTTAGACGAACAAAGTATCGTTATTAATGACACATCACTTCCAGTTTTCATCAGCAATGTAAAGTTTAAGCCACTCTAATGGGAACTTAAGAGCTCAATGTGGCGGGCAAGGCTATTAGCAAAGGTTCTTGACAGTAATACTTTTCACTTCTAAGAAAAAAAATAAATCACACTCAAACTGATCAAAAAGACAAGTTGAGGGGTTCAGAAGGAGGTGAGCCACTGCTTACTGAATTTCTCAAGGGCCTCGTGGGCCATGAGCCTGCTCATAAGCTCTGCCCTCTGTGGTGGGCTCCCGTCCCTATCTTCTGGACACCTTGCTGGCTCAGAAAAATATCTCATGCTCTAAACCTCATCTTGCCCTCTTATTCCCCCTCTCCTGGCTCTCTGCGCCTACAAGTAGTCTCTGCGGGATTTCATCACCTCCAAGATTTTTTTCTGTCGAATGATGAGCTGCTTGGCCAAATCCATGCCATAAGGAGTGCAGACAGCTGCACGGACTGAACCTACATGGCGGGAATCATAGATAGCCTTGTGGCAAACCAGCAGGGAAGCGGTTTTTCCTGAATACCTGTTGTTAGTCTTACTTACCAGGGCAATGATGCAGGATGGTTGTGTACTTAGAGTCAATGCTGTTGGCAAGTTTTACAAAGTCTTTTTTTTTTTTTTATTTATTTGACAGAGAGAGAGAGAGCAAAAGCAGGGGAATGGCAGGCAGAGGGAGAGGGAGAAGTAGGCTCCCCACTGAGCAAGGAGCCATCGGGGCTCAATCCCAGGACCCCGGGATCATGACGTGAGCTGAAGGCAGATGCTTAACCGACTGAGCCACCTCCGAGCCCCAAGTTTTATAAATTCTTTATAGAAAGTGCTGCTCTCATGTAAGATCTCTTTGGGAAGGTAGTGTCGTTTTTTTTTTTTTTTTTCTTTTTTAGCAATTGCATAATTAGCAAATTGTTTACTTAGTTGATCTGATCCTGGAGATACCTAGAGTCTTTTTTCTTGTTCTGTAATTGTTTTGGGAGTCTCCCCACCAACCATGTTTGTTTCTGTTTTGTTTGTGGTTTAGTTTACAAGGTAAATCAAAGCACATTTCCAGTCCATTTGTTGAGGTTCAATCTTTTCTGTCTCATTCCAGAAGACAGAGATCTAGCTCCAGGCATTTACTAGACAACATGAGAATTTAAGCCTGGCTGGAAACCCGAGTTATCAAACAAAATGCTATAGCACAGGGATCATCACAAGAAAATGCTTCATATTTCTGTTTATAAAGTTTTTGAGGCTTTGCAGTCCAAAAGATCCAACAAATAATTGCAATTTAGAATCTGAGTAAAATGTAGAAATGGAGAAGGCTGCAATAATCACATTTTAAAATAAATTTTCATACTATTTTTTAAATTGATCACATTTGACCAAATTCAAGTAATAGCTGAAGATCAGCTAATTCATATTACATGCTGGTGTTCATGTAACTTCAAATTCTGTTTTAGAAAGATTAAGTTCACTCTGAGCCTTATTTTGAAAGATTTTCTTGCTGCGATAAGAACCTGCTAATTGCAAATGAACAAAGTGGCTGGTACCGTTTGTGCCTTTAAGATCATAGTTCAAAAGAATTAAGCAAACATGATATCAAAGGTAAGACAAACACAACCTTTATTCTCTTTCAAAAGCTCAGAGAAGAGGACCTGGAACCACATTCACTGATTTAATCAGAATACCTTAAATTTTGTGGTCTCATTAAAAATTCTACAGTAATGGACTAAATATTATAAAAAGGATAGTAAAATACATGGTTGCTCTCAGCCACATAGTAAAAAAGTAGTAAATTCTCTTATCCAACAAAAAGAAAGCTAGGCTAGTGAGCTGCTTGATCAATTATTCCTAATAAATAAAGATGATCCTATATACATATAATGATCAGGTTTTCATAGCCTAAAATCACAACATGCAGTCTGACAATAAAATTGTGTCACACTCAGGAACTGGAAAGCTAGCACACTAGAAAGAGCAAAATATTTTTTGGTTTATGCCAAATAATGGGGCAGAAATATTAACTTACAACTACTCCAGAATGTTGGAGACAGATGGCAGTGAACATGCATGCTGCCTATTAATTATTAATTTTCAAAGAACTAGAATAGAGTATAATAACATTAATGTAAATTATTCAATACAATTCAATATTCTCTGGCTACAAAAAAAGTATGTCAAAATCTTGTACTACCTTCCAGCCATGAAGAAAAACAGCAGTAAAACAGCTGTAAAAGAGAGTAGGTATCAGACGACTGACAGAATACCAAATAATTTAGTTTCAGGAAATAAACTGGTTAAAATGGTATCACTAAGGTTTTTTGTTTTTGTTTTGCCATAAAAAGGTGATTTAAAAAAAATCTATTGCTTAGCAATAAGTCAGTCAGAGAAAGACAAATACCATATGGTTTCACTCATATGTGGAATTTAAGAAACAAAACAGATGAACATAGGGGAAGGGAAGGAAAAATAAAATAAGATGAAAACATAGATGGGAGGCAAACCATAAGAGATGCAGAGCTCCAGTAAACAAACTGAGAGTTGCTGGAGGGGTGGGGTGGGGTGGGGGATGGGGTAACTGGGTGATGGGCATTAAGGAGGGCACCTGACGGAATGTGCACTGGGTGTTATATGCAACTGATGAATCAGGTTTTTATCAGAATTTATCAGTTGATAAGTTCTACCTCTGAAACTAATTTGAAAAAAAAATCTATTGCTCAAAATAACTTTATATACAGTAGGGTAATTTTAGAGTAGGCAGACTTTAAGATTATCTTGACGTTTCTTAAGATTCTAGATAACATACATGACTGTATTCCTTGGCATTCCTTTAAAACAATTACTAGAAATAAGCATGCTTCATTTGAGAACATAGATTAAAAAGTTTTTTTCTGACTCCCGGGAAAATGTATGCATGAAATAAACCTTTTTTCCTCTAAGCATAAAAAATAATTAGATGACCAAGAGGACTGAGTCAGGAATCAGGAGAAACAGATTTGACTTCAGGGAAATCATTTTTCCTCTGAGACCCCTTCCATCTATCTGATTCTGAAGTTAAAATACTTACTCCAAGCTGTGCAAAGTGACCTGGCATTATCAAGTTTCTATACAGTACTGGGCAAACTGTTGTTTTCACTTTAATCCTCCAGTATTTGTCCTGCAAATTCGTATGCCAGATTTCTAGAGCTAGCAAGATTTTTCTCCCCACTCATTCCAGAAATTATGGAGCGCTTTCTATGTTGAAGGCAGGATTGCAAAACTTGCAATATTATGACTGTGTCACTGTCCCTGGGAATCCATGACTACCTGAAGAGCTGAATGCAGGTCACTGCTTCAGGGCCAACCTCAGACACATGAGGAAACAGGGAACATCCAGTGTTCTACTTGTTCCCTGGGTGGGGGCAGTGATTCCCGAATTTGAGGGAATACAGGAGGAATCTCCAGACAGGCTTGTTAAAACGCGGTTCTTTTTTTTTTTTTTTTTTTTTTTTTAAACACAGGGCTCTCATCCCAGCCTTATTGCGTCAGAATGGGTCTGTGTCTACAAGATGTCCACATTTTTACAGGTATATTCTCTCCCACCCCTCCACACCTCTGCAAGTCATTTGTGGGCTTCACTCTCTCTCCCAACATCCCACCCCCCACCCCCCGGCCAAGAAAACCACGGTGTTGTAGGGATAACAGAGTCAGAGTCAGGAGCCAAGGAAGAGCTGCATGACCCTGAATGCGTTATAACATCTCTAGGTCTCAGTCTCTTCATCAGATGGAAGTTGAATAGGAATCTCTACTGTCCCTTCCACACTCAAATGCTGCGTACTTTAAGAACCTAACATGTCAACTCGGTGTAAATCGTGAAGATGGGGAGAATTTACAAGGATGTCTCAATGTGCGGTCCAAACACCCCAGCAAGGTTCTGGTAGCCCCCAGTTGCATGGAATCCCTCCCTCTGGTCCAGGCATCACACCAGGAGTTAAAGTGAGGCAAGGCTGGAATTGGAATTGATTGGGAGAATCTAAGAAGCTTGCAGGAGAGTTCAGACAACTAGCCGGAAGGGTCCTTTGAAAACGGGTATCACTCTGCGTCCTCATCCTCGTCGTTCTGGTCCTGGTAGCGAATGTAGACGACCAGCATAACAAAGCCCATGAGGATGCAGAGGGAGCCGACGACCAGGTAGGCGATGCCCAGGAAGGGGTTCTTGCCGCCCATCCAGGAGATGTTGCTGAAGACGATGAGCTTGTGGCCGCCGAAGGCGCGCACCGGGTAGTTGTAGGTGATGTTGACGAGGTAGGTGCCGCGCGGCAGCCCGGTGGAGTAGTTGCCCTGGCGGATGCGCGCGTACAGCTTGCGGAACGTGGGCAGCGCCGCCGTGCGCATCCACACCACGAAGTCCTGGTTGATGAAGCCGGTGTTGTTCGGGTCGGGGCTCAGCTCGTAGACCGGCCGGGGCCAGTTGGGCGGCGGGGCGGTGCCCTGGAAGGCAAGCGCCAGGCTGCCGTTCACCAGGGGCGGGTTGCGGAACTTGACGTGGCAGTCGGTCCACCAGGCGATGCCCGTGCGGTCGAGCGGCACCTCGACGTACGGTCCGCCGGGCTGGCGCTGGTGCCACAGCGAGAAGGAGTCGTTGAAGAGGCTGTTAGCGATGGCGCCGCAGGGCGCGATGGGCAGGCCGGAGGCGCGGCGCTGGTAGGGGGCGCACTCGTTGGCCGGGTGGCGCAGCGCGCTCGGCAGCCCGCTCAGCTGCGTGTCGTCGCGGGACACGCTGTAGCGCCGGTTGTTCTGGTAGAAGTTGGTCAGCTCGTAGTAGAGGTACACGGGGCCCGGGAAGAGCTCCGGCAGCGAGAAGTACCAGGCGCACGAGCAGCGAAGCGGCGGCGCGCGGTCCTGGTCGGCCAGGGCGCACGCCGAGCAGTTGCCGGTGCCCGGGTTGCCCGTGTAGTCGTACTCGAGCTCCTTGATGCCGTAGGAGGAGTAGAAGAGGCCCAGGCCCAGGCCGATGAAGGCCAGGCCGGCGCAGAAGAAGAGCGGCAGCGCGATGCTGGCCGACAGCAGCGGCTGCCAGGCGGGGAGACGCTGCTGCGTGAACGCGGTGTTGTCGGGCTGGTGGGCGCCCCGGGCCGTGGCGCTCCAGGTCATGGCGGCCGCGCCGGATCGGACGAGGGACGGGCGGAGTGGCGCTCACGAGCGGCCAGCCGGGGGCGCCGCCCCTCCGCGCGGGGCGAGCCCGGGGGCTGCTCCCGGCCCTGCTTTCCGCAGGCTCAGGTGAGTTTGGGGGCTGGCCCCGCCTCCGGCCCCTGCCCAGGTCAGTCTTAGCCTTCTCCTTGCCGTGACCTGAACCGCTCACTTCCGCCTCTGCCCAGGTGAGCCGAGCCGGCTCCGCCCCTGCTGGTGATGGGCAGCGGCGCCCCGCTTCTCCCGAGCGGAGCGGGGCGGGCGTTGGTTTCCTCACCTGGCGGGCCCGAGGCTCGCGTTTCATCCCGGTCTGGGTGGGTCCGGCCGCCAGCTCCTCCTCCCCGAGGTGAGGGGCGTCTCCAGGCTGCGTCTGAGTGGCTCCTGCCTTGCTCAGGTACCACCTTCGCTTCCGCCTTCTAAGAAAGTAGAGAGCCTGGGCCAGTCTCTGCTGTTGATCACAGGAACTGCCACCTGTAGCAAGCATAAAGTTCACTGAGAGATTGCACCGGTGACTTGAAGGTTTCAGGTTATTAATCCTCTTTTATCTGGGGGGTGTGGAGGAGTGACTCTTGACCCTTTAGTCTTTGTCGGTTAACTTATGGACCCCCTTTTAGTCAACTTCTAACCACAAATTGTAATACCGAGAGATTACACTATAGCAAATCTGTTAGTCATTGAATGTCAGCAATTCAAATTCTAGCATATTTTTTAAAAGACGAATGCTTTTCCGGCCAGGTATGGCAGTCTGGGTGCAAAGCTAAAAAAAAAGTAGAAAGTTCTCCAAAAATAAAGTTGGTCTTTAAAAAAGAGAATCACAGACCACAAGAGGTTCAAAGCCTTTAAATATCTCTCTAGCTGCTGGAAAAACCACACAAGGGTAAAAACGGACTGGACTACCTGTGATTTCCTTTTCTTTTCAGATCCTTTGCCTGACTGGAGAAAGGCCCAATCCAAGGTCCCCAAAGACCTACCTGCTATCCACAGTCAAGGACTTTGGGAATGGTTTGGCCTAAGGAGGTGAACTATCGGGATTTATAGGACTTATTTTAAAGAGAACCCAAATGAGCTCTGGGTCATTGCTTGGGATTCTGGCTTTTATGTGCCATATTACACAAGGGGGTATCAGGCCATTTCAGCTTTGTGCTAAATTCTCCCTAGGTGTTGAGGGGTTCCAGCCTTTCCTCCAGCTCATAAAATGCAAATAACTTAAATATTTTCTATATTATACTTTTGCACCTAGAATAACAGGTTGCCTTCAGGAGTTGATGAAAACCCATTGAAATTTGGAAAGTTAAAATTCTTGAAAAATTAAACAAGAATTTTTAAAAGCATCACCCAAGTGTTCATGCTTATGGTAAGTACTATAGAAGACAGAAGAGAATTCGACTAAAAAGGACCCTTGACTTCAAAGCGTTTGCAGTCTATGAGGGGATATATATTACTTTGAAGTAAAAAAAAATCGAAAGACACAATAGACAGCATATAGTCAAGTACCAAATTGCACTTTACAGGAATGATACTAAAAATTAAAAAGTAATATTGTTTTGACAATAACAAATTCATTATCTTGTTGAATGGAATGAATGCAGGTTAGAGGCTTTATCTGTTAGAGGTCACTGAGGGAGAGTCAGATGACTTGAATTCCACTTCCCTCATGTCTAATTGTACCCCAAGAGAGGAATATTCTAACATTGCCAACAAGTTCCTGAAGTCTGAATCAATCTTCACTACACCTTTTCTTCAATAAGACAAAAGAACAAACAGTTCTCTGTATCATTATGGTTGAGTGTCATCTACACTTCTCATAAAATCATCAGTCAGCTTGACAGAAAGTACACAAAACTAGTCTCTAGGAAGAAATTCAGTCATCAAAACTTAATCTAACACCACCACTCCCCTAAAAGTCTGAGCCTCCCTGTTGAGCTGAGAGCCTTTCCCTGGATGGAAGGCAACCATTCATTCATTCTTCTAATTAAGGTGAAACCAGAGCATTCCAACAGTCAAGAGAAGAGAATATTTCAAGACAGGGAATGGTCAACAGGGTGAAACACAGCTGAGGGTTCAAGTGAGATAAGAAATGAAAAGGAGTCATGGCATTTGACTTCTGTGGGAGCAGTTTGGGTGTTGGGGTGTGAAGAGTCAGGTTCTGTCAGGTGAAGGAAAGGGGAAATGGAGACAAGCAAGGTAGAACAACTCTTTAGAAATGTGGGGATGGGGAGGAAGAAGAAAGGCACGTGGTAGTCATTGTGAAGAGGACATATTTCAGAGGAAAGGCTTCTTTATAGAGGACAGACTACTGTTTATTCTGAGGGAAAAAGATTATAATTCAGGCAAGGTTGCAGATGGGTGATCCTGGGTGGCACAAAGGCAGGAACAGGCAGGGGGTCCAGAGGACAGGTGCAGGGTCACCTCACCCCAGAAATTAGATGACATGGAATAAAGATGGATGCAGAATGTAACTGGACTATGGGCTCAGCTCAAGAGAAGGAAGTTTTAATTTAATAATTTCCTCCGTGCACTAAAATGCAGGGTCATCTCCAAAGGAAAGCGTGAGAGGAGGAGGAGAGGGAACTGACCAAGGACACAGGAAGGGATGTTGAGTGGCTTGGTCTAAGGGAGTCCCCTCCATCCGGACTGAGAGATGGCGAGTGATTGAACATGTCCAGTGGATGGGGGCTTTCAGGGAAGGGGAGTTGGAAAGATAGAGGTTCAAGCTAGTGTTGTTCTTGGGGCGGGGTGGCTAAAGGATGCACCTTAGTATGTAAGCTGAATGGCAAAGAAAATGAAACCAAGCCTATGGATCAAAAGAGAACATAGAAATCAGACACTGGGAGTCCTAATGATGTTCATGAGCAGGTGGCATGAAAGCCGGGAGGGGAAAAGTGCTGATACAAGATGGGATGTTAGAGGTGGAGCTGTACTGGTTTCTGGGTAGATGTCCTATTTCCTCCACCAACTTGGAACGTCTGAGAGGTCCAGGATTGATATACATCCTTGTCCCTCCGAATGCACTGTATAACGAAAATTCTGATCTTATGTCTTTAAATTGATTATACATGTTGTCATGGAGCATTAAAGGACACTTGGATCATGTTAACTCAATTCTTAGTTTTCAGTACCAATAAAGTGAAGAAATGAGCTCATTCTAAACAATTCTTTATTGCCTCTCTTCATTACAAAGAGAACTCGAAGTGAAAGAAAAATGAATTCTCAATCACAATACTCTCAAAATTACTTCATTTCCCCCTTTTGTCTTCCTGATTTTATCTGTATAAATATTTAATCTCTGGTGGAATAATATAAAAATACGATTATTATCATCATTCTACTTGTTAAGTTACCTCCTTTTGGAATAAGGAATAAAATATTTTCTATATTTCTTTGTGGTCTTTATAAATTTTTAAATGGTCTTAAAATTCATGGGTCTACCATATATAACTACTTCTTTTTATTGTTGGGTATTCTATTATTTCCAATTTTTCAGTATTCCAAATAATATGGTAGTGGACATCTTTTGCATGTAACTTTTCTTTTCAGCTATAAATTTCTGAGTAAGAAAGACTTAAAAGTTAAACTCCTTAGGATACCTGGGTGACTCACTTGGTTAAGTGTCTGCCTTTGGCTCAGGTCAAGACTCCAGGGTCCTGGGATAGAGTCCTACATTGGGCTCCCCGCTCAGCAAGGAGTCTGATTCTCCCTCTGCTTCTCCCCCAACTTGTTCCCTCTCTCTCACTCTCTTTCTCTGTCTCTCTCTCAAATAAATAAATAAATAAAATCTTTTAAAAAAGTCAAACTCTTTAAAGGTACATAGTGCTAGAAACTCTGATACAGCCACAGTAATGTGAACTTTGCTATGTTCACCAAAAACTGCCAGCAAAACCGATTGTTAACCACAGAATATATTTAGTCTATGCTAATAGGCTACCAGATACTAGGAGAAGCAGTATACCATAGGGGAAAGAATGCAGCTTGACATTAAGGAAGTCCAAGTTCTATCTAGTTCCCCTTGGTCAGTTTGCTTAACTATCCTGATCTGAATGCTTACCTGTATGAGTGTATTTGCCAAAATGATAGTGACTGTCTTTTTCCATGCAAAGATTTCTGTTCCTGGTAATCTCAAGGGGTGTCCTGCATACTGACTCATTGGTTGGTTAGCTTTTATGGATTTATACCTGCTGTGGGCCAGTCACTCTCTATGTGCTTTAGATACATTATCTCATCTAATTCACACCACAAACCTAGGTGGGAAGTACTGTCATTAAACCCACTGAGCTGATGCAGAACTAAGATTTAGGCTCAGGAAGTAGAGGCTGACCAAGTTCTCATGGAGGTAAACAAGCGATCAGGAAGCTGAAGGCCAACTTAATTCTTATGTCTTGCATTTTCAACGAGGACACTATAATGCCTGGGCATGCTTTCTCTTAAAAGAACCCCAAACACTTTAACAGTGAACCAGTTTTTGGTATTGCCATTCTTCTCTTATACAAAGATAGGAGAATTCCACACCACTGGATGGAGAGCCCCAGGATATCTGAGTTGCCTTCTTTTTGTTTAACAAAAGCTTTTGTTTTGAGGCCGACTTTTGTTTAGCATGCCTATTTCTCTAGCTAAAGGAAAAATAACTTCACTTGTCTGTCTATATTCAGTTTTTGCATTTATTTCTTTTAATTCATGACTATATATCTTACTGTAATAGAGGCAGGATTTTTAATTGGTGTTTCCTTACATAAGTTTATACTACTGAGTATTGTTGCTTATTACTCTGCCCATGGGGCAGCTTTTATTTAAAAGGAATCAAATTAAATTGCTTCATAAAATTACAGCATATGTTCAGAAAAAAATTCACTGTGCCTGGACTTCATTTTTCATTAAAAACTGTATTCAAGAGATTTCCTGTTTTCAAAAATTATGAGTTGGTACCCCCTAGTGGAAGATACAAAGCAATTTCAGTTAACTACTACTAAAAGCACTGGAGGTGCAAAAGACTGGAAAGAATTCTCTGCTCCTTGCTGTGGTGTTTTGGATTCTCCTGTCACTACCTTACTGAGAAACAATGGAGGTCAGTCCTGTGCAGAGCTGCAGGGGGGAGTATGGAAGAAAAATGGGAATGAGCTAGGTGACAATAGGTCTTCAGCAGCATTGGCTTTAGGTATGAGATGGCCATGTTGAAAGGTGGTGGATAAATCAGCCAGGATGGGATTGGACTTGAGTTGTGTGGTTGGTGTTTGTTTGTAGGGTGTCTGTTGAGGTGATTATGGGACACCCTTCTCTGCCATCCCCCTGTCCCTGAGGGGATGAAACTCACTGGTTTGGGGATGGCCTCACTGAGGACTATGGTACACATACTGTCTTTCCCTTATACATGGCGACAGTATCTGTTTTAAACTTTAGGAGTCCTTCACTTAGGTATCAGGACAAAATAGCTAAGCACTTAAAAATTTTCAAAAAGTTACCAGATTGTGAAATGAAATAAAGTAGATGTCTGTTGCCATGAGAGGGCAAAGCCATATGTCCTAACGTCCATACGCTGGGGAGGGAGGGCTGACCTCTTAGGAAAACTGGAGGTACCCAAGAAAGATGTGCTTAGATGCTCTTCTCTGCTGGATAGCATCAATAAACTGAACAAACATACGTTGAATTCTGTTATCCAGATCACTGATTTAAATGTTTAAATACCTTGCCCCAACACCCCTTGAACCTGTAGTTGTCATGTGTGCTGATCAATATTGACTTGTTAATATTCAACCGGGAGAGGGTATATCCTTGGAGGGTTGCAGGCATCCCTGGCCTTTCTCTCATAATAGTAAATCTGAACTTGTGGCTGTGTTTAAAATTTTAGTTTTCTTTCTGTAGGAAAAAGTACCATGAGGATGGCTTGCATTGCATCAAATTCTAAACCAAAGTTTGGGACTCTACAGGGACCAGGATCCTAGATGATACCTTACCCAGTGTTTTCCAAACTGGCCATGTAGCAAAATCATTAGGGGGGAGGGCAGTGTTTAAAAATACACATTCCTAATCTCACAAAACAAACTGAGGTTTGCTGGGGGGTGGGGGTAGGGAGAGGGTGGTGGGGTTATAGACATTGGGGAGGGTATGTGTTATGGTGAGTGCTGTGAACTCTGTAAACCTGGCGATTCACAGACCTGTACCCCAGGGGCTAATAATACATTGTATGTTTATAAAAAAATTTTTTTAAATTACTAAAAAAAAAAAAAATACACATTCGATCTGCCTTTTGCCACTAAGTTACAATCTCCAGGGGCTGGTGCCCAGGAAGCTTACCCAGAGCAATCTGATCATCGCCCATCGCTGGGAGCCACCAACCTACTCCAGCCTCAGAATCCATCTGGGGAATTCTCTTTGATCTTAGTAAGAATTTCTGCGATGCAAGGAACGGAAACCCAAGCCAGCTTTAGTAAAGGGGCGGCTATTGTTTAAAGATGAGGAATCTCGCACAAGGAAGGAACTGATGGAAATTGATTTGGCTCTCCCATGAGTAGAAGGTCATTAGGCAGCTCCCTTCTCTCTGTTTGTCCTGTGTGTCATGGCTTCTCTCTGCATTTTGGCAGGCCACCCTCTTCAGCACGGCTTTTAGTTTTGGTCCTCCCAGTCTTGGGCTTTGCATGGCTTTGGGTTGCCACAGTTCTGAC
This sequence comes from Mustela nigripes, assembly GCF_022355385.1. NCBI lineage: Eukaryota > Metazoa > Chordata > Mammalia > Carnivora > Mustelidae > Mustela > Mustela nigripes. The sequence goes on from NC_081569.1 coordinate 106,909,143, forward strand.
TCAGGTGCCAGTGCTGGATCACCTTACCGCCCTTGCTCACTCCACCATACATGTTCTTCAGTTCATGAGAGACTCCAGGCTGGGTCAGGGGTCTGGCCTTGGTTCAATCTATTGTGACGGGTGGGGAGAGGTCCCATGACACACAAAATGGTTGCCTATATCCACCTCCTCAGTAAAAGTGGAAGGGACTCTTCCAAAGGAGGGGAAATACAGTCTGGCTAAGCACTCAAGGGAGGTACACTAAATGTTACAGCTCTTTTAGAATTTGTCTAGTAGGTTTTCCAGTCTTCACCAGAAGACTCCCCCATGGAAAACAAAACAAACAAACAAAAAGTCCACTATATATTTGTAACATCCCCATGAGGGAATCATTTGGGAATGATTGGGATATCATTGGGAATGAAACTTATTTCAGGAAGTGAACACTTCCTGAAACAAGGAACTCACCATTCTCTGAGGTCCGTTCCTTTTCCAGTTCTAAGTACTCAATGGCTTCTTTGGTAATGACCATCATATATTCTAAGTTCATTCTCTGCAGTAATACAGAATAAACTTATTCCTCGGTCTCTAAGAATCTGAAGATGGCTATTGTGTTCATCTCAAGATTTTTATTTCCACACCGTATACGCTTAGTTCCTTGTCATGGTCCTTTCTGGATCTAGACGCTCATCATGCTGGGTTCCTTCCTTCGCAAATGGCTTGAGTTAGTGGTTGTTCTCATTGAAGAATTTGCTGACTTAAAAATCGTAGTTTTTCTTAAAGGATTGAGAGTGGCTTTAAAATATGCAATAGAACCACCCCCAAAATACTTCAAACCAAAAGTATGAGGGCAAAAGGGATACATTTTGTAAAATAAGCAGGCTCTGGAGGAGAAATTGGTTCATGAAGCCCATGAGAGCCTGTGGCTTGCTCAGGGTGGGCTGCAGGAGTGCTTCTTCAGCTTTCTAGTGGCCAGCCTAAAGGGAGAGTGAGGAATCACTGCATTCATGAGAGAAAAAAACAAGCCACTGGCCCAGAAGAATTTAAATGATTTCTGGTGCAAAGAACAGGAAACGTATTTCTCCTTGGGGTTCTCTGAGAGAAGATGTCATAAAACCAGGTAAACAATATCTTTAACAATATCCTTGAAGTAAATATTGTAGTCATTTCCTAGGACTCTTTATGACAATATCTGCCAAGAGGAGACACAATGGTGTTTGGAGAAAGCACAATTCAGTGAAGCCTCTGGAGTGAGGCTCTATGATCCAGACTGGGTGCCACTTTGTGGATCTTTGCCCCAGTGTCTGTGGATGGGTATTAAGAGGATCTAGCAATGGTTTTCAAGCTGTGCTCTGAGGATCCCATCAGAGGTGGGACTTCAAGCTTCCGATCCCTCCCTTGTATCCCATTCTCTGACTAGGATTCTAGAAAAACATGGTTTGAATAATGTGTCTAGGGCTAAAAAGGAAATTTGAAAACCACTGATATAAAAGAATGGGTCACTGCTATCCCTCAGATAATCTATCATAGATAATGCTCATTTCCCAAAGTTTTCAATAGTCAAGGAGCAGTAGTGATTTCCAAGATTAAACACCCTGATAAGTTCCTAAGGCATAGAACCTCTGTGTTGCCAGCTGAACTCAGAGCCATATGTTTTCATAATCAAGCAAGCTAGGGAGTGCTTGGCAACTTCTTATTAAATCTGAGGTGCCTAACAAGGACATATGGTGGACAGAAGGTCACTGCTCCTTCACTTGGAGGTGGGCTAGGAAAGGACCGTCTGTTAGTGCTCAGATTCTCCTTAGGAACTAATTTGGTGTTTGCTCTAACAAGATGATACAGTACAACCTCAATGATTTTAGCCTGAAAAATAGTTAAATCTTATAACCACATATTCATTTTATCCATAAGCAAATCACAGTAACTCACTCATAGAACATCTTGCTTTTTATACTGAAAAGTGTATACATAAGTTTAAAAATGTAGTATATATAAAACTATATAAAAGATGATGATTTTGGATTCAGAACATCTAGTTTTTCTTTGTGATAATAACAGATAGTATCAGCTGTGTATTAAGGCCATTCTGGTTTTGATACTAAGGAAAACAAGGCATTGATGTGTCAGAGAAAGCCCACTTCTCTATTCCTTGTAATTGGAAAAGGTGCCATTTCTGATCCATCAAGGGACTGTAATTCCTGACCTTGAAACACGGTGGCATGAAGTGCAAGTTCCTTAAAACCTTGTGACTAAGGGTGGGAATGGGCCTTGACAATCAATACTGAGCACGAGGATCTTGGACTGATTTCAGTCCTCAAAGATTATGGACAGATCAATAAAAGCTACAAACACTCTTAGGTTTTCTTATCAGATTGTACCACAAGGTTGATAAAGACTTTACTAATGATCAGTGGTGGAATAGCTATGCCTACAGCTCACTTCGTGTAGAGCACTGGCCCAAGAGTCCTAGAACTTTACAATTTATCAAGCAGGAAGGTGACATGCATGTTAGATAGACCACCTAGTAAATTAGGAGTAAGTAAATAATTGCCCTGAGGAAAAATTTAATAGACTAAACTCTGGGCCAATTGATAAGGAGAAATTTCCAACAAAATACCACCAACAAAGGCTCTTCCCCATCTATTCACAAAATCATGTAATAACTCAATGTATTTTAAGTTCTGTGGGTATCATGTATACATATGAAGATCCCTGTGTTTTACAATGGCTGGTGATCAGTGAAAGTGTGAAATTGCGAAATTAATTATATGTAAACTAATCTTTATTACTCTCCCAAGATGACAATAAGCATCTGTCGGGGCAAAACCCAAAATGCCTGATTGACCACAGCTGCACAGATTGATAGAACTCTACCTTCTCAGAGGGCCTGTCAGCTACTGCCCGAAGCGGATGTATCTGGCTACCTGCAGACCCTTTCTACCTAATTTCAAATGACCAGGGCAGGTACAGCACCCCAGAGTCCAAGAGCCTGTCTGGGGAGCAAAGATGACACCAACAAAGACCAGGCTTGTGAAGAGCAGGTCCCAACTCATCCTTCCAGAAGCAGCAGCACCCAGTGTGCCCTCCCTGTAGGTTCACACAAGCCACCTCAGGTTATCTTTACATTTACTTTGGGACATGAGGCCTCATCCCAACATCGAAATGGCAGAATTACCTCTGTTCAGTTTGTACAAACACATGTCACTTGCCTAGAAGACCAAATCACTCGGTTCCCAAAACTGCTGAAGATAAACCTTTTTTTAGTGAATAAGTGAAATGGGAGCTCTCTATTAGAAGGGATCTGTGGATGATTGGCCTTCTCCAAGAATTTTGTTTAGCTCCATTTTTAAAAAATGTGCTCCATGATAGACACTGGTCCCAGTATCGGACTGGTCTGCAAACTTAGAGTAGTTAGCTTCTGTTGGCAAAGTTTTGAAAAGTTAGCATCCAAGGAAGCAGCCACTATCTGAATGTCAGGACTTCTCTCAAGAAAATCTTACCACAGAAAATTGCCACAGAACTTGCCTATTAACAGAGTGGATGGCCAAGCTCTTCTGAAGTAACGATATATTTATATTGAGTTTTACATTTTACATCTTCCTAGGTGGACATTTACAGTTCTCCTCACTTGTGCTGTGCCATTAATCTTGCTATGCTTTGTTTGTTGATGCCTGATTGAGGTGGACAGGTCAGTTCGTTGGCCTGCTTTGCCTTCACTCCCTTCTCGGAGTCAGCGTCCTCCCCACTCCCAGAAATATGGGACTTGGACAGAGACATTAGACAGGTACTGTTTGAAGTTTTATACCTGTTATTAAGTTTTATATCAATTTAGGGTCATAATTCCCAGTAAGATGACTTATGTTAATTCTTTTTTTAAAATTTAAATTCATTTCAGGGCGCCTGGGTGGCTCAGTGGGTTAAGCCGCTGCCTTTGGCTCAGGTCATGATCTCAGGGTCCTGGGATCGAGTCCTGCATCGGGCTCTCTGCTCAGCAGGGAGCCTGCTTCCTCCTCTCTCTCTGCCTACTCGTGATCTCTCTCTGTCAAATAAATAAATAAAATCTTTAAAAAAATTTAAATTCATTTAGCCAACATACAGTAAGTACATCATTAGTTTCAGATGTAGAGTTCAGTAATTCTTGAGTTGCATATAGTACCCAGGGCTCATCACCTCATGTTCCCTCCTTAGTGCCCATCACCCACTTACCCCATTCCCTACCCCACCCCCCACCCACCTCCCCTCCAGCAACTCTCAGTTTGTTTCCTGTAGTTAAGAGGATCTCATAGTTTGTTTCCTCTCTGATTATTTCCCATTCAGTTTTCCCTCCCTTCCTTATGATCCTGTGGGCTGTTTCTTATTCCACATTTGAGTGAAACCATATAATTGTCTTTCTCTGATGGACTTGCTTCGCTCCACATAATACCCTCTAGTTCCATCCATGTCAGTGTAAATAGCAAATATTCATCCTTTCTGATGGCTGAGTATTATCAATTGCATATGTATGTATGTATATACACACACATACATACATACCGCATGTTCTTTAATCCATTCATCTGTCAGTGGGCATCTTGGCTTCTTCCACAGTTTGGCTACTGTAGACAATGCTGCTATAAACAGTGGGGTGCATGTGCCCCTTCAGATCATTATATTTGTATCTTTGGGGTAAATGCCTAGTAATGCAATTGTTGGGTCATAGGGTAGCTTTGTTTTTAACTTCTCCCGGAACCTACATACTGTTTTCCAGAGTGGCTATACCACCATTGTTAGATCTTCTTGTTGGATAGACCCTTTAAGCATGATATAGTGTCCCTCTACATCCCTTACTACAGTCTTTGATTTAAAGTCTAATTTGTTTTCTGTAAGGATATCTACTCTAGTTTTCTTTTGATGTCCATTAGCAAGATAAATTATTCTCCACTCCCTCATTTTCAATCTGGAGGTAACTTTGTGTCTAAAATAAGTCTCTTGTGGACAGCATATGGATGGATCTTCCTTTTTTATCCAATCTGATACCCTACATCTTTTGACTGGAATATTTAGCCCATTTACATGCAGAGTAACTATTGAAAGATATGAATTTAGTGCTTTTGTATTACCTTAAAGTCACTGTTTTTGTATATTGTCTCTGATCTTTTCTGTTCTGTTACTTTTGAGCTGTCTCTTTGCTTACAGGATACCCTTTAATATTTCTTGCAGGGCTGGTTGGTGATCATAAGTTCCTTTTTCCCCCCCTGTTTATCCTGGAAGTTCTTTATCTCTCCTTCCATTGTGCATGAGAGCCTTGCTGGATAAAATATTCTTGCCTGCATGTTTTTCTCATTTGTTACCCTGAATTTATCATGCCAGTCATTTCTGGCCTGCCAGGTCTCTGTTGATAGGTATTCTTCTAGTCTAATGATTTTACCCCCTTAGGTTAAGGACCTCTTGTCTCTAGTGCTTTCAGGATTTTCTCTTTATCCCTGAGATTTGCAAGCTTCACTATCTTATGTTGGGGTGATGATATATTTTCATTGATTTTGAGGGGGCTTCTTTTTACCTCCTGGACTCGAACGTCCGTTTCCTTACCCAGATTAGGGAAGTTCTTGGCTATGATTTGCTCAAATATACCTTCTGTCCCTCTCTCTTTCTTCTTCCTCTGGAACCCCAATAATTCCAGTATTGTTTTGCTTTATGGTAGTGCCGATTTCTAGAAGCCTCCTCTCATGTTCCATTATCTGTTTTTCTCAATTTTCCTCAGTTTCCTTACTTTCCATTATTTTGTCTTCTGTGTCACTGACTCCCTCTTCTGCCTCACTTACCTTAGCCATTAGAGCATACATTTTAGGCTGCGTTTCAGTTAAAGCATTTTTAATTTCAGCCTGATTATATTTTAGTTCTTTTACTTTGGCACTAAGAGATTCTCTAGTGTCTTTAATGCGTTTTGAAGCCCAGCAAGTATCTTTATAATTGTTTATCTAAATTCTAGGTCAGACACTTTACTTATATCCATATCGATTAAATCTCTGGCAGAGAATATTACCTCTGGTTCTTTGGCTGTGAATTTCTCCTTCTAGTAATTTTGTCCAGAGAAAAATAGATGAACAGGAACAAAATAAAAAATATCAACCACAAATCCAGCAAAATACACACTAGATAAATCTGAAGCGATCTGAAATCAGTGCAGGAGTTTTTTAGTTCTGTGTGACCCATAAAGTTAGTGTTCGCCTGATGTTCCTTCTGGTCTTCTGGGGGAGGCCCTGTTGCACTGATTCTCAGGTGTCTTTGTCTGGGTGGAGTTGCACCACCCCTTGCCAGAGGCCAGGCTCAGTGTAAGTGGATTCATGTTGTTCTATGTGGCTTTGTTCCCTGAAGGCTTTCCATGCCACTTTAGAGGATGAAAAAAATATAAAAATGGCAGTGCCCCAATCTCCAGCCCCAGAGCTGAAGGATCATGGTCCCCACTCTTCATTGCACCCTCAGGGAAAAGCAGTCAGTGACATTTGTTTGTGCCAAGCTGTAGGCTCCTGAGGTGTGCACCCATGCCAATCTTCCTGCAGGAGGGAGGAGGGCTGCTGCAGTTCTGTCACTTGTTGGGCCCCTACTTGGAGAGCAGTCACCTGATCATGCCTGGGCTTGTGGTTTATGGCAATGCCTAGCTGAAAGCCCACCCCCGGGCTTGCTGATTGTAGCCTGCTTTCCTGCTCCAATCCTTGGGAACTCTGCTGCACTCACACATCTCCGTTCTTTCTGTGACCCTGGGGACCCACGGAGAGATCACCCTGTCCCACCTAGGATTCTGTCCCACTTTGCCACCTATGCACCTTTTAAGCAGGGATGTTTTCCACTGGAAAGAAGTCTAAAAGTTCCAATTTTGCTCTTTGCCACTATATCACTTTCTGGTAGCTGACTTATAGAGGCTCTCTCCCAGTTTATCTTCTTCTTCTTTTTTTTTTTTTTTTTTTTAAAGATTTTATTTATTTGTCAGAGAGAGGGAAAGAGAGCGAGCACAGGCAGACAGAATGGCAGGCAGAGGCAGAGGGAGAAGCAGGCTCCCTGCTGAGCAAGAAGCCCGATGTGGGACTCGATCCCAGGACGCTGGGAACATGACCCGAGCCGAAGGCAGCTGCCCAACCAACTGAGCCACCCAGGCGTCCCCCAGTTTATCTTCTGATATATCCCCTCAGATTCACTTCTCTGTACCTCCTACCATGCAAAAAGTGGTCACTTAGAATTGCAGCTATTTTTTCTTAGATCTCAGTTAGAATTCACAGGTGTTTATAATGGTTTGATAGATATCTAGCTGAATTCAAGGGACCAGATGAAGCGAGAGTTCCCTACTCTTCTACCATCTTCCCTCCAGACAATTTACAGTAATTCTTTAAATCTGATATATTAGCCAGCCCTCCTAGCTTATGTCATCCAAATATTTGATTAACATACCTCTTCACTTAAGTCACTAATCAAAATGTTGACTAGATTTGGCTAAATGTTGATGTTGACTAGGTGGTGGATTTGTTTGATGGAGCATAAGATGAACATTCAATATGTTGTTGTAGATCTATTTGTTGTCTGAAAAGATGGGCCTGGTACATTGAAAAATGAAAAAAATATCATGTAATGTTATGCATTTCTGATTCCACTATCAAAATATGTGTGCATGTGTATAAAGATAGAAAAGTGTCTGGAAAGAGATGTACCAAGCAAGTCGGTGGTTACCTTGAGTGGCTGGGCTACTAGTCATTTTTCTGAAAAATAATTTAGTATATATGCTTTTATAAGTAGGAAAATAACAAAAATATTGTGTTTTTTAAAAATGCAAAAGAAGTAGAAGAAAGATCAAAGAAAGCCCTCTGGCTTATCTCTAAAACCTTTCTCCAGGTCTAATAAAGTGGTTCTCAGACTGCTCTGCTGAACAGAACTATTGAAAGAGATTTTTAAAAACATCTCCCTTGGAAAAATTACCAGATGATACTGCTGTTGCCAGTCTTTGGGCCAGCCAGAAGACACACCCACTTAACTAGTTGGGATTACACTTAACTTCTCTGCCTCTTATTGGCTGTGGGACCTCCGTAACTAACCTAAACTGAAACGAATTTTTTTGTATGCTTCAATACAGAATGTTAACATTTATATTAAAGGATGGTTGTGAGGCTTAAATGACATAATGACACAAGATGCCTAATCCAGTTCCCAGAGCATGGTGTAGTTAGGAATGCTATGGTGGTCTCCATAGCATCTAACCCATGGTTCTCAACCTTATTCACAACTCATCAGTTATCACACCTCTTACCTCTTCTCCCTTTCCAGTACACTTTAGGATCTTATCTGAGTCCAAAAAGAAAGCATGGAAAGTTACGACTTAGTATTGATGTTGCTGACAATTTGTGGAAATCATCATATCTAATGATCTCCATATAAAGGAATAAGCCTTTGATAAAAAACTTGTGTTTTGAACCACTTTGTTTAAGCTGCTTTTTGTGTGTGTGGCTTTTGCATTACTGGAATCTCCCTGCATTCTGATAAGTCTGGAAGTTAACTCAATAAATATTTGCAGTATTGCATAAAGCAATGTGTGATCTTCATTCCCCAAAGAACTTAAAGACAAATGGGAAAGACTAAGCAGTAAAATATCACTTTTACACACCACGACATTTTAGTGGATTTTTTGTCATGTTAATGTCCTACTTGATGAGAGAAGAGTGAAACAACATAGCTAACAACAAAAAAAAACCTTTTCAATTAGAGAAGGATATTTTTCTAATTTAAATTTAATTAGCCAACATATAGTACATCATTAGCTTCACATGTAGAATTCAATAACTCATCAGTTGCATATAATACCCAGTAGAGCAGGATATTTTTAAAGCAATTCTTGTGGGAGTTATCAATTCCTATAGCAGAGGGTTCACACACCTCAGAAGGGCTGAGATCAAAGAGATCTAGCCTTGAAGAGGCCACTGAGCTGGAAGGGAAGGTGACTCATGTGGCTTGGAAGCCCCACACCCAAAGCTCAGCCTTTGAGGCATTGTTCTTGGAATAGCAAGCCTGGTTGCTCCTCGGGGGAGAGTAACTAAGACAGTACACAGCCATGTTCCTCCCCTCCCTTCTCTTACTTATACCCCCAGAGTTGGGCGGCACATGTGAGCAATGGAAAATTCCTTTGACCCAAAGTAGGGCTGGAGAAGGGTCATACAGCTTTCCAAAGCAGAACCAGTGGATGCCAGCTTCCCTTTTTATAGAGTCCAGGATTCCTTCAGTGGCCCATAATCTCTCCAGGCTTGAGGGACTCCTGAAAGAGTGCTTGGAATTATCATTTTCCATGCAGAAGACTGGTCATGCCTTATAAAAATCAAGATAAAGTCCTTTAGGGGTACCCCTGGTTTTACCTCCTTATTTTTTTTTTTAAGATTTTATTTATTTATTTGACAGACAGAGATCACAAGTAGGCAAAGAGGCAGGCAGAAAGAGAGAGGAGGAAGCAGGCTCCCTGTGGAGCAGAAAGCCTGATGCAGGGCATGATCCCAGGATTCTGGGTTCATGACCTGAGCAGAGGGCAGAGGCTTTGATCCACTGAGCCATCCAGGCACCCCTGATTTTACCTCTTAAAAAAAAAAAGAAAAAAGAATAATCCCACTTGAATATATTATTTTTAAAACACATTGCTTCTAAGGACTTTGTGATTTTAAAAAATGTAAATATAATTTATGGTTATAGATGTGTTGTGAATTGCTTACATTTAAAATATCTATAGTTGGGGCGCCTGGGTGGCTCAGTGGGTTAAGCCTCTGCCTTTGGCTCAGGTCATGATCCCAGGATCCTGGGATCGAGCCCCGCATTGGGCTCTCTGCTCAGCAGGGAGCCTGCTTCTCCCTCTCTATCTGACTGACTCTCTGCCTACTTCTGCCTACTTGTGATTTCTCTCTCTGTCAAATAAATAAATAAATCTTTAAAAATATATCTATAGTTACCTATGCAATATGATCATTTGTAATTCACATGACAATGATTAGGAAAAAGATTTCAATTGTTGTATGCAAGGTCCGTTGAGTAAACAATTTTGGAACTTGAAATTTGTTTGATATTACTTGTGTTTATTAGTATTATTTTAATTCTGATCCTTTTTCTTCCTGTCTTTCGATTTATGGTTTGTGGCCATTAGATGGCGCTGTGCATTTCAAATATGAAAAGCCTGTGACGTAAGGCTGGGCGGTCGTGGAGAAAGTAATATGCATTAGTTAAGATTGCCACGTTTTTGTCTCCGTGAGGGTAGAAACATTTCATTTTTCACATAAAAATTTTCAGTATTATAATTTATTAAGTAGACGTTGAGATCATAATCCCACAGTCTCCTACGAAACTTCCCTTGCGTAAATAAAATAAATGTTCCTTCCCATGTGACACTGGTATAATGCCCCTCAGACTTCGGTTTGGGTGTGGGGTTCCTGAGTCACATGAGATAATGTAACTCCTTACCTCCCCTCAGAGAGGCTGCTGCTGATTTTCTAATAATGTTGATTAACTTTTATTAGTGTAGTCACATTCTCTCATTTGGAAGTCTTTACCACCGGAAGCATTTACTGAAAAGTAAGATGCAAATTTATTTACAAATTATTTGAAATGCTAAACTCAACTCTGGAAAAGAATAAAATTAATTGGCTTTCTTAAAATTGATAGATCAGTCCAAGGAGGTGGCTTTATTATGCTCATTATTAACCCACTAATAATAGAGGATGAGCTTACGGAAGTTTTATGCCCAGACTTTGCCTTCTGCATACCACAGCCTCTGTTACCCTGGCAGCACACCCTCCAGCCTTCCCCACCACTGCACAACCCTGTCCCTCCAGACCTCCGTCTGGACACCCAGTGCTCTGCCCCCTCACCCCAATGTCCTCTCTCTTGGGGACCAGCCACCTTTCTCTGTGAAGTTGCCCCATGCAGAGGTCCAAGACTGGCTTCACCTTTTCTTGCTATCCTCCCCCCATACCCAATCTATTCCCATGTCTGCTGGTCCTTGACATTGACTCCACCACTATCCGGGTCATGGGTTGGATCCTCTCTCATTGAGATGATGATTGGTTAATTTTCCCCTAGTCTTGGCCCCTGTCAGCTGATCTTTTCGTGATAGCCAGGATGATCCTTGTGTAATGTGGATATCACCGTGTCTGGCTCCGGCTAGAAAACTTCAATAGCTTCTTATCTCTCTTAAGACAGATCTAAAATCCTTAAGGTGAACAGAAGGCCTTGGACCCTGCCTACCTTTCTGTCGTGGTCTCTTCTGCCTCTAAACTCTGTACTCTGTCCTTTAGACACGCCTTTCAGCTCATCAAACTGAGGCTTTTTCCAGTCTCCAGCCTCTATTTGCAATTCTTTTCTCTCCACCCGTATCACCTAGATATTCCTACTGGAATCACTGCCCCTGGGAAGGGACACCTCCCCACTGTTTCCCCAGATAGGTTGGGCTCCCTCGCTTCCCCTAGTCTTTATCACACTTTGTGGTAATTGTCTATTTGTCCATCTATCCCTCAGTCTGCAGTAAATGAATTTACTTACTTGCGTGTATTTCTACCATCCAACAAAGGGCTCAACAGGTAGTAGGTGCTTTATATATGTCTTTTGCATAAGTGAATGAAGACCTGTGCACTCCTACTCATCCTTTATACCGCAGGTCAGTTGCCTTCCCAGCTCCAATAGTGTTTAAAGAAGGAGGAGATTTTCCTGCCTCCAAAGATCATGTAGCAAATCAAGATAGAACAGGGTTTGCACCCGATTTGGGGGTCTAGGTCTAGTTTATTCTTATGGATATCGCCTTCAACTTAGTTGTGTGTGTTTTTTGTTTTTGTTTTTGTTTTTGTTTTTTTTTACTTAGAACCCTGAGGTTTAAAAACATCAAACATGTACATGGTGAATTATTCAGGCAATTCATGAAAATTACTCATAATTATGATCATTGAAGCATTTTAATTAATCATACAATTAACAATATGAGTGTTAAGCCCCAGAATGTCTGATTGAAGTTGTGAGCCTTTCCAATGTGTCTAAGGAATGTGTGTACGTCCTGACTCCTGTTTCCTTCCTCTAACCATTCTATGAACTCACTTCCTTGGGGGAAGAGAGGGCTTATTCATTCCGTGGTAATACAAAATACTCCTAGAGCCCATAGGGCATGTCAGACAATGCTATATCCATTTTACCTGCATTAACTCATTTAATCCTCCAAATAACAAACATTAGGTGTTATCATTCCTAGTTTAGAGATGTTAACACCGAGGCATAGAGAGGGTTAGTAACTTGCTCAGGGATGAGCAGAAGAGCTAGGATTTGAACCCAGGCAGTTTGGCTATAGGTTGTAGATCTTGACTTCTTCTCTACTATATCATAGAGAAAGCTTAACAGGGATATGTTTCTTTTCTTTTTATAAATTTATTTATTTGACAGACAGAGAAGGTAGAGAGGCAGGCAGAGAGAGAGAGAGAGAGAAGCAGGCTCCCAGCTGAGCAGAAAGCCCCATGTGGGGCTCCATCCCAGGACCCTGGGATCATGACCTGAGCCAAAGGCAGAGGCTTAACCCACTGAGTCACCCACGTGCCTCTGTGTTTCTTGATTATATTCATTGAGATTATTAGCAGCCCTTTTGGACTTGTTTTAATATGTAATTTCTGTGAGTAAAAGGGCAGTTCATTGCCAAAGCCTTCCTTCTCCTCTGCCTCTGGTTACAGCATTCCTGGCCCCAAACCTTGCAGTGAGCCTTGCAACCTTTGGCTCCTTTCTCTCTCATCTCCTGACACCTTTTCTGGAGATGAGCAAAACTTTGCTCAGTTTTCCACAGACTAAGAGCCTTCTTTCTTGCTTTTCTTGACCATGTATCTCTAACTGCTGAGTTATTTTCCTTCCAACCCACTGACACTAATTTAGAGAATTGCTAAGTTTTACAAGATCTCTTGTTAAACCTTATCTAATGTGTGTAATTGAATACCACACGTCTTTTACCTAAGAGTTCATATTTTTTAGTACACCCCATCTAACCCACAATCAAACAAGAGCCCTGCAATCACAATACAGCTACAGGGTCAACAGAGTGCATTGTTATCTGATATAACCAAGTATGATCATATATATTTGTACATTACTAGAAAGACTATTTTAAGACTGATATTTCAAAGAATAAATAACATTTTCATAAAGTTTGGATACCATCTAACCTTTGGGAAAGTGATTTAGAAAGACCTCTTTCCCATATGTTAAGTTTTTTTTCCCCTCTCATAATGCTGTGAGACAGATGGACACTGGGGGCCAGGGAGCAGAGAAGGAGAGCTTATGTCCTCTTTGTGGTTCCAGAAAGATTACATTGAAGAAGGGTCACAGGCTGAATCTAGAAGGGTTAAATCAACATAGTTATTATCATCATTCCAGAAAGAAATATGCTAGAGTTTAACTTCAGAAATTTCATTTGGAAGGAGAAGAAAGGAACATTTTCCAAATAAGGTTACAGGATAATTTTGGCATTATGCTAACACATCTCATGGGAATTTTTGCTTCAGTTATATTTAAAATTTAAAATTTAAAACTTCTGAATGTTTCAAGTTTTGTATGTTTATGTCATAGTTTTAGGGATGCCACTGTTTATTTTTAATTGAGATACAATGTATATACCGTGAAATGTATACGTCTTAAGGGCATCATTTTATGAGTATGCCAAAGATATATCCTTGTAACCAGCACAGAAAATTTATAAGAACTTTTCCATTGTTCTGGAGAGTTCCCTCAAGACTCTTCCATACTTGACAACCACTAATCTGGTTTCTACAAACACAGGGTTTTGCCTGTTTTGTTTCTTTAACAAAGATAAGGCTATTCAGATTTTCTATTGTGTCAGTTTCTTCTTGTGTCAGTTTTTTATTTTGTGTTTTTTTTCAAGAAATTTGTCCAGTTCATCTACACTATTGAATTTATTGACATAATATTATACATAGTGTTATTATCCTATTAATATCTATATGATCTGTGGTGAGTTTCCCTTTTCATTCCTAGTGATAATTTGTGTGCTTTTTCTTGAATGGTTTTGCCAGGGGATTAGGAATTTTATTAATCTTTCATAAAACCAACTTTTGAAAATGAATAATTTTCTCCATTTGTCTTTTTTTGTTGTTGTTGGTTTCAGCTCTGAAGTATTTCCTTTCTGCTACTTAATTTGGATCTAATTTGCTCCTTTTCTGCAGCTTTATAAAACTTTTTCTCCAATGTAAATATAAATACTTAAATTTTTCACTAAATACCACATTACCTGTATCCCACAACTTTTGACATTTTTTTTGTTTTTATTATAATTCAGGTTAAAATATTTTCTAAATTCCCTGTAAATTTTCTTTGACTCATAAATCATTTAGAATTATGTTGTGTGGATCTGTCTGTAAATATGTTTCTGGAAAAAAATTAACATTTGAATTGGTGAACTGAGTAAAGCAGACACCCCCTCATATGCACACAAAAAATCCCTTCCTCGCTTACAGTGTGAGTTGGTACCAATCCAGAGGCCTGAATAGAACAAAAAGGTAGAGGAAGGTTAACTATTCTGTCTGCCTGGCCACTTGAGCTTAGATATCGATTTTCTTCTGCCCTTGCAACTCCTGATTCTCAGGCCTTCAAATCTACACCATCAACTCTCTGGCTTTCAGGGCTTTGAAGGACACTACCAGCTTTCCCGGTCTCTAGCATGCTGACAGCTGACTGTGGGACTTTTCAGTCTCTGTTAATAACATGAACCAGCAACTAAATATCTGTCTATGTATATATGCATCTATCTATCTATCTATCTATCAGTCATCTACCTTCTGTCATACCCTACATCTGTCTACCCTACATTCTACCCTAACATCATGACCTGAGCTGGAGAGCAGATGCTCAAACTGACTGAGCTACCCAGGCACCCCTGCTCTCCCTTGTTTCTAATGAGAAGTAAACTGTCACTCATGGCGTTGTTTCCTGCATGTTCATTCGTTCTATCTATCTATCTACCTATCATCTATCCTACTGGTTCTTTTTCTTTGGAGAATTTTGACTAATAAAGTGACTTCCATATACAATTGAAAGCAGTGTGTATTCTGCAGATGCCAGGTAAGATATTCTATAAATGTTAGATCAAGATGGTTGATAATATTGTTCAAATCATTGTGTGTGTGTGTTTAGTTCTTCTATCAATTACAGAGAGGGGAGTTAAGATTTTCAACTATGATAACGAATTTTTTAATTCTCATTTTTGCTTGTACTTGAAGATTTTTAGTCACATGGACATTTAGAGTTTTAAGTCTTTATGATGGCAATTTATTATTAAGAAATGTTACTCTTCAACTCTGATAATTCTCCTTGACTTGAAGTTTACTGTGCATGATTATATCAACACTAACTTTCTTAGATTTGCTTGGTCTATCTTTCCTCCCTCCTTTTACTTGCAATTTATTTGGATCTTTAAAATGCATCTGTGCAGATAATAAATAGTCAAGTTTTGCTTTTTGTTCATCTTTGCAATCTCTTCCTTTTCACTGTTCAGTTCATTTATATTTAATATAATTATTAATATGGTTAGATTTAAGTTTGTTTTTTAACTTGCCATGTTTTTCTTTCTTATTTCCTCCTTTTCTGTCTTTGTTTTGGTTAATAAAATATTTTTAGGACTCTACTTTAATTCATCTTAAGTTATCTGTCTGTGGAGTTCTATTGTTGTTGTTGCTGTTTCAATGGTTGCTTAAAATTTCCAAACAGACTTTTTACAGTTATGGAAATGTTCCATGTGCTTTTCCAATATGGGAGTCACTAGTTAACATGTGACTGTCAAGACCTTGAAATGTGACTAATACAACTGAGGAACTGAATTTTGTTATATTTAATTTTAATTAAGTTTAAACTTAGTCACTTGAGCTTAGTGAATACTAACCATCCATTGTATTGGATAATCTTACCAGTCTACTTAGATTTATATTGTACAATCTCATGTAAAATATAAAAATCTTACAATAGTATAATTTTATTAACTCTCTATCCTTTTGTTACTATTGTTATGAATTTTACTTGTACATGGTTAAAAGCTTCACAATATATCTGTCTTTAAATACTCTTGTCTTTTAAATAAATTATTTAAAAAAACCCAAGAAGATAGTTTTTCATATTTTCATGTCTATTTGCCATTTCTTCCTATAGGTTGGATTTCTCCTTATATCATTTCCCATCATCCTAAATGGCCCTTCTTTTAGAATTTCTTACAGTTTTCAGTGAATTATACCTGCATTCATTTATCAGAAAATGTCTTTTTTGTTTTCACATTTGAAAGTTGTTTTTACTGTATATAGAATTCTAGGTAGACCACTTCTTTCAGCACTTTAATGATGATTTTCCAGTTTCTTCAGGTCCTCTTTCTTTTCTTTAAGAATTTATTTATTTGAGAGGGAGAGAGAGAGAACACATGCAAGCATGAGTGGAGGGAGGGGCAGATGGAGAGGAAGAAGCAGACTTCGTGCTGAGCAGGGAGCCTGATGCGGGTCTCAATCCCAGGACCCAAACATCATGACCTGCACTGAAGGCAGACGCTCAAACTGACTGAGCCACCCAGGCACCCCTGCTCTCCCTTGTTTCTAATGAGAAGTAAACTCACTTATGGCATTGTTCCCTGCATGTAGTTGACTTTTTTCTCTATTTTCAACATTTACTCTTTATCTTTGGTTGTCAGCTTGTTGACTATGATGTGCCTAGGTGTGATTTTCTTTTTTTGTATTTATTCTGTCTGAAGTTTGTTCATTCTTCAATCTGTAGGCTGACGTTTTCCACCAGAGAAATTTTCAGCCATGGTTTCTTCAAATTCTATTCTATACCATTCTTTCTTTCTTCTCCCCTCCAAGGACTCCAGATATATATGTAATTTCAGAAGTTTAATTTCTTTTTCTAATATATCCATTTGGTTTAATCTTTGCTTCTACTCCCCATCTTTTTACTCAATATATTCATCTTTTCCTGTGTATCCTTAAATATATTGATATGAGCCATTTTAAGGGCTTCATCTGTTAATCCCAACATTTGGGTTCTTTTAGATTCTCCTTCTATTGACTGCTTCTTTTCCTGATTGTGGGTCTCAGCTTCCTACTTCTTCAAGTGTCTAATATTTTTTAAATTATTATTTTTAAAGATTTATTTATTTATTTGAGAGAGAAAGAGCATGTGTAGGAAGGGCAGAGGGAAAGGGAGAGAGAGTCTCAAGAAGACTCCACACTGAGCATAGAGTCCCACATAGAACTTAATCTCATGACCCTGAGATCGTGACCTGAGTTGAAACCAAGAGTTGGATGCTCAACCAACTGCACCTCCCAGAAGCCCCTAAAATTATTTTTCAATGTTGTTATCAGAGTTATAGAGAGTCGAGATTATCTTATTTTCCTTTAAAATCTGTTGAGCTTTCTTTCTATGAAGCTGTTAAATTACTGACAAATCCTCCTGATCTTGTTAGGCTTTGTTTTATTATTTGTTTAGGGCAGTTCTATTTTGATTTTGCCCTTAGTCTTGGGGCATGGACCTTTCTCTGGGGGATGGTACTTATTCCTAAGGTGTGGCCTCTTTGGAGTTTCAGTTCAATATAAGAGGTGCTTAGGAAGGCCTCTCCACTTAGGCTGGGCCAATAGGGGAGAGTGCAGAACTTGTGATGTCTTGGTCCAAGTTTCTTACTAGTGGCAGCTATTCTTTGCTAGGCCTCATGAAGTCTCCTCCTGCATGCCCAGTGGCTGCAGGGGAACATTATGAAGTCCATCCTCCTCCTCTACACAGCTCATTTCTCTGTGATATCCTGCCTTAAAAATTCCAGAAACCCCAGCCATTCTGAATTCTATGTATACCTCTTCAGCTCAGCGAGACTTCCATATTCCCTTGGATTCCACTTCCTTTGAGTTCAGTTGGTGACTCTAAGTAGAAAGCTGAAGAAGACATGGAGCTCTCTTTGTGTTTCTCTCCTCTCAAGATCACAATACTGCAATGTTTATTGTCAAACGCCTGGAACTGGTTGCCTTAGATATTTATAGCTGTTTTCACTTGGGAGAGCAAGTCCAGTACCGGTCACTGTGTACAGCCAGAAGTAGATATTCTCCTCGGTTTGTTTTAATAAACTATTAAAACAACAACAAAAAAATCACTTTTCTTTTCTTATTTAAAGATTCTTGTTTCATTTCTATGTCAGAGCACTGTTCTTGATGATTATGTGTATTCTTACTCTAACTTCAGTAAACATTAGTCTGTTGAAGTTCATTTAAGTTATTATAATTAACATTTGTAAATCATAATGATTAATAATTAGCATTACTCAGAGGGTACCAGAGTCATGTAGTTGGTTAAGCATCTGACTCTTGGTTTCAACTCAGTGATTTCAGGGTCATGGGATTGAGTCCCACATAGGGCTCCATGCTCAGTGTTGAGTCTGTTTGAGTTCTTCTTCCCCTCTCCCTCTATCACTCCCCGCAACCCTATGTTCTTTTTCTCTAAAGTAAATAAATGTTTATCACCTAGGTGGTTCAGTTGGTTAACCATCCAACTCTTGATTTCGTCTCAGGTCATGATTTTAAGGTCCTGGGATTGAGTCCCAGGTCTGGCTCTGTGCTCAGCAGGGACTGTGCTTGAGGATTCTCTCTCACTCTCTGCCCCTTCCCCTGCTCCTGCTCACCCTCTCTCTCTCTTTCTCAAATGAATAGATATTTAAAAAAAAATAATTAGCGTTACTCATTACAGTGTTTATCAAATGTTGAAAAGATACTTTTTCAAGAGTTTGAAACAAAATTTGGGTAGAACAAAGTTTTATTTTAAATAGTGGGATACAATAAAGTTCGAGGACACTAAAATGACCCATATAAACTTTGTTGTTCATTGGTAAAAAATTTTTATAATTTCCTTAAAAACAAAAATACTTTTTTACTGACTATAATTTAATCGGCATATCAAAGGAAAATGCCAGAAACGAATTTGCCTGACA
This sequence comes from Mustela nigripes, assembly GCF_022355385.1. NCBI lineage: Eukaryota > Metazoa > Chordata > Mammalia > Carnivora > Mustelidae > Mustela > Mustela nigripes. The sequence goes on from NC_081569.1 coordinate 106,928,098, forward strand.
TTGTATTCCTAAGAACACTGATCTAAATCATTGACTGTACCAGAATTTATGTTTTACTTTATTGTTTAACAAAACATATCAAAGCAAAATAAATGATATTGCTGTATATTTATATCAAGTAGAGATAAGGCATGTTGAGTCAATAATTTACTTGAGACTAGAATCTGTTCTGGGGAGCTCTGGCCCCATATTCTGAAGACCTAGGGAATACATAATAAACTATCTGGAAAATGCCCTATTTCTGGTTCTAGCTCCTCAACTGTAAAATAACATTTTGGTCTAGAGTTGTTTAACATGCCTTCCAGATCAAAGGATCCATTCTTTCTGTGTTCTTACTTTAGTTTCTAACCCATCTTCTCACTATAGTGCCATATTTTTGTCTTTGATCTTAAAACATTCTTTCTGTATGTTTTCATCTCAGAGTAATGACAGCCATATCTCTGGGTGGTTATAACAATCATTGGATAATTATAAATGGGAATAAAAAACAAACATGTGGCTAAGTGCCAGGTAATTTTAAAACTTAAAGAACTATAACAATTACCCAATAGTATAATGCATTGAATCTCTGATTGCTATTACAAAAATGGACCCAAATTAAGAGAAACAGCTTAGCACTGACATGGAAATATAGACTTAGGAATGGTATCATTGCCTGCCATCAGTTATCTTAAACTGAGTCCAAGTTTTTAAAGTCATTTCCTAACTAATGTTAACAAGCACAGGTGTTTCCTGATTTCAGTTGTTCAGACTCTTAGAAAAAATGAGTAACTCAGGGAAATGTGTAAAATTCCTTTGTTGGCTTCCTTTCTCCTGTATCAAGCCTAAGTTTCCTCTGGGTACTCTATGGGTTTTTGTATTTTCATACCCGTTGAGCCCATAAGCTTATTTTCTCCCTTTCTGTGTGTTATACTCACCAGCTCTCTCTTTCATTTTCTTATTACTGGTGTCATTTTTTTCAAGTTTTCTGCCGTTTTTATAATCTCAATTGGAATGATTCTATTTGAAGAGAAGGGGTCAAATATCTGTCTCTGGTTTGAAGGGTCTTTGTGGATGGCAGGGTTGAACCCTGGCATGGCTGTGGGGCTGTGTCTGGTCTTAAGCACCAATTCCTCGTGCCAGGAGTTGGGGTAGGGGGGGAGTGGGAACAGTGTGAGGCAGCCAGAATGAGATGGTTGGGGGGGGGGGTTGGGGGAGAGGGAAAGTGAGCAGTCCTGTGAAACAGAATTGATAAAATTTATATAATGTTGCAGGGCTTTGCAATGTGCATTAAAGTTGGCTTCTCATTTAGTTCTGTACAATTGCGTGACTTGTCTGACAATCTAATAATTTTGGAGGTTGCAAACCTAAGTCTTTGAATGTTACTGTCTCTTACGTGTAGGGGTCTTAAACTTGGGTGCAGGAGAACCAGCTGGGCCTGTTAAACTTTGTCAAAAAGTAGATTCAGGATTGTCTAACTCCCCACTCCACCCCAAAGTTCATGGTCAGACTGCCTGAAATGCCTTGTTGTTGGTTGTTGGCTTCCAGAGTTAAAATTATGTTGACTGCTTGGTGGGGCTTTATTAAATTAGGATTAAAAATGGATAGTATCTTGATTTACTACAAAGTATTTACCTGTTTTGCTCATCTAGTATCTAGAATAAACATTTGCTAACTTTCTGTGTGCAAAACAAATGTATCAATTCGGAGTTCTAAAAAAGGAAAAGGGAAGTACTTTGAAGGATTTTAAGGTAGAAAGGTGCCTTGATTAGTTTCATAAAAAGTTAGATTTTTGTTCTTATATGAGAAAGATTGTCTGGATTTCAAGGACAAATGTCTTTTTTTTAATGCCTCCTTCCTATGAACTCTACACTCTTAGGAAGAGGGGCCAAACTGCTTCTTCATTTCTAAGAATCAGAAAACGTTTAAGTTTCACCAGAAAGATGACAGGAAGTGATTACAGTTTCAAAGGGTTAAAGTCAACCTTATCTGTGATTTGGTGTGTAGTTTTTTAATATTAGCTTAAAAATTTTTTAATAAGTGGCTAAAACTTTCATTATGGAAAAATCCCAGATTACATAAATGAAGAGAAGAAAAAGCCTCCTATACTAATAAACATTTGTAAAATTGCTGACTTTGCTCTGGGTACTCTTCCAAGTGCTTTACAAATAATAACTACTACAAAACTCTCAGCACCTCTGGTCACCAAGTGAACCAGAGGATACCATCAACAACATGGAGGAAACCCTGTGAAGGGTAAGAGAAATGCTATTAGAGCAAAATGATCATTTTCCTCTTACGGGTTTCCTACAGAAGCCACAAAATCTAATAACTTAGTCACTACTTGTAGTTAATAACCACTTGGCTTGTTAATGGACTGGAGTTAACTGAGGAAGGTGAATGAAACAAACTGTCTGATAGCTAAATTAATAGTAGGCTTTAGAGAAAGTCATTATTACTATTGTAAACCATATACACTTGCTTCTATTACTAGTGCCTTTGCAAATATTAACGCAACAAGAAAAATATTAAAAATGAAAAGGAATAATAGGCCCTACACTCAGAATTTAGGATTTTTAAATAATTTTAGTTTGAAAGAAATTTTTGCCTCATTGGGTGACATGTTACTTTATGTTGTTGTTATAGAGGTGGATGTTCGAGGTGAATATAAAATATATTAGAATATATATAGAATATATATAGAATATAGAATGTTTGAGGTGACTCAACGTCATTAGTCTTAACTCCTCTAAACTATCTCTTCTTTTATTATATGAGGTGTGGTTTTTTTTTTTTTTTTTTTAAATCACACAACTATAATTCAGGCTGAGGACATTTTTGAACCTGCTTCTTAATGGAAGGAAGGTAAGGTTGTCCAAGGTTCTATACACCTACTAAGAAATGCACTTAAGTGATGTAAAGGATTTCAAATGAAAATATTCTAATATGGGTAAATTTAAGTTGGTGAATTACGTTGAAAAAAGAAAACGGCCATGGGAGAGATTCATGTTTGTTCGCTTTACACACATACATTTTTAATTTCATTCGCTTTTCCTGTTAGGAAACAACAGCAGAAATGTTTTGTGGAGTTGTTAATTCTTGATCTCTAGGCTCTTTCCAGGCAATTGTCAGTGCAGAGTGTTATCAACTTGACCACGAGGGTATTACTTTCACGCTTGCTCCTCTGCTCTGACCTCAGACTCCCGAATCTGGTTTGAAGGGTCTTTGTGGATGGCAGGGTTGAGCCCCAGGCATGGCTGTGGGGCTTAAGTGGGCTTTTGAGGCAAATGGTAATTGAAGGCTCTTCTTTTGAGGAAGCCTAAAGAAGGCTGAGAAGCTCCGCCCACCCACTCGACCTGCGCTTCTGGGACTTCTGCCTTTTACACTTAGTCTCCCTCGTTCCCTCTTACACTGTACGCTGTTGACCCATTGGCTCATGGATTGCGTATCAGGAGCCATTGGCTCACTCATCCCACATCCCTCCCAGCCCCCTATTTTGCTTCTGTTTCTTCCTAAAAGTCCCTGAAGATCTTTCCTTTATCCTAGAGTTCAGAAACCTCACAATGATGGGTCAGGGGAGGGTCTTTTTAAAACTCACTCTGCCTAATACACTGTGTCCTTTGTCATAGGAGGCTGGTGTCCTCCTTCCATTCTGAGAAATGTTACTCTATTTGTGAAATATCTTACCTTTCTCCATGCTTTTTGGAACACGTACAGGTACGAAAGGGTGGCCCCACTTATTCATGTGTACCTTCGCATATTTAGAGAATGCATGGGGAACACTGCTGTCTTTCCCCACACCCCACCCTCTCCCGCCTACTGAGAATCTCGATCTTCTCCTTGTCAATGTACAGCAGTAGTTTTCAATCCTACTGTGCATTACAACCACTCTGGGATGGGGTTTAGGCACTTTATTTATTTATAGCACCATGTGTGCGGACAGGGGTTGGGGGTAGGGGGAGGGGCAGAGGGAGAGAGAGAATCATAAGCAGGCTCCATGCCCAGCATGCAGCCCAACATAGGGCTTGATCTCACAACCCTGAGATCATAACCTGAGCTGAAATCAAGAGTTGTTAACTGAGCTGTCTGGGAGCCCCAGACATGCATTTGAAGAAATGGGTCAAATCCCAGCTCTACCACGTATGAACTATGTTCCAGTTCATTTAACCTTTCTGACTCTTGGTTTCCTTATCTGTAAAATAGAGATAGTAACACTTACCTCACATGGTGGTCACGAGGATCAAACGAAATAAGGTTTGTGAAGCGGCTTGTTACAATGCTGGTGGATGCTCAGTACATAATAATAGGACAGCCAAAGGAACAGTTGAAAATGTAATGAAATGTAACATGTGCAATGTATCACATTGTATCACATACTTCTTGTGTATGTATCACATACTTCATGTGAATTACTTTATCTTCTGAGCCCTTTTAGATAAGTATGTTTATTATTCGCTTGTGAGTCCAACATTGTAAGAGCTGTTTTCATTTACTTGTGTTGATTTCTTTATCTTTTGGTTTACCTATTTTAGGTACTTCATAACATATTTATATTTCTTACTCTACATTTAAAAATATTATTTATTATTTTTTTCTATGTTGTTTATCATGTGTCATTTTAACAACTACTCCATTAAGTTGCTATTCTGTAATTTACTTAGTCATTCTGCTATTGCCAGACCTCCTTTGGCAAAGAACTGGTTTGAAAAACCAGGTTTAAAAAAAAAGATTTAATTTATTTATTTGACAAAGAGAGGGTGAGGGAAAGAGAGAGCACAAGCAGAGGGAGCGGGAGAGGGAAAAGCAGGGCTTCCTACCTAGCAGGGCACCTGATACTGGACTCCATGCTAGGACTCTGAGATCCTAACCTGAGCTAAAGGCAGATGCTTAACTGACTGAGCCACTCAGGCACCCCTGTTTGAAGCTTTTGACGAATACCATCAAACTGCTGTCCAAAGGTTGTGCCATTTCATAATAGCATGGGATAATTTTTTACCTAGCTGTTTTATTCTCTGATTCTATTTTAAAGTGGAATGGAGGTTGTGGGAAGTGTTCCTTAAGAAATTAGATGACTAGGGGTGCCTTGGGTGGCTCAGTTGGTTAAGCAACTGCCTTCAGCTCAGGTGGTGATCCCGGAGTCCCAGAATGGAGTCTGCCGCATGGGGCTCCCAGCTCCGTGGGGAATCTGCTTCTCCCTCTAAACTTCTCCCCTCTCATGCTCTCTCTCACTTTCTCTCTCTCTCTCTCAAGTAAATACATTTAAAAAATCTTAAAAAAAATTTAGATGAATGACAGTAATTCAGTCAATCAAGCAATCAGTCAAAAAAGCATTTAGATAATGTGCTAGGAATTGTATATGAGAAGTCCATAGTTATAGTGTGACTGACAAAAGAAATAGTAATAGCAATAAAGAAGAAAAAAAAATGAACAAACCTCTAGTGTATAAAAGGACCTACAACACTGAATTTAAAGCAGTTATTACAAATATGCAAATTACTACCTTACATTACATGCTGCTATTCAGCGGGGTGGGATGTATATAGAGAGGGGACTTTTTGTCCCCTGCCTTCCTTGAAAGTCAGGACCAGCTCTAGACAGAAGCTGTGACACAGGTGAAATTTGTATTGGCAGATAGTCCCTTCCCACAGGCGCTTTGTACTGTGTGCTGTGTACTCTTTGTCTGGTGTTTCCCCCCAGGAGCCACCCAAGGGCACATGACATAGGCTGGGGACATTCAGGGTCTTCCCTAGGTTGATTTAAAAAGATGGGTCAAGAAAATCCTCTTTCCACTGGGGCCCTGAAGCTAGAAATCTGAGTAGTTGGGGTTGCTGGTCACCATGTCTCCTGACTGTAGAGAGGCATTTCTGGAAAGCAGGCTGAAAACCACCAACATAGAAGTTTGTCCTAAACTAAGTGCCATTTTCCCCCCATGTCTCAGATGGCATTCCTGTCTGCAGTCTCAGAACTGTATGATTTCTCTCCCCTCTTCTGTGGCTCCCCCTTAATAAAAAGCCCTCCACCCCGTGATCCCATCTTCCTCCTCAGCTCTCTCTTCCTCATGCCAGCCCAACCTCTTGAACACGTGTCTATACTTACTCTCTCCACTTCCTTATTTTTCACCTCAAGCTACTCGAAATGGGCTTTAGCCCCCATCCCTCTACAAAAATGGCTCCAAGATTACTAAGGATGTTCATTGCCATCTCTTCATGACTGCCTTTAGTCCTTCTTGACTCGATCTCTTAGTGTCATTTGGCCTAACCAACCAATTCCTTCTTGTTTGAAAACCCTTTGGTGGGTTTTCATAATACCTGGATACTGTGTCCTCCTGGTTTTTCCTCTTACACCCCTGCTGCTGTTCAGAACCCCCTTGCCCACGTCACTTCCATTGATCCATGCTGGGGTTTCTGGAGGACTCTATCCTAAGGCCCCTTCTTTCCTCATGCTACAGGCTGTTCCCAAATTTTCTCCACAATCTTGATGTCATCCCTTATTCTGGCTTTGGTTGCTACCTATATACCAATGGCCCCTCACTTTGTGTCTTTAGCTCAGACCACACCTCTAAGCTTCACAGGCACATAGCTGAGTGCCTGGTTCAGATTTCAGCTCAAATGTACGAAGATATTTCAAAATTCAGATGTTTCAAATTGAACTGTTCATCTCCCTCAACAAATCTGTTCCTTCTCTAGTGGTTCCTAACCACAAATGGCTCCCCAGTCCACACAGCTGCGTTAGCTGGATGCCTGCAAATTACCCTTGATACTTTCCTCTTCCTCCTATACCAAGTCCAACACCAGGGCCTGAGTGTTCTACCTCCTAAACCCTTCTCACATCCATCTGCATCTCCGTCACCACCACCTCAGTTCCAGTCACTGTCTTCTCTCCTTGGACGTTGGCATCTGCCGCCTGATGGGTCTCCCCACACCCATGCTTTTTGTCTTTTCAATCCATTCTTCACCCGGCCCGAAAAGAGATTTTTTTTTGAAGTTTGTTGGTTTACTTACTTATTTAAGTAATCTCTACACCCAAAGTGGGGCCCGAGATCAAGATTTGCATACTCTTTCCCCTGAGCCAGCCAGGTGCACCCCCCCAGAAAGAGATTTTAAAAGACAAATCTCATCTTGTCCCTGTACCTGCTTAACTTTCAGAGGCTTCCAACTGCCCACAGACCCTGTCCAAAGACTTTCCCATGACCTACCAGTCGAGTCACCTTTTCAGGTGGATTTCAGCCACTTACCCCTCACATTTTTTTGGGCTCCAGCCACATGGAGTCCCTCTTGTTTTTGAAACAGGTCAAGTTATCCCTTTCCTTGGGAACCCTGAATACACTGATCCTTTTTCTGTGTCCCTCACAGAAACCTGTGGCCCTTCCCTGACCACCCCCCTCCAGGTTCCACTGTCCCATTGCACCTGAGTTTTCCTTCCCTGCACACCCCACATATGTGGGCTATACCTGTTTTTCCTTGCTGTCTTTCTCCTGGCTCTGTCACCACTGCCCACCTGTACCTACTGCTGATAGGGCGGAGATGGAGTGTCTAGTGTCCCTCACATCCCAGTCCCAGGATGTGTGGCTGCTCACCATTTGGGGTCTGTATTTTTTTTTTTTTTTTTTTTTTTTAGTTTATTTGACAGAGAGAGAGAGACATCACAAGTAGGCAGAGAGGCAGGCAGAGGGGGAGGGGGAGGCAGGCTCCGCGCTGAGTGGAGAGCCCGATGTGGGGCTCGATCCCAGGACTCTGAGACCATGACCTGAGCTGAAGGCAGAGGCTTTAACCCACTGAGCCACCCAGGTGCCCCGGGACTATCTTTTTTTAATGCCAAAGCTCAACAGCAGTCCATCTTTCAGTGGTTCTTTTTTGTGTGTGCGTGTGATGTTAGTCACCATACAGTACGTCATTAGTTTCAGATGTAGTGTTCCAAGAGTCATTGTTTACGTGTAACACCCAGAGGCCTGCTCTTTGGAGAGGGTGACAGAGTTGACCCAAATGGTCCCCTTGACCTCTTTCCCTGGAGCACCAGGGCCACATGGGCGCTCCCTGGCTGTTTGAGAGCTTGCTTTATAAGCCTTGCCTAGAGCTGAAGTGTCCTTAGGACGATATGCTGCATCCCTGCCTAGTTCTCTTAAAGAAGTTTTGATGTTTTTAAGACAGGCCCTCCCTGACCATCCCGTTGCTCGTTTTCATTCTCCAGTGTGCCTCCATTCACAGGAGTGAAACTGTTGAGGAGGGCCCCAAACAGGGCCCTGGGTGGAGGGCGTGAGGAAGACCTGACCTGCTCTGAGGGGAACCAGAACAGTCAGACAGAATGTACTTAAGTATCTTAAAAATGGCCTAGGCTCTACGGGAGACAAATTGGTTGTGGCTGGCCCTTAGCTTTGCGGTAAAGCACAGTACATGGAAAGGAACAAAAGGCTGCCTACTTTGACTTGCAAACGCAGCAACAAGTTGGAATGTTCCTCTGTTCCTCGAAGAAGCGATTTCTTCTGCACACGTGTGTCAGGGGCAGTGTTTGTGTGTGAACATCTTCTGCCCTTGCTATGCCCGGCTTGGCAGACCAGGAACCACCCACTCCTCAGAGGGACTTAGTACATCTCAGCCATGTCTCTCTTCAGAACCGACCTTTCCTGCTCTTTGTGCAACAAGACACACCTCTCCGAGGAAGGAGGAGGACAGGATTTCCATCATTATTACCACCCTATTAAGAACAACAACAACAAAAAAGCAACCGTGTAATTACTCTCTGCAGGAAAGGCGCACAAACAGGATGGGCCCGAGCTGAAGCCGGGATGAGCCATCCCTGTAAAGACTAGGAAAAGGAACCTCCCCGGCAAGCGCCCGCTCAGGCCGCTGCCTCTCGCATACCGCCAGGCAGGCTCGCCAGCCCAACTCCTCCGGTGGTAAGGAGGGTGCCGGCGACTCAAGGAGCGCGGGCTCCCGGCTCCCGCTCCCCCTCCTTCTCCTCCCGCCCCCCAGCACTCTCTGGACCCGTCTCCCAGGCGCCAGGTGTTGTCTCCCGGTTGGCCACGAGCCCTTGCCTGTAAGGCCTGCACCTGGGGGAGCCTTTAGCCCACCAAGCACAGCCAGACCCCGCGCGACAGGGAGCGCGCGCAGAGCGGGGCCGGCGAGCCCGCGTGGGGCTCCCCGGCTGCGCGCGCCGGGCCAAGGGCCCACAGTCCCCCCGGGCTGCGCGCCACGCCCCCGGGATTCGAAAGGCGCGGGACCCGGCGCGGAATCCCGCGCAGGGCTTCTGTGAACTTGGAGCCTGGCGGCGCGAGGCTCCTACCGGGGATGCGGCGGCAGCTGCTTCCTGGTTTGAAGCTCGCCGAGTGGGGGAGAGCGTGAGCCCGCGGAGGCGGGGGCAGGAGGAGAAGCAGGAGGAGGCGGGGGCAAGAGACGCTTGGGGCTGGAGCTAACCGGACGGGTCGCTCCGGCTCTCCGGGGAGAGGAGCTTCCCGGCTCTGGAGAAGGGGCGAATCCTTTGAGAGCCCCCGGGAAGCGCCGCGCGCTGGAGAGGGACGGTCGGGCTACCCCGGCTCGCGGAGGGCTCGGCTTCGGGCTCCCCTCCTTTCCACCTCGCGGGGGAGGGGGCGAGGGAAGGAGGGGAGGGGAAGGTCCCCGGGAGGAGGCAGAATGACCATTCGAGGGGGGCTTGGGCGCTGCTTTTCCCAGGAGCTGCCTCCACTCCTGCGGCTGCCGCGAGGGCTGGCTTGAGCTGGGGCTCCAGGCTCTCCCGCTGAGAGCCAGCGCGGCCCCCCGGGGCCCGGGCAGCGGCGCCGGCATGACGTCCGGCACCATGAAGTTCAATGGTTACTTGAGGGTCCGTATTGGCGAGGCTGTGGGGCTGCAGCCCACCCGCTGGTCCCTGCGCCACTCGCTCTTCAAGAAGGGCTACCAGCTGTTGGACCCCTACCTGACGGTGAGCGTGGACCAGGTGCGCGTGGGCCAGACCAGCACCAAACAGAAGACCAACAAACCCACGTACAATGAGGAGTTCTGCACCAACGTTACCGACGGTGGCCACCTCGAACTGGCCGTCTTCCACGAGACGCCCCTGGGCTATGACCACTTCGTGGCCAACTGCACCCTGCAATTCCAGGAGCTGCTGCGCACGGCCGGCGCCTCGGACACATTCGAGGGTTGGGTGAGTAGCTGTGATCCCTCCCGGTTGTGTGCGCTTGACTCTTTTCCCCCTCCACTTTTCAAATCTCGCTGGGGTCCTGCTTTCGCATCCTGTTGCCGAGCTCTGCGGCGGAGGGAATTCCCTCCAGATTTTGGTCCTCACCCAGGTGGCCGCGGCTCTAGTGACGCGACCGCGGTGGGTGTGTGAGGGCTCATGAGTGTCTCCAGGAAGCCAGCCCGGACATGGTCCCCTTTTGGGATGGCAGCTTGGGCTAACGGGAAGTCAGGGCGGAGAGAGTGACAACACCCTCCACCCCCCACTGCCCAGACTTTGGATAAGGCTCCCTAACTCTGCGCACGCGGGTAGTACAAAGAAAGGTGAGGAAGATGTGATATGAAAGTGATTTGATCTGGGTGAAGTCCTTAAAGCGCTTCTTAGGAGAAAGCCATACATTCTCGCAAGTATTATTCATAATGTTTATGGATACGTGTTGGTTCAGCTGCTCAGACGTGCGCACGTGTTTCAGCATGCAGATCCATTACATCCCATGGGTACATAACCCACACTGGCAGGGATCTGAGTTCCTGGGTCGGCACGTTGGCGAAGTTCTATTGCTTAGCAGTTTTCCAAGGAGATGAGGTTTACCTGTGTAAGCAAATTCGGTAGTTCTGTCACAGTGTAAGAGGTGCCAGTCTTGTGTGCGCCTTTCTGCTGCTATTGGTCTGGGAGCTTTGAGCACTCCTCAGTAGTTTGTGGACCACCCCCAGTTGTCCCATCTCTCCTGCTGGTGTTTCTGTGTATTGACAAGTAGTTACCCGCAACTTCCTACTTGCCTCTACTTTTCACATAGTTCCCACGAGACAACATTTCTGCTGCAAGTAAATTAAAATTTCTATTAGCACTCTGCTCAGTGCTAAAATGCCGTTGCTGCTTATTCTTGGTACTGTACTGTCTTTGTGATCCAGGTGTTCTCCTTCCCACTTTTACATGATGAAATGATAATTATAATCAAGTGGTCTGGTTTGGCAAAGTGGAGTAAGCTGTTGGAAGATTCTCAGGAGTTTAATGGTTTAAGTTCAGAGGATGTCAGTTTTGAGTCCAGAATGTGATTCAGTAGTGAAAACCTGTTAGAAATTAACAAGTGGTGGAATCAGATGGATAGTAACAAAGACTCATTTCAGTATCTTATACTTTGAGGAACTGGTGATATTATCATATATTCTGTAAAATTACAGGTGGCTTGTAGAACTGTCTTTTTGTAGAAGAAAACATAATGACTATTTAATGATATCATCAAATTATATTGAGTTAATTTCTCTTCAGTTGAACTTTATGAAATTTAGAAGTGGATTGGAGAGGAATGGCTAAAATAGAGACTTAAATTTTATCCTGTGAATTTCTAAATAGAAAAAGAGGTGAGCCTAGGAATGCAAATGGAATTACTGAATTAGTGTTTGATTAGGAGTTTGATTGGGAAAGCTCTGGAGGAACCAGGTTCTGAAGTACGGTGGTACAGAATGGCCAATGGTTATTAGACGCATGACTTCCTAGAGGGAGCCTAGACTGGTCCTTCTTACCCCTGGTCTGCACCATTGAATCACATGGGGTGGGGTTTGAAAATCCCCACTTTAAAAAACTTAAAGCATCTCTTATTGTGGGACCCTAGCTAGTATCAGTACTTTCAGGGTCCCAGGTGATTCCAGTGTACAGTCAAGGGTGAGAACCTGTGACCTAAATGAAGACCAAGAGAATGGGACTGGAAGAAGCATATGGTAGGAAGATCCTGGATGAACAAAGATTTAAATATATATTAAATATCTATATCTACAGTTGCCTGAATTAAGTATACTGAGATGTTTAACACACTGGTGGCGTTTTTGAAAACATGAACATTTGGTAGGTTAGGTCACCATTTAAAAGGCCTTGAAACCAGTGGTTTGCCATGCATTTATATTCGATTGGGGACAGGGGCAGAGTATTTTGTAAAAAGTTCTGGGTATTTTTTTTTTTTAAGTTTTGGGTAATTTGAAACAGGATAGGATAGATAGTATTAGTAGAGTGTTTCATTAATTTTTAAGAAAAATCTTGTTAGGAAAATATTAGAAATATATGGAATGCTTATTTTTTAAAGGATTCTTTATAAATTTAAAGGTGTTTTTCAAGTTTAGAATTACAGGAATACTTATTTATCTTTAGTGTATTGAAATACATAGTTTATTCAAGAATTTACAAATAGAATATTTGATTTTACTCCACAATAAATTCATATAGTGCAATCAGAATTATAGTTCTCTGAGCTTAAAAAAAAAAAAAGATCTAGTGACTTAATTTTTGCTAGTTCATGAGTAGAGAGACAAAAACAGAAAATACACTTTTCATTAGAATAAATCATGGTTCGGGGCGCCTGGGTGGCTCAGTGGGTTAAGCCGCTGCCTTCGGCTCAGGTCATGATCTCAGGGTCCTGGGATCGAGTCCCGCATCGGGCTCTCTGCTCAGCAGGGAGCCTGCTTCCTTCTCTCTCTCTCTGCCTGCCTCTCAGTGTACTTGTAATTTCTCTCTGTCAAATAAATAAATAAAATCTTTAAAAAAAAAAAAAAAAAAGAATAAATCATGGTTCTGCATTCTGGCTTAATGTACCTTCTAAGTATCAGGAAGATAACAACATTTATTTTGGACCAATATTTTCAGTATTACCTTCTAATCTTGATGAGAGAAGGGATTAGATTTATTTTAATGCAGTGTATTTCTAATACCAGTCTTAATGCCTGACATGGAGTAGGCAGTTAAATATTTCTTTTCTGACTGACTATACATATTTCATTAAATCTGCATAAAAGCTCAAGGAGGTAGATGGGATACAGCTAAAGAAGTTCTTAAGCAGTATTTCACAGCTTTAGTAAAATTAGAAAAGATCTCAAAGACCTGTTTCCATCTGAAACTAAAAGGAAGAGCAAGTGGAACTAAAAGGAAGCAAAGTAAAGTAGAAAAGAGAAACAATAGAGAAAAATCAGTGAAACAAAAAGCTGGTTCTTGTGGGGGGGGGGACAGTAAAATTAATGAGCCTCAAGCCAGGATTATCAAGAAAAGAGAAAAGACAAAATTACCAATATAGGAAAGAAAGAACATCATTATAGATCCTACAGACATTTAAAAAAAAAGAGTATTATGAATAATTTTATGTCAAATTCCACAATTTAGATGAAATAAATTTCTTAAAAAAAATTTTTTTTAAATTTATTTGAGAGAGAGAGTGAGAGAGCATGAGAGGAGAGGTCAGAGGGAGAAGCAGACTCCCCATGGAGCTGGGAGCCTGATGTGGGACTCGATCCCAGGACTCTGGGATCATGACCTGAGCTGAAGGCAGTTGCTTAACCAGCTGAGCCACCCAGGTGCCCCTGAGATAAATTTCTTTAAAGATACAAACTACCTATACTTACTCAAGTAACTTGAGTAGCTTTATGTTTATTAAGGTATTTAAATTTCTCATTAAAAACCTTCCACAATGCAGATTCAAGGTCTCAAGATGGATTTACTGGTGAATTCTATCATATAATTAAGAAAGAAATAGTGCCAACTCTATACAACCTATTTCAGAAAATTTGAGAAAGAAACACATCTCAACTCATTCCATGACCCTTATACTAAAACCTGATGAAAACATATCAAGAAAATCAAACTATAGATCTGTGCCCCCCCAATTCTTAAATTTTAGCAAATCAAATCCAACAGTATAGCAGATGGGTAGTACATTATCACCAAATGGGGTTTCTAACCAGGACTGCAAGATTGATTAAACATCTAAAAATCCATCAGTGCAGTTCTTCATATTAACAGAATAAAAGAAGAGATTGGTATGACCATATTAATAAATATGGAAAAAGTATTTGACAAGATTAAATATCCAGTTGTAATAAAAACTCTCAACAAATTGGTAATAGAATGAAGCTTATTCAGTCTGATGCAGGACATCTGTGAGAAGCATATAGGGAACATCTTAATAGTGAAAGAATGAATGATACTCCCCTAAGATCAGAAGTGGCATGGATGTCTGTTCTTGTCACTTCTGTTCAACAGTGTGTTGGAGGTCCTTTTCAGTGCATTAGGCAATTAAAAAAAATAAAATGCATAAAGATTACAAAGGAAGAAGTAAAACTGTCTTTATTTGCAGACAGCCTTATTGGGTAAATAACTCCATTCACTGATGTCACGCTATGGTGAATGAATCTTTCAAATCATTCTTAAAAACCTCTTTTAAGAGGTGTTATTAAACAGTTCTGCACAAGCCATCACAGATTGGCCATATTTCCCTTCTATATGATCATAGGAAATTCTAAGACATCAACAAACGGGCTACTAGATCTAACAAGTGAGTTTAGCTAGGTCACAGGATCTAAACTAATACACAAAGGTCAATTGTTATTTCTATATACTATTAGTGGACTGAGCTAGAAGAAAATACCATTTATAAGACCATCAAAAATATTTGAAATTGGGTAAATTTGATAAAAGATGCAAAACTTGTTCACTGAAAAGTGACAAAATATTGCTGAAATAAAGATCTAAGATAATGGAGGGGGGAATGTGTTCGTGAATGGGAGGGTTCAAAATTGTTAGGACCCCAGTTCTTCCCAAATTTAATCAATAGATTTGTTGCAATCCTAGTCAAAACCTCAGCAAGATTTGTTGTAGAAATTGATCAACCAATTCTAAAACTTATATGGACATGCAAAAGACCTAGACCGATCTAAGAATAATTTTGAAAAAGAACAAGTTTGGAGGACTTGAACTCTCTATTTTAAGACTTACTGTAATGCTACGGTAATCAAGATAATGTGATATTGTAGTAAAAAGAGTCCCATCGATCAATGGAATGGAACAGAATCTAGAAATTCATATATGTATGATTGGTTGATTTTTTTTTTTTTTGATGGATGCCAGGGCAACTTGATGGGGAAATAATCTTTTCAGTAGTACTTGAACAATTGAATAGCAAAATGCAGAAATGTGAGCATGTCCCTTACCTCATAACATACACAAAAATTAACCCCAAATGGATCATAGACCTCAACAAATGAGTTTAACTATAAACCTTCTATAGGAATACAGAAGAAAATGGTAGTGACATTGGGTTCAGCAAATATTTTTTAGATAGGACACAAAAAGTACCAACTATTAAAAAAAAATCAGACTCCATAGAAATTAAGGATTATTGCTTTTCAAAGGACTTAAGAAAGTGAAAACACAAGCCACAGACAGGGAGGAAATATTTTCAGTGTTAAACCAGACAACGGACTTGTAACATGAACATCCAAAAGAACTCTTAAAGCCCAATGGGAAAATACTCGACTTAAAAATGGGACAAGATTTGTATAGGCACCTTCATGGAAAAGAGCACATTAAAAGATGCTCAAAATCATGAGTCATCAAGGAAATGCATATTAAAACAAAAATTCATGGAAAGGCTAAATTAAAAAGATCAACCATACCAAGTGTTAGGAAATGGAGAAACTGGAATTCTTTTTTTTTTTTTTTTTAATTTTATTTATTTATTTGTCAGAGAGGGAGAGAGAGCGAGTACAGGCGGACAGAATGGCAGGCAGAGGCAGAGGGAGAAGTAGGCTCCCTGCCGAGCAAGGAGCCTGATGCGGGAATCGATCCCAGGACGTTGGGATCATGACCTGAGCCGAAGGCAGCTGCTTAACCAACTGAGCCACCCAGGCGTCCCGAGAAATTGGAATTCTTATACACCAGTGTGAGGAATATAAAATGGTACAGTTACATTGGAAAACAGTTTGGTGGTTTCTTAAAGTGTTAAACATACACCTACCATGTGTAAGCTACTCTTAAGTATTTACCAAGAGAAATGAAACCGTTTGTGCAACTTACACATGAATGTTCATAGCTGCTTTATTTGTAACAAAACTGGAAACTTCTCAAGTATAAGTCAACAGTTGAATTAAAAATATTTTTTTATTGAAATATAGTTGGCCTACAATGTTATATCAGTTTCAGGTGTACAACATAGTGGTTTGACAATCCTGTATGTTATGAAATGCTCACCACGATAACTATACTCACCATCTGTCACCATACAATGTTATTATAATATTATTATATTCCTCCTGCTGTACTTTTAATCCCCATGAATTATTTTATACCCCTAAATTCTCATCACCTATTTTGCCCATCCCCACAACCCCCTGCCTTTTGGCAGCCACCTATATGTATGAGTCTGGTTTTGGTTGTTGTTTTGTTTTTAGATTGCCTATGTATGTGAAATCATATGGTACTTATCTTTCTCTCTCTGACTTCTTTCACTTAACATAATATCCTCTAGGTCTATCCATGTTGTTGTGAGTAGCAAGATATTCCAGTGTGTGTGTGTGTGTATGCATGTATACACACCACATCTTCTTTTTTTATCGATGGACCCTTAAGTTGCTTCCATGTCTTGGCTATTGTAAATAATGCTGCAGTGAACATAGGGGTGCCTGTATCTCTTTGTATTTTCATTTTTGGGGCATACTCAGTGGTGGAATTACTGGATTGTATGGTATTCCTATTTTTAAATCTTTCAGGCACCTCCATACTGTTTTCCACAGTGGCTGCACCAATTTACATTCTCTTCACCAGAGGACGAGGATTCGCTCTTCTTCTCTCCCTCAACAACACTTGTTATTTCTTGTCTTTTTGATTGTAGACATTCTGAGTGGTGTGAGGTGGTACTTCATTGTGATTTTGATTTGCATTTCCCTGATGGTCAGTCGTGTTGGGCATCTTTTCATGTGTCTATTGGACAGATGTACTCTACACCCATACAATAGACTACTACTTGGTAATAAAACGTGATGAAACATTCGTACGTGCAACGATATGTTGAATCGCAACATAATTTTTATTGAGTGGAAGATGCCAGACAAAAAGGAGTGCCTACCATATGATTCCATTTAGGCAGAATTCTAGCAAATGAAAAGCAGTTTGTAGTGATACGAAGCAGATCAGTGATTGCTTGGGAATGGGGGATGGAGGGGGATGGATTTCAAAGGCAGCACAAGGAAGCTTTTGAGGGAGATGAATATATTTATTATTTTGATTGTGGTGATGGTTTCACAGGTAGACACTTACGCCCAAGCTCGTCAAATAGTTCACGTTTAAGTATGTGCATGTTATTGTATGATGGTTATATGTCAATAAAACTGTAGAGGAAAAAATAATGAGGATTTTACCAAAGAAGATGTTAAGTGAGTGACTGAATTAGGTTTGAGTCAAGGTTGACTCTTGAAAACTTCATTGCCTCTTATGTGTAGAAAATATTTATCAGAGTAAGAGCATCAAAAATTCATTATAGTTTCTGATTTTGGGCACACAGTCTCATTTTCTAAGTTGTCACTGCTGATTTCTTTTTCTGTTTCTTCTAGAACTGGTCGATTTTGCACAATTTCTTAGATTTCCGAAAGCTGAAAATTTGTCTACATTAAACCTTTCCTTCTTTCATGTACTTTTTCTTTATTTGCTGACTGTCCAAATGGGACCAGCATCTAATGCTTAATGCAGAGCATGGGGAAATGGGGGGAGGCAGGAGGAGCTGGAGGCTGCGTCATGGAAAGACCTTGGCATCCCCTCAGGAAGGAAGGACCTGCTTGGCGGGATCTCAGGCTGTTTTCCTCGTTCACCCCTCCTGAAGACATTATGTTCCCTGCAACCCTGGAAGGCAGCTTTCTCTGAACTTCTCAGTGAGGTACCTTTTTGGTAGTCCTGTCAGGGGAAGTGCCAGGTTTCCACTGGACCCTTGTCGATTGCCGTTTTTTCCTGATTCCTGGATCCAGGTGCATGAATTGATAGTGTTTAAGTTCTTCTAGATTCATTATCTAGCGGTTCATTGTCTTTTGTGCTTTGCAGTGCAATTATTTATTCTAACAATTATTTCTTTCTGAGCAAAATGGCCAACAGTGTCCAACATTGACGAGCTCACAGGGATGAGGGGAAAGACCTATTTTAGCATTTCTAGGGAAGTTTATTCCAGTGTACAGGAATTGAATTGGAGTTTTTGTGTCTTCAGTTTCATTGTAAGAATTTCGTGGTGGTGGGGCTGGCTGCTTCTCATCAGGCAGATTGTGGCTCAAAAGATCCCCCCTACAGAGAGCATTTTCCTGACCATGTTATTATCTTGTCATCCTTCATTGCCCTCGTCATTCTTTGAGATCATTTTGTTAATTTACTTATTATACCTTCCTCCTTTCAAGTATAAACACCACGAGAGCAGAGATTCCTTCTCTCTTATTCATTGTTCTAAACCCAGCCCCTGGAGCAGTGTCCCATATATAGAATGCACTAAATATTTGTCCAAAGAATATATTTCTTAAATGTGATTTTGGAGCAGGTAAAGTGTAAATATTTTGGGAACGCCTTTAAACATTTATTCATCTTTCCAAAAGAAATAAAATCATGGGGGAGTGACCACTTATAACTATTGCAGTGTCCCTTTTTAAAAGTCAATTAATGATGTGTCAATATGTACTTGAAAGATTGGGCTGGGTTTATATGCCCTCTGCATATGATAATGGATTGAAAACTCTGTGGATGAAAAAATTCCTTGCTTTGCTTCAGATGAAAATACTGTGATTTTTAAGCCTGTTAATAGGTTGTGATTTGTAGGCCCAACATGTTAAATTTGGGGCCGAGGCAAGAAGTAAGCATTCAGCCTTGGGGATTTAATGAGGTTGGTGGGCAGACTGTGAATCATTTCATCTTATGTAACTCTTTTGGTATCTGGCAGGTGTTCAGACTGATGATTAGTTTTGATAGTAAAAGTGCAATACATTTTTATGAGGCATTTACTTAGAATAAGAAAGGTGCCTTGGATTTTCGGCAGTCTCTCTTTCTCTCTTTTAGATTTATTTATTTGATAGAGAGAGAGGAGGCATGGGAAAGAGCAGAAGAAGAGAGAGAGGGAGAGAGAATCTCAAGCAGACTCCCTGCTGAGTGCCGAGCCCTACACGGGGCTCCATCACTACCCTGACATCACAATGTGAGCTGAAATCAAGAGGCACACGCTCAACCATCTGCAGTCTTTTTTCTATTTTTTGAAATAGAAGGACTAGAAACTGACTAGATCAGGTTCTCCTTTTGTGTTAACTGCTTATCTCTGTCTTATTAGAATATGATAAAAGGAGGCCTGAGTGGAAACTCAGTGCCTTGACCACTCTTTTCCGTTGTTAACATTGCTGTATCCAAAATGAGTTTTCTCTGTTGCCAACCTGGTAGTCATTCCTTAATATCTTCGGTGGCTCCCCTTTACTCTTGGATAAAAAGCACACATCTTTAAGATGGTATAGAATGCTCTCCATGTTCGGCCTCTCATTTCCTCTTGAGCCTTGTTGCTCAGCTCTCCTCAACCCACACTCTGCTGCAATCACAGCTTTCATCCTCAAGGGTCACCTGTTCCCACCTGTGCCTTAGGTCTCACTGTAGACATCAGTTACCCAGAAAATTTATCCTGACATCCCAAGTCTGGGTCCTCTTCTTTAGTGTTCCCTCAGCATCCTGGGGCCGCCACTGTCCACGGTTCCCTCCATCCTGAAAGAGTGGACATATGGAATTGGGCTCTCTTGCAAGTATGTGGTATTGGCTGGAGGGAGGGAGTTCAGCGTGTGATAGTATGGATGATTAACTAGGATTTATCTTTTCTGTTCCTGGGGTGGCTCCTCTAACAGACTGTTACATGTGTCTGTATGACATGCCAAGACCTAGATGAACATTCACCCACCGCTGAGCATGCCCTATGTCCTGGGCACGGTGTGCTCTACCCTAGGGAGGCAAGGGGATAAGACAAACATGGCCTCTTCCTTCATCGGTCCTGGAGTTTCCAGGGGGAGAGAGGTTGGAGAAGAAAACCAACAACGAGGAAATTACAGAAAAGAAGTTAAGTATTAAGATGCTTGAGTACTTGGTGTGAGGAGATCAGGAGCATTTTTCTGGAGGGAAAACAGCTGATTTTTCTAAAGCCCGAGCAAAGGTAGCCACAGGCCTGCTTCAGTTAAATGACTGATACATCATTCCTCAAAAGAAGAAAAGGAACTTTTGACCTGATAATGCTTTCCCAGGGAGACATCACAGGTGTGCTCTTGAAAGGTAAATGTTCCTGAACCATTAGAAATGTTTCCATCTTTGGAAAGTGACTAAGTTGTGATGCCTATGAACAGATGGCCTGACCTGAAAGAACATTGGACTCCCGAAGGCAGGGTATCGTAACACTGTTTGAACCAGTAAATACCTTAAGCTTCATGCCGATCAGTAAAGAACCATAGATTTGAAGCAGGAGGGTTATCTAGTCAGGACAACGACAAAAAGCCTGATGGGTCTTACTGAGGCCCAGGGACAGCCTGCAGATGAATTCATTTGGCCGAAATGTTTTTCATGTTGAATCTGAAGATACTTACTTCTGTGGTACTCCAGTTAGCCAGACCACACCACTTCCGGTGACGAATTGGCCCTCTTCACTCGTCACCTGCTCAGTTCTGGAGGTTTATGGGCTTTTGACACTTACTTTAGCTCAGCCTTGTTTGCAGAATGTGGGAACGAAGGCTATAGCCAAAGTGTTACTGTTGCCTTGACTCATAGGATATGTGATGCACACACTCACACTCTTAACATAGAGATGTAGGTATTACTTAGATTTGTTTAGAAATACATAATAATTTATTCATAAATGCATTAAATTAGATGTATATTTATGTAGATGTTTATTTACACACATATATGTTTGTGTGCTAAAATTTTAGAGGAAGCTGGCTTATTAGTAAACATATGGATTCAACTTTTTTTTTAAAAGGTTATTTATTTACTTATTTGACAGAGAGAGATCACAAGTAGGCAGAGAGGCAGGCAGAGAGAGAGGGGCAAGCAGTCTTCCTGCTGAGCAGAGAGCCCGATGCAGGGCTTGATCCCAGGACCCTGAGATCATGGCCTGAGATGAAGGCAGAGGCTTAACCCACTGAGCCACCCAGGCGTCCCTGGAGTCAACTTTTTGAAAATATTTATTTAAGTAATCTCTACACTGAGTGTGGGGCTTGAACTCATAACCCCGAGATCAAGAGTCGTATGCTCTTCCGACTAAGCCAGCCAGGCATCCCTATGAGGAGTTAACTTTGACGGCAAATCAGTATTATATTAACTTCCCAATAAAAAAAAAGAAAGCCTCTTGTATTTCATCATACAATTTCCAGCAACTTGTAAGTGCTGTGTTATAATGGGAGTCAGGAGAGCTGGGTTCAAGGTGTGGCTTTGCCATCTATCAGCTGTGACCTTAGGCAAGTCTCTGTGTGTCAGGGTCCCCGTTCCCTGGTTTAGATCGTGAGGGGGTTACACTAGAATATCTCCAAGGACCCTTCCCATCGGTACAGCCTCTGCCTCCGTGTGTTAGATGGTTACATAATTTCTTTTCTTTTGGAGTGATTGGTTTGGTTTTAAGCAGTCAAGATGAATTATGTCTTATCAAAGTTAGCAATTCCTAAGAATTGGTCCAAATCTAAATTGCTCAGGCTTGAAGAGGATTTAGCTCATGTCTAAATGGTTTTTAGCATTGACAGTGATGTTGGTGTTGTTTCCTTGGTTTAGAGTCAGCCTTAAGGAATTACAGTGTGTCCTCGTGTCAAGCCACACAATTATATTTCTTGATTTACAGTAATGGGCTCCTTGTCCTATGGGATGGTTGCAAGTTATGTCCCTGTTACTTGTTGGCAGAGAGAGACTGAGAATCCCACTGTTGGAGCTGTTGCTAGAAGCCATTCTCACCAACATGGTAATTAATGCTTTGTAGTCACAACATGTCTGTAGCCACTAGTCTATATATTCACCTTAGGTGATGACAAATACTGTAAATCACTTGTAGAACAGACATTTTAATTAGATGGAGGAATGAGCCCAAGGGTATTGGCTATTGTAGTGTTGAAGTACTCTGTCAAAGAACTTTATGAGATGGGAAATTTTTGTTGAGAATCATGGTACTATCCAGAGAGATTTATCAAGATTATTATTTTGGTGTATTTTGGTATATACAGCAGTGATTTTCAAAACACATAGGACTTTTTAGTAGAAAGACCACTTAATAGAGGGCTCATCAGCACTGCTTTTATTAAATGCTGACTTCTGGAGAGTTCCTTCAGTTTTACATAAGCTCTACCCTTGTACTTTATAGAGAGAGGAATGCCTGAAAGGTTTCATTGGTGCTTGTGGTTAAAAAAAAAAAAAAAAATTAAGAAATTGGTCAGAGGATAGAACCATGGCCAATATGAGCCCCTCATAATTATATTAATATAACAAAACAGAGGGGGCCAGTGTAAGCCTGTTTTAGACCTAGCCCCTGTTCTTTAAGGGCTTAAACCAAAATCCCAAAGCTGCATTTTCATTTTTCTTTTAAAGACTTTATTTATTTAATTGACAGTGAGAGACACAGTGAGAGAGCGAACAAAAGCTGGGGGAGTGGGAGAGGGAGAAGCAGGCTTCATGCTGAGTGGGGAGCCTGATGTGGGGCTTGATCCCAGGACCCTGGGATTATGACCTGAGCTGAAGGCAGATGCTTAACGACTGAGCCACCCAGGTGCCCCTGCATTTTCATTTGTAAGTCATATTTATCCCTTGTACTTGCATGACACTGTTTCTAGATCTTTCTCATAGCACTTAGATGTGATGTTGCACCTCTGTCCTCAAAGGACGCTTTGGTATTCTTGCCTGTGATGTCACAGGGCCCCTTCCTGCGGCCCCTTCCAGCATCAGAGTTAAATGGTTCTAGGTATAGTTCCATTGGACAATGAAAGTTTTGCTCCCTTCTGAAATTTCTTCTGGAGACTATTCTGCTGATGGTCAGATTTGTTCTAAGCTCTGAAATTATATCTGGAAGAGTACATAAAGGTCACAAACATATTAGCATAATTCCCCAAACAGAAAACATTTATTAATGTGTGAGCTGCAGACCTCTTAAGTGCTTTGTTATATTTTACTATTGTTCTGTCATAGTACGGAAGAGTTGAAAATAGATTCTCAGCAGAAGCAGTGCTTCTGAAACTGTTTTTGAGCCCAGGATCCTTTTAGTGATCATGAAAAACTATGGGCCCTGTTTCTAGGAAAATGCACATCTACATGCGTATTGACAATGTGCTGGGATCAGTGTCACCAGATTACTGTCCAAAGCCTGACTGTAGACACAGCTTCAGGTTAAGAAACCCCAGTTGAAAGATATAAGAAATAAGGCTTTCATTAATTTCTAATTCCCAGAGTGTGGTTCTAATATTTCCCCCTGTTTTTGAGGGCATTTCCACTTCAGCTAATTATAGCAGGTAATTAATAGTTGAAAAGAAGAGCTATAAATTTTAGAGAATAATACATGCCTAAAAAATGTATTCTCACTTAATGTCTGGTTTTTGGTGAAATATGATAGAAGATGACCCATTTTAAGGTTATTTGGTTATGTTATTTAGGTATTTTCAAAAGCCTCTATTTTTGAAGGGGTTTCTTTGAGGTTTGCAGTAGATGAAAAGTTGGAAAAAAAAAAACACCTATAAAACTAGGGCAGTTTGACTTTGGTTTGTATCTTTTGTTAATATCGACTTTTGCCTGTAAAGAGAGAGGATATAGGTGTATACATAAAACATTTACCCTCTTTTTGAGCTGCACTGGTTATGGTGAACCTCTGTGTTAGTCTAAGACAAGCCCATGAAGTCAGTGGTGCTTGTCTACTCCTCTTGTCTTGTGACCCCTTGTCTTGTATGGTCTGGGTCCCTCTGACCCAACAGGATTTTTCGGTCTTCTCTTGAGTTTCAGTTCACCTCACGCACACCATGGGAAATGACCTGATGATGGTAGAAATTGATCTGAGTGGAGGTGGTCCAGACCACAGCTCCCTAGCTGGTTAGAAGTGAATTTAGAGTGTAGCTCTGTGGACTTGAATCCAAGAATCTTCCACAACGCCACCACACTATGGGGTGGAGGAGGCAGAAAAGATCTTTACCTAGCCCCTGCTGTGTGCCCAGCTCCATTCCTGGTGTTCCAGATAGGACAGAGAACACAACACCTGGAATCTTGGGTCTCAAATAGCTTCCATCCTATTGTGGAGAGTAGGTAATAAACAGGCAAACAGGTGATTATGAAAATAACAAATGGTGGTTAGTTGCTCCCTGGAGAACAAAAACAAGGTGATGTGGTAGAGTGTGATGAGATGACTGCTTCACCTAGATGGGGCAGAGAAGGACTCCCAGAGAGGGGACATTTTGGCTGAGACTCAAGTGATAAGCACCCAGCCATATGAGCATTAGAGAAAGAGCATCCCAGGCAGAGGGGCTGGTAAGCCGAAGGTCCAAAGGTAGGAACAAGCTTGACATGTGGAGGAACAAGAAGGAGGTAATAGAGAAGGTTGACTCAGAGTTACCAAGTTGGGTGCATTATTCTGGCTCTGCTACAGCGAGCAAGTCCTCCATCTCTGACAGTTTTCTCCTCCAGACAGTGGTGCTAATGTTAGCTACCTTCTAGGACTGGAGTAAAGATCAGATCTAAGACATTAAAGGTGCCCAGCACAAAGTAGTCCCTCAAGAAATAGTAGCTTTGGCTACTTTTAATCTCCTGAGGATATTCTATTTTAATAAGGGCCTTCTGAAAATGATCCTGTTAACCCAGCAAAGACATCCAGATGGCTGCATTGGAGACAACGGGGGTGGAGATTTAAGTTTCTTGGGGAGAGGGGACAATATGGTCTTAGTGCCTCTCAAGTGACACAGAAGCATCTGCTTATACTCTGTAGCACAGTATTTTCTTTTCTTTCTTTTTTAAAAGATTTTATTTATTTATTTGACACAGAGAGATCACAAGCAGGCAGAGAGAAGGAGGTGGGGTGGGAAGCAGACTCCCTGATGAGCAGAGAGCTCAATGTGGGGCTCAATCCCAGGACCCTGAGATCATGACCTCAGCTGAAGGCAGAGGCTTAACCCACTGAGCCACCCAGGCACCCCAGCACTGTATTTTCTAAAGGAGTAAGAAAACAAAGATTCTGAAGTTACTTACACATTTTTGCTTTATTGAATGGCATATTTTCTGTAGACTCCTACCTATTAATGGAAAGTTTCAATTCTTAGAAGGATAGGCTGATTATACTGTGGTGATACAATTGATAAGTGTTTTTATTTTTACAAAACTATAAACTTGTGGATAAGAATGAATAAACATGGTGTCAGTAATCATAAAGGAAAGAAAACCTCAAAAATTATGAATGACTAGATAGAGTTTGTTCTTAACTACCAAAAGCCTGTTTACTTTATGGACTGTAATTTTGTGAATTAAATCTGGATAATGTCAAAGAACATCTGTTTTGGCATCTCCTTGACCTCTGGAGTATTCCTGACCTTCTCTTCCATATCCATTTGGTCTGTGTTTACGTAGAAAGACACACTAGCATTTGCCTAAGCCACATAAATTAGGATGCAGAATCTACAATTACAGAGTAATAGTACAAAGTACAGGCTTTGAGGAATATTTATTAGACAACTACCATAATTATCAGTGCATCATAGTGTCAGAGTTGGGTGTCAGCCGGGTTGGGGTTCAGCTATTAGTCTGCCTCTCATTAGCAGGGGCCACGGAAGCTCTCCGAGCCCCAGCTTTCTCACCATAACATAGTAGCTGCCTCGCAGCCTTTTGTGAGAACATGGTGGGACTTAGGTAAACCATGGATTGCAGTGCAGGACCCATAGCTCTGTGGTAAATTATCAACTGTGTCCCCATAACTGCCACCCCCACCACTCTCGCCTGTACTTAAATATGAAGTCAGGGGCCCAGCCTTTTCTGAAATTAACTCTGAAAACAATAAGACACTGATTTACATAGAATTTTAGAGTTTTTAATTTTAGAGAATTCAGGGTTTAGAATTTTGAGTTTTGAGAATTTTAGAAGGGATTTTTGAGTCTGGACTTTTTTTTTTTTTTTTTTTTAAGATTTTATTTATTTATTTGACACACAGAGAGAGAGAGAGTGAGAGAGAGAGAGAGAGTATGAGCACAAGCTGGAGGAGTGGCAGAGGGAGAGGGAGAAGTGGATTCCCTGCTGAGCAGGGAGCTCAGGGTACCAGGACCCTGAGATCATGACCTGAGCCGAAGGCAGAAGCTTCATCAGCTGAGTCACCCAAGTGCCCCTGAATCCAGCCTTCTTACTGTTTTTGCTTTTTATTTAAGATTCTGGAGTGTAAATCAATAGGATGATTACTGGTGGGAGAGGAGATGGTTTCTTTACCCTGGAATCCTAGGGATTTCAGGGGAATTTTGTACATAAGTCCCCGTTGAAAGAGCTTGCAAGGAATATGGGGAAATGAAGTTGGAAATACTGTGGCTACAATGTTGGCCAAAGTCAGTTTGTGAAAAGCCTTGAAATTGAGTCTTTTGGTTTGCTCATTCTGTGTTGGACAGAGAGAAGATTCTGAGTTAGTGTGAATAACAAATCAGAAGGAAGTTGTAATATTTAGCTGCAGAGGAGTGAAGGAGCCCTTTTAGAAGCTGAAGTGAGCACTTTTATTACTGCAGTTAAGGGAAATGACAGTAAATAGCCTCTCTGAGTTGGCATTAAAAGATGTTTCCTTGATTTAAGTTTGAACATATGATGCTAGTCATTGGATGTAAATTGTTCTTTCATGCTTTCAAAGAGGAAAACTACAATTTAAAAGTGCGTCATTTGAATTTTGGGATTTATGGATGAAATCAAGGGCACCAACAGTTTTGATTTGGTTTGCAGAAAAATACGAGGGCCCCCTCCTCCCCTACACGGACTCTTTTGAAGATGGTTTTGTCCAGTTCTAGCTGTAGATTAGCGACTTGTTTTGGGACCTAGATCTTTCAACAGTTGATTTTAAGTTTGAGGTTTCTGAAAAGTACGTATTTAATTTTTGAGAACAGAAGTTGCATTTGCTCCCTAGTATGGCCCAACAGTGTTTGCACTGATGTTTAGCACAGTCTTGGTTTTGGGTATTCAGAAGCCTTAGCTCATGGGCTGTGCAGAGAATATATTGTTTTTGAATCTCCCTGCTGGGCCCCCTCGCTGTCTTGTCATGCACATCCTGTACTTGGTTGTGGTTGTATTGATTTGCTGGGGCACTGCTGTTGCGAGTGTCTGGGGCTGAATGAGGATGTGATCGTGGGTGTCTGCCCTCACTTCCACTGGACCTGCAACCTGCAGCCCGCGGTGCCTCAGTCCGTGTGAGCGCCTCTCTCGGGGCCCCTCAGCACACACCGCCACCCCCGTCCCCGGCCCCAGGGCCTGGCCAAGTGCCCTGCATGCGATAGGGATTTGGAAACTCTTGTAGAATGAAGAAATTCCTCATGGTTTTCAGGTCTTGAGTCTGATTCAGGAGCTAGACATTGTCAACCACTTCTGCTAAAAGACTTTGTCTTTAAAACGTTTGTATTTCAGGGGCGCCTGGGTGGCTCAGTGGGTTAAAGCCTCTGCCTTTGGCTCAGGTCATGATCTCAGGGTCCTGGGATCGAGCCCCACATTGGGCTCTCTGCTCAGTGGGGTGCCTGCTTCCTCCTCTCTCTGCCTACTTGTGATCTCTGTCTGTCAAATAAATAAATAAATAAAATCTTAAAAAAAAAAGTTCGTATTTCAGATAAAGACATTAACACTTTGTGTGTGCGAGAGAGTTTAAGAGCAGCCCCGGGAGTAGTGGAGAGAGAACGAATGTGCCAGCATGATTTTTCTTCTCTTCATTATTTAAAGAAGCGGAAGGGTGTGTGAAGGGACTAGCTGCGTCCAGGTTCCTCAAATAAGATGCTAACTTTTGTTTAGGCCATTTGAGATCATTTTCAAAACAGGAGAAACTGGCCGTCTTTGACCGTGTTCTGGTCCACACATGTCGGGGAGATATTAGTGCCAGCCTGCCCGTGGTGAGGACAGGTCACCGGCAAGGGGCGTAAACTAGATCCTGGGTTAATGGTGACCTTGAGGTGATAGTTGCCCATTAAGCTTCTTTTTCTTAAAAAAATCCTCTTCTGGCAAAATAAATAAGGGACTCCTGAAGTGGCTTCATTGTGACTCTGATGTGCCAATTTTTCTCTCGGAACTGAATTTCTCATGGCTCACTGCTGACTCTTTCTGCTGTAACTTGGTCCTATCGAACTGGTGTATGTAGCATTTTGTTTTAAAACAGGAAAAATAATGATTCCGAAATTTGGCCCTGTCAAGATATGAAACGAGTCTTTCCAGTAATATTATTTCCGTTAAAATTTCCAAGTCGAATTACTTAGTGACTGTTCTGTTTCAGTGAAGCTGAATGTGAAATGTAAGTGAATGTGAAAAGTAAGAAAAGTATGAAACTGACAGTTGGCAGAACAAATAATGAGGTGTCCCCGCTCTCCCGAAGCTCATTCTCTTAACTTTTCACAGACCCTTGCTTCCTTATTTGTCTTCTCCTTGGGCCATTATTTGGAAGAGCTCAGTTAGAGTCAGTCCTAATCCGGGAGAGCTGTTTTCCCAGCACCCAGATCATTCTCTGTAGGCAAGTGCACCCATGTCCCGAGAAAACTGTAGCTCACGGGGGGAACTTCTACTCCCACCTGTGGCCTGTCCCCTCATGGCCCTGCTTTCCTGCCACAGGCAGGCTTGGGGTAAGGAGAGCTTGCTGGTCAGGCCTAGCCTTCCACCTGCCTTTTTGGGATCTTCTCTGTGTCCTCCTTGGGTCAGGTGTTCCCTCTCCCACACCTTCATCCTCTGCCTTCCTCCTGACACCTTCCCTTTAGAAACAGGCCCAGATCTCTCTCTCTCTAAACACTCACCCTTCCCAGCTCTGATGCAAGGAGCCACACAGCCCTCTCCTGGCCTGGCTTGCTTCCCTTTTGAGGTGGGGCTCAGTGTCTCCTCTTCTCTTCTCAGTGTGCGTGGATAGCGCTCTGGCAAAGCCCAGGAATGACCATGTCATCGTGTCACTTCTTTGTCTTGTTGGCTGCTACTTTCTCCTTGGTGCCTGTTATATACTGGTATTTCCTGGGGTTTCGTCCTTTGATTGTTGTCTTCCTCCACACGATCTCCACTTTCACAGTCTTAACCGTATTATGCATATGCCAAGGCCTTCCAACCCTTTGTCCCTGAGCGTGATTCTGCTTCTAGGATGGGGGCAGCTCTAAGCAAAGGGCTTTATATCTTGTCTCCTTCAATCCTCATGAAGCCCGTGAGGCATGAACAGGTACTATTTCCTCCGGAGGAAACTGTGGCTTAGGCAGGTGTCAGAGCAGGTCCAAAATCGCACATTTAAGATGCTCATTGGGAAGATCTACTTTGACATCTGATAGGCGTCTCTGGGCCAACACTGTCCACGACTAAATACTCCATCTTTCCCCTTAACCTGCTTCTCTGCCCATTTTCTTAGAACTAGTCTCAGCGTTGTTCAGTCACCTCGGTGTTCCTTCTTGAATTTTCTTTCATCTGTTTCCCCATTTCAGTCCATTGCCAAGTCCTGCTGAATTAGCTTGCTAAATACTTCTTGACTCAGTTTCTTCTTTTCCACCGGTACCACATCTGTTTAGGCCCTTGTCCTATGGATGGATGATTGCAGTAGCTTTGGAACGGGTCCCCATGAGTCAAATCTTATTCCCTGAAATCCATCTTCCACGGAGTTGCTTGGATGAGCTGTCTAGAGCTCAAGCCTAACCTCTCTCCTGCTAGAAATCTTTTAAAGGCTTCCCATCGCCCATAAAGTTCAGGCTTCTTGGGAAGATTCCCAGCAGTCTGGCCTTGCCTACCTCCCCCATTCCATCTCCCGCCTCTCCTTCTCTCCAGCTCATGATCTGGGTACAAATGAGCAAGTTAGGTTTTCTTGCTCCTGGTCTTGTCTAATTCACTTCATTTTCAGTACATGTCGATGGAGGAGGGCAGGTATTCCTTTGTAATTTGCACAGAAGTCTTGTTATAGAACACTGGAAAAGATAGGAGGGATAAAGGAGGTTATATAGAAGAAATATGTCACTCTCTTTGGGACTACAAACACACCCACAAACAGGCCTGAGCCCACGCATGCACAAACCTACACACTTCCGTGCGTCAGCTGACAGCATTCACTGAGCACCTGCTATGGTCAGGTGCTGGATATGCCAAGTTCAAGGGGCTCACCTTGTGGTGGGGAAGACAGCACAAGCTCATGGTTTTCGGAGAGTAGTTGAGTTCAGGAATGGAGATATGTGCAGTAATAGGAATGAAGGTCAGGGGGTTGCAAACCTGGGGATTTAGGAAGGACTTCCTGGAGGAGGTGATATTTGACTTCGGTCTTCAGAGTAAGTCAGTATTAACTAGGTTGGAGGTGGTATAAACACCTTTCCCCGTTTCCCCCTGGAAGAGCTGTAATTTTCCCATGGAATTTTTATCTTGGTGGGTCATTTTAAGCTGGGCTAACAACACTTAAGTGCTTTTTTTTTTAAGATTTTATTTATTTATTTGCCAGAGAGAGAGAAAGAGAGTGAGAGCGAGCACAGGCAGGCAGAGTGGCAGCAGAGGCAGAGGGAGAAGCAGGCTCCCCACAGAGCAAGGAGCCTGATGTGGGACTCGATCCCAGGACGCTGGGATCATGACCTGAGCCGAAGGCAGCCACTTAACCAACTGAGCCACCCAGGCGTCCACTTAAGTGCTTTTTAAAAGCAGACTGTACTTGGTCCATACCACTGGCAGGAGCATATTTCGTGAGGGCTGGAGGATTGTCTTGGTCTGTTCTCATTTACTCTCAGTGCATGGCTCCTGGTAGGTGCTGAACAAAAGGTTGACTCGGATGCCTTGAGGTGAGGGGTGAGGCGAGGTTCTCCTCTTTCCCCCGAAGCAGGTAGAAGTCAGTGTGACAGTTGAGTCTTGTGTAGGGGTGATGTTGTGAGATCCCCAGCTCGGTGACCTGCCTCTGTAGTGGATCTGGTGGGAGGGGCAGAGTGTCGTCTAGATGTCCAACTCTTCTCTGAGCACGAGCACCAAACTCATTTGCAGGTGGAGGGCGTACCCTTTTAAAGGCTAACCCAGTAATTAAATTAAAGCAGAAGGCTGGTGAAGGTGGAACTAAGTCATTTATTAGTATAGAATATGATCAACCGAACTCCTATAAATGTAGATTATTGTGGTTTGTCCTTTCCTAACTGCAGCAGCGCCTTGGAGAGATGCCCCTGATTATGAGTTAGTCAGTGAGCTGCTGCTTGAAGATCTCAAAACACCAGACGCTGTCATGGCCGCCAGTTTTAGCTTTCAGTCATGAGGGAGTTTTGTCTTCATGTATTCAAAGTGAACGTCTGTTCTGGGCTTAGGCTCTGAATTAACAGCCCCAGATGCACCATTCCACAGGGCCGCGTCACTTTGTGCTGTTGGTGTGAAGCCTTTGTTTTTGCAGAGGTCCATTTTTCACCAGAAGAATCGCACCGTAAGTGTTTCCACAGGAACTCTGCCCCTCGCCACTGTCATTGTTGTGGCTGAAGGGCTCCACCACAGGGTGGAGGTGGCTTAGCCCTCATTGTAAAGGCAACAGATCTTTCCATCTCTCATCGCAGATTTTCCAGTGTGTTCTGCTCCAGTGTGGAGTCTTAAAACCAGGTTCACTGATTACCACATAAGAACTGATAATTAGAGGTCTTAAATGATCTGTTGAAGACTAGCATCCAGAAAGGTCATGGAGAGTTTCTCGACCAGCTAACCTTAGACTGTGCTTTGGAGAAGCTGCTGTGAAGGTCCGGGAACCATCTAGCATCAGTGTCAGGACCAGTGGAGAAGCTTTACCTCTGGCCAAAGCCAATGGCTTCTACGTGGATCTCCAGTATCCTCCAATAGATACTGTTCCAGATGAATCTGTTGTTCCTCTTGCACAAACTATTTGCCTTTACTTTTTCCCAGGGCCTACAGCATGGCCTGGAACAGTCCACTGCTAACTGCACGCTGTGGTTACTGCCCAGTTGGTGTTCCCAGTGGAGCAGTTGCCATAGTGACCTAGTTATGGGGATTGATACGTCAAAGGAATGATTTGGGTGTTAGTGTACTACCTGGAGAAAGGCTTAACATTACTCCAATTAAGAAATTAATGAATCTTGGGGTGCCTGGGTGGCTCAGTCGGTTGAGCATCTGCCTTGGGCTTAGGTCACGATCCCAGCGTCCTGGGATCAGGTCCCACGTTGGGCTCCCCGCTCAGCTGGGAGCCTGCTTCTCTCTCTCTCCTTCTGCCTATCCCCCACCCCCGCCGCTTGTGCACATGGTCTCTTTCTCTATCAAATAAATAAGTAAAAAAAAAAATCTTTTTTAAAAAAAAAGAAATTGGGGCACCTGGGTGGCTCAGTGTGTTTAAAGCCTCTGCCTTCGGCTCAGGTCATGATCTCAGGGTCCTGGGATCGAGCTCTGCATCGGGCTCTCTGCTCAGCGGGGAGTCTGCTTCCCTCTCTCTCTCTGCCTGCCTCTCTGGCTACTTGTGATCTCTGTCAAATAAATAAATAAAATCTTAAAAAAAAAAGAAGTAATAGTATCTAAAAGTAGTACTTGGTCTCTTTTTGTAATCGGTATTTTGAGTGATATTCATTGCTTAATTAAGGCGTGTGACACATTGTAAAAATTCAAAAATTGATTAGAAAATATGTAGTACGTGAAGACGTTTAAAAAGAGTTTGACCTACAGCTTTGTTAGGCTGAAAGGAGTGGAATTATAGTTGGCACCAGGAAACAGAGCTGGATTATTCAGAACAGAGTTTTTCTGGTTCCCATCTTCTGTGTGGAAGAACAGCCCAAACCCTTGGGTTTCTTCTGGGCTTAGGATCCTGATAGTTTTTAAAAATTCCTTTTTTTTTTTTTAAATTAAAGAAGTAAGTTGACATATGATGTTATACTGGTTTCAGGGGTATAGCATATTGATTTGACAATTCTGTGCAGTACTCAGTACTCCCCCCAATAAGTGTAGTCACCATACAACATTATAATATTATTAATCATATTCCTTATGCTGTCCTTTCCATCTTTGGGATTTACTTGTTTCATAACTAGAAGTTTGTATCTCTTTATCCCCTTTGTTGATATCACTTCCCCTCCTCCCTGGCAACCATCCGTTTTCTGTATTTAAGAGTGTGTGTGTGTGTCTTGTTTTTTAGATTCTACATGTAAGTGAAATCCTACAATATTGGTCTTTCTCTGACTTATTTCACTTATTTCATAGTACCCTCTCAGTCTACCCATGTCGCTGCGAAGGGCAGGATCCCATTCTTTTTTGTGGTGGAGCACTAGTCAATCTGACCATTCCTGTGTGTTAGTCTTCTAAGCGCAGCATCTCGTCCCCTCTATGCTGTGCAGGTATTTCGTAACGGTGGCTCTTTTGGATGATGGTGACTTTCTGCTTTGGGCAGTCTCCTCTCATCACCCTGAAGTGATGTCAGTATCCCTTTGGAACACCACGAAGCTTGCCATTGAGGGACATGGCTTGCTTGTGGGCTTAGGACTGAACAGGGGTAGCCTTGTTTTTGGACATGGATGAGCGATCTCTGAAAGATTTCCCGGCTCCGAGAATTCTGATGTCATTCACATCGCCTTCCAGGGTGGCTGCCTTGTGACGCCAGAAGGGTGAGAGGAAGAGGAACTAAGTATGAGAGACCTGGCTCCACGGAGCCCATGGGAAGTGGGTCAGCAGTCAAGTGAGATGGTGCCTGGCATTTCCCAGCCACATCTTGTGATGCAAACCAAAACCAGCCAAAGGGTCCGTTGTGTGCCAGGTGTTTCCATGAAAGGAAGCTGTCGAGTGCAGGTATAGTGCTGCAAGCAGAGATTTTCTCCCCACTTTGGTGACTTGTTGAATGAAGTGCTAATGTGTGTCACTTCCTTGTGAGAAAAGGTGCTGGTGGAGAGCACTGCTTGGTTGCTCTGTGACCCAGCCTGCTCCTTTCAGGGCTGCAGAACCAGCTGGGGGACCAGTAGCCAGCTGGGGTGCAGCCTGGGGCGGTGCTCGGGGCTGTAATCAGCAGCCTAGCCTGTGACCGAGATAGGTGGAGTGACCACTGCAGGTCTGCTCTGATGAATGCCCGGCTCACCTCACCTGGGTGATGTGTGTGTGAGTGTGCGTGTGTGTGTGTGTGTGCATGTGACACTTCTAGAAGCTCCTCCCACGGCTCATCTGTGTAACCTTCTGTTTTCACCAGATCCCCATGGCTAGGCTCTTCAAGCTAGACGAACCAAAGACCTCAGAGATCATTCGGGACAAAGCATTTTGTATTTTAAATTTTAAACCCCCATAACCGTTCCGAGCTGCAGCTGAGCAATGGAGGCTGGGCTCAAATTGCTTACCGGGTATGCTGCTTTATACGGCAGTGTTTTGGTTTCTGCTTTGGGAGAATGACCTCAGGCCTGCCAAGGGCTTATTTCTGTCCCTGCCACAACACTAGGCTGGGTACTCATTCTTTCTCAGTTCCTTTTTCTCATATATTTCCTCACAAATCATTTTCCTCTTTCCACTATTTTTAGGGTAGTCAGTCCTAAGATACTCACACATGGGTGATCTCTTCTCTCAAACCCTTTTCAGGGAGCATGTTTATGGAGTACCATCTCTCTCTAAAGTCTTCTGTCACTTGTGGTCCCTTCGTGGCCAGCACCAGCAGGGTGTTTTCAGGTCTTTTTTATTTTTTTTAAGATTTTATTTATTTATTTGACTGACAGAGATCACAAGTAGGCAGATCACAAGTAGGTTGGGGGGGAAGCAGGCTCCCTGCTGAGCAGAGAGCCTGATGTGGGGCTCCATCCCAGGACCCTGAGATCATGACCTGAGCTGAAGGCAGAGGCTCAACCCACTGAGCCACCCAGGCACCCCTTTCAGGTCTTTTTGTAAGAGTCTCCCTCTAATACTTAATTTCCCCAGACTTTGTGGGTAGTAGACCTCAAGTAGAAAGAGAGGAGCTTCCACGAGCTGTCTCATTCACACTGGCCACTATACAGAAGTAGTATGTTGTTGGTGTCCTTTTCCCATTCTTAGAGTAAAACTTGCAGTGGTGACGGAGAGCAGATGGACAGAGCCTCCAACAATCATTTGATGGTGGTTGAAATCCAGTGTGCACTGAGGAGGACAGGTGGTCCTTCCCACGAGTCTCAACAGGGTCCAGAGGGACAGAGAAGTATTGAACGGGGTAGTGTGGGGGTGCGATAATGTCAAATAATAGTAGATATCACTCAGTAAGGGTTAACTAGATGTCAGGTTGAGTGCTCACATGGTCGTGAACTCAGTCAATCTTCACAATACTTTTGAGATAGTTTGTCGTCTTCTCTCTTTAGGAGGCAGCTGAGGTCCAGAGAGGGTGAGGATACTTTCTCCCAGGTCGTGGTGGAGCTAGAGTGTGAACACTCTTGGGTGCCGCCCCCTCACCTTCCCCCATTCTCCCTCCATCCCCCCCTCTCCGGCACCTCCCTAGTCATACCTGCTTCAGGTGATTGAGAGGAGGCAAAGCAAAAAATGCACGAGGGACTCCCGCATGTCTGCCTTGTAAGGGTATATGTCCCTTCATTCTGATAAAGTGGCAGAGAAATGATGAAGGGTTTCATTGTTGAGCTTAGTGACGGAATGAGTGAGCTATCAAACGATCACAGAGCACACATTTGACCTCTGGGATTTACCTCCCTTCAAACACTGCGCTTGCCATACAGTACACTTCTTTTACCTTTAACCTCATGCTCTCCCAGCCGAGCAGTGAATTACTCGGTGAAGTCATGGTTGAGCGTATCAGCACAAGCACGCAGTGTCCCATTTTGGGTGGAGTCTACAAAGGGCAACGTCAGGTAGCAGCTAGTTTTAAAGGAACTATTACTTGGCCAATAGGTTTGCCACTTTGGGAGCAGTTACTCTGTGTCTGAAGTTATGTTAGACACGGAACGTGCAGAAATAGAAAGATAGGTTCTGTGCCCTCGAGGAGCTTATCTTGCAGGGGAAACAGATACATGAATACTTTCAGGGGTCCCATATTTTATTGTGTGTGTCTGATCAGGATGTGGTGCAGAACTCTTCACCAGCTAAGCCAAGCACAAGCCAGCACTGTATGTCTTTCTGTGTGTGTTTTGTGAGCCACTCTGTGAATGTGAGCTTGATTTCAAGTCTGCCTTCCATCCTGGACTTCAACCAAACAGCCATTATAGAAATGAACTCCTAAACGAGTTACTCTTCCTAAGCATTTTAGTTCTCCTCGTTTATCTTGCATCATTAGCTAATGACATCAATGTTCTCAGAAGTCATGTTTAAGCATAGCTTAGGGATGGCGTAGGAGTTTTACCATATATTTACTTGGGCTTGTCTGCTGCCCCTTTGTAATCTGTTGGCCAGTGATTCTGGCTTTTTTTTGCATTCCTTTGAAGCTGGTGGCCTGGTGGGGAGGGAAACAGGTGATAGGTGTTCCTAAAACTGAAGAGCTTTTGGTGAAAATTCAGGAAAGACCATCATGTTGGTGCCAGTCTAAGGTGCCAAGCTAAGGAGAGAATACTGACTGACTTTTTAACTGCACTGACTTTTTATTTAACTGTTTTCCCTGGAGCCATGGTGATGGGGTGTTGCTGTTTAAAGCGATAATTTTGTGCTGGTAAGATTTTTCTGATTATCTTCAGGGCTGCGTGGAAAGTGTTGCTGCGGGTCTGTCCGCACCGTCTCCCTGCTGCGGCCTTCATCTGCTCTCTGCCTGGCTGTGGTGCCCACCCTAGGTGGGTGTTGACCAGAAGTCCTTCTTGCCTGCTGGGGCGAAACAGTGGTGTTTCTGGGCTGTGGCAGTTGGAGCACCTGGAGTTTATTCTGAAATCCCAGTTTTCTGGAACTTTGTGCTGTGTTAGCTTGGATTTAATTACCTGTTAAGTGGTGGTCAAGGTTAACTAGAAGCCATTGGAGGTGATACCCCTCATGGAGACCCCTCAGAGAGAGGTCCGGGTCCTTTTTCCATCAGAAGTTGGGTAACGATGCTTCTGTTTTACGCGTCAGAAACCTAATATAACTAGCAGCGAATCTCATTAGTAATTTATATTGGCAGATCTGAAGTGTTAGATATTAAATCTGTTTTACACCATGAGTGTTAACTTCAGCCAGTGAAGCTTCCTGGGGTAGAGGGCAATGCAACCACCTTTTACCAAAATAGAAAGGAAGAGGGCCCAGATTTTGTAGGGAATGGCATTAATATACTTTAATGAGCATGACTGGGGCAATGGGGTGAGGAGAGGCGGGGAGTAGGCCCCGGGGAGGGGAGCTTCTGTCATTGGGTTCCTAAAGCTGATTCATCTTGGTGCCAGTAGAGCTGTAGAGACCCACAGGGGAATTCCCTGGCTCCTTTCCATTCCTCTTTCTGATACGATCTTTGCCCAGTTTATCTGTTAGCCAGGCTTCCATTTTTATCAGCACCGAAATGTTTTTGTAGCCCCCTTCCCGCCGGACAGCTCCGTCCATGTTCTCAGGGAGGGTGTCACAGCCAGAGAAGGGTGTCGTAGAGAGGGCTGACTGGGCCATGTACATTCGGGGCTCACCCTACTTTAGAATGCTCTGGAAGCATGTGGCCTAACAGTGGATTCTGAATGACCAGAGGGAAAGGGCAGGGTGGATGAAAACAGAAGGCCGTTGAAAGCCTGTGTAGTGTCTGGAAAGGCGGTAAGTAGGACAAGGCTTTGCCTCTACTTCTGATGTTTGGGCTTGGGGGGGAAGGAAGCCACTTTTCTATTTTGATTATGTGAAGACAGAAGCTTCTCGGTTCTTTATGGGGTCTGATAAAAGGGAAGCATTTTTATTACCTGTGCTCTAAATTCTAGTAAGCTGTGCCGAGCAGGTTTGCACTTCAGCTCTGGTGTATAATTTCTGCGGCTGACCTTTTCCTCTTCTTTCTGTCACCATTGCTGAACGCCACTGTCAGTGGCCCTGGGTTAATGTCACCTTTCCTGTGAGTCCTCGGGGCTCAGGGTTACCACTGCTGCCCCCATTTTACACTTTCATCACAACTGGCAGTTCAGCCTTTAGCCCTTTGCACAGAATTACTTGTAATTGATGAGTCATCCTCCTCCCCGACCCCAAGACTATAGGCTTCCTGCAGGCAAGGGCCTCCGTCTGCTGAATTGGGCCAGGCTCACAGTAGGTGTCCCGCTGTCCCTGCTTCCCCAATGCATAGACTGACACAGGGGCAGCTTTGGGAAGTGTTGAGTGGAATCATCCTGAGAATTTGACAGAATGACAATGGGGATCCCAGCCTACTCTTAAAATTAAGTCCTCCCTTGAGACTTGTAAGTGGCCGTTTGTTTGCTTTGCCCTTTCCAGGTTTCGGAGTATTTTCTCTGTTTCCTTTCAGAGTTGTTTCCCATGTTGACCCTCCCAGTGGTTCTCTGAGGCAGGCAGAGCCTCCCTTCCGTCCCAGCAGAGGAAACCAAGGAGTTCCCCAGTCCGTGAGCAGAGGGGCATAGCTGGGGCTGGAGCACGTTTCTGACTTGAGGTTGCAGTGCTCCTCCGGCTGGCTCCCGCTGGCCTCCCCGTATTTATGGAGCACCTGCTCTGTGTCCATCTTTAACACTTGTTATCTTACTTGATCTCCTGTCTGTCCTGTGGAGGCAGATATCATTATCCCCATTTTACAGATGAGGACAGGGAGGCTCCGAGAGGTCAAGGAAGTTTTCCAGGAACACACAGCCAGTAGAAGGGGAAGGAAGGTCTGGGTTCCCACCCAGTCCTGCCATGCGGGAGGACAGAGCTGTTGCTTGCAGAGGGTGCCACCCAAAACACGTGACTGTTCCGGGAGGGAGTGGGGAGCAGTGTTCGTTGCTTCAGAAATCCTGGGCAACGTCTAGGTGCTCGTTTATTCCTGTGGTCACGGCTGTGTCACAGATACTGTTATTTAACAAGTGTCCATGATGTGCCAGGAGAGTGCTTGGGTACAAAGATGAATGAATAAGGTGACTACACAGAGAGCTATGATGAAATAGTATGTTACAGGTGTCCCCGAGAGGTCTACAGGAAGTGCAGTGGGAATGTAGAACTGGGAGGCTGACCGAGGCTTGCATGGCCCTTTTTAGGCCGTCTCTTGAGTTCGCTCCTGTTTGTGTTCTCTCTCCCGCCCTCCCTCCCCGCTGCCCCATCCCTCTCCCATCAGGGATGAGGATGAGATGGTAGCTCGTCCAAAGGCCACCTGTCAGCCCCTGGGCCCCGGGAAACACCAATGCGTGCATTTGCCAGGCCTGTTTTGTACACAAACAGCGTACAAGGGGAGAGAAGAGAACTGACAGATAGTCAGATTTATGGACTTTTACAGAAAATAATCTCTTTTACTTGGTCAGGGTATATGCCTTACCTTCTGGTTCCGTACTTCTCCAGGGACCGGGAGTATCTCCTTGCCTCTCAGTCTCTGTTCCTGTCTGAAACAGAGACTGGAAAGAGCAGTAGGGTCCCTCTCACCGCTCGTCAGAGTCCCATGCCTCTAGAAGACACTGAAGACTGTCCTCTCTCCCCAGTGTCTTTCTCTACTGGGAAAACTCAAAGCCCTTTACAGCTAGCTTTCCCCAGCATCCTGGGGAGGAAGGGGAGGGAGGGAACATTGTTAGTGCTCCTCTGTTGGGGAGAGATGTGGACCGTGCTGACCCCGTGAAAGCCCTTCTCTTGGCTTAGACCCTCACGTAACTTCAAAATAACCTTGGTAACTCGGATCTTACAGTACTCTGAGATCAGTCCCTTCATGTCTGGGGGGTGGCAGACATTCTATTGAGGGATTATAGAGGTTATTTTTTTTTTCTACTCTCCCTGTAAGAGCCAGTTTGCTTCAGCAACCTCAGCCTCTGCGGAAATGGGTAGGCTTTTTTCTTTTCTTTTCTTTTTTTTTTTTTAAGATTTATTTATTTTTTGAGAGAGAGAGAGCAAGCATGAGTGCATGCACTCCAACAGGGGTGGGGGGAAGGCCAGAGGGAGAGAGAATCCCAAGCAGGCTCTCTGCTGAGCTGGAGCTGGGCACTACAGGGGGCTGATCCCTTGACCCTGAACTGAAATCAAGAGTCGGTTGGTTACTTAACTGGCTGAGCCACCCAGGTACCCCTCCAAGGGGGTAGGCTTTGACGAAGGACCACTAAGCTTTGCATATTAGCACCCCAGGCTTTAGGTACACACTGCGTGTGTTTTTAATCTCTCAATTTACACAGTTTAAGTGGTGCTCATGTAGGACGCGGCAGCAGTTTTGTGAAATGATCCTCTATTGAAGGATCGATGGGGCTGTAGCACCAGGTGTGTTGAGAGAGAGAGAAGGCTGCATCCCCGTGCTTTATTTGTACAGTCTTTGTGGGGTGGGGGTTCTTTTGAAGGGCTGCAGGATTCTGGAAGACCGTGTTTATAAACTTCTTTCTCACAGATGGCTCTTCTAGCTGAGGGCCTGCAGGCTTGCATCTGTCCCACCTGCTGCTGAAAGCACGAGGGACTGGGGAGCGGACATGGTGGTTGGGGGCCCGTGGGGAGGAGGTGAGGGAAAGGCAGGCTGAGACTCTCTAGCTTTACTCTTTTCTCCTCTGCTTTTCTGTATTCTGAATTTTAGGATTTGGATGTACATGCACATTTAAGACTTGCTCTGTGTAAATGAAAGCATACTCGTTTGTTGGGAGGGATACATCGGAGTGAACTCTGTGGCTTTGGGGGCACAGTGAGCGGTGGGGAGATTCTGGGGGAGATTCGTCTGGTATTGGTGGTTTTCCAGTTGGTGGGATGGTATCAGCATTCTCTGATATGGGGTTAGCTCTATTGGGCCCCCAACGACAAATCAAGATTAGTAGTGAAAATGGCACGCTCTTCGCACACTATGGCTTGTATTGAGAAAATGCAACTTAAATGTGAACATCCCCCTTGGATTCTTAAGTGGGAGATGTCTTCTCATATCTTTTTCTGTTTAGCAATAAAAGTCTAAAAATGCATGCTGCCGGTTGTGGACAGCTACTGCCCACAGTGGTAGGGGAACAGACTCTGCATTAACAGCTTATGCTGACCCTGGGAGCAGCCCCTGCTTCTGCACAGAGAAAATTGTTTCCATGTTTCTTACAGCTAATTGTGCAGTGCATTCCCCTTTCGAGAGGGCCGAGTCTTAGAGCAGCTGCACTGAGCGTGGGAACGGGCGTGGGGAATTAGGACCCTGGGCTCCAGTGCCAGGTGACCTGCTAAAAGGCAGCAGGGACGGCCAGGAAATCCTCACATCTGTCTATCTTAGATTGTCTTTTTGACAGAAGAATCAGGCTATTGTCTCTAAGGGCTTCTCTGGCCCTAAATTGTGTGATACCTACTTTGGGCTTGCAGACTATCTCCCTAATGGTTCTTAGGGGTCTCCTTTTGAATAACTTATCCTTTCCTTAAAATCAGGGTTCCCCTTGTTCTTCCTGTCCTTCTGCCTCCTCCCTCATGTCTGCATGGCTGTTAAAAGGGCACGGCGATTTGATGGGGAAAGATATTCCTGATGTGTTAATTGTGTAAAGAAAAATCTCATTGCAGAGAAGCATGCAGGGTTTGACCCAGTTCTGAAATAATAGTGATAATGATAGCAATATTAGTACAGGTACCCATCTTTTGTTTGAACTGTTGGAGTCAAATGTGTTTCTGGATTCAGGATTTTTCAATTTTTCATAGAGCCAAGTGTCATCTATTAAATAATAGCTCCATGGGGGGTGCAGGGGTTGGGGGGTTGGGATGGCATGGATCCCTGTAGTCAAAAACAGTAGTGCTTCTGCAGTGAAACATGAATATTCACATTAAGTCAGGAAAAATAAAGATTACAAATTACCTTACTGAGTTCCAGTCAGATTTTAACAACAAACGTTGTAAAAGGTTTTTTTGGGTTTTGGAGCTTTTTGAATAATGGTGTTATAAAGGGATTGTGGACCTGCATAGCCAAAGGGAAAAATGTCTGGAAGATTTTATAGCAAATCCTTAGCAATAGTTTCCTTGGGTGGAGAAGTTAGGTGGAATTATGGAGGACTTTCATTATCCAAATTATACTTTTTTTTTTGATAAGCATGTATAATTTATAATCAGAAGAAATGATTAAAGATATGCATAAAACACAGGTAGAGATACACTTCACAAATCGATAGCAATGTTTTGGTTAGGACATTACGATTTGAATGATTTTTCTTAATTTTTCAAACTACTGAAATGTATTATTTTACATATCCTTGATTTTTTTCCCTAAATAATAGTATTATTAAAAAAAAAAAGAATATGTGATAATTAAAAAGTCAGTGGTGAACAGTAAGTCCCTTGGAGTCCTGTGTGGGAAACCAGGAGCCACTTCTTTCTTACTGACTTATAGAGCACATTATACTGACCTACAAAAGAATGAAGCTCAGGGGCGCCTGGGTGGCTCAGTCAGTTGAGGTTCCGCCTTTGGCTCAGGTCATGGTCTCAGGGTCCTGGGATAGAGCCCCAGGTCCAGCTTCCTGCTCAACGGGGAGCCTGCTTTTCCCTCTGCCTCCCTTCTCTCCCCACTCCTGCTTGTGCTCTCTTTCTCAAATGAAAATAATAATGAAAATCATGTGGAAGAAGCTAGTGATAATAGCAAAAATATAATGTATGGGAAAAGACTTTCTGGAACCATAAGATCTTATAGAAATATAAGGCATTACTAAAGTAACACTGTAATTCTTTGGGGGTCAGAATGAATGGAGTTGGTGGGAATGGGCTTTGTCTGAAAATTGACTGGAATAATTCCTTCAAAATAGAAGAAACTTGCAGGTTTATGTATGGAATGTAAATCAGAAGATTGGTAGTTGATTGTTTTATCAGTTGATATGTAAGGGCCTATATTCTTAATTTTCAAATGTTTTTGCATTTCTAATGAAAATATACTTATTTATTACGTTTTCCCACTTAATTGCATGGCCCCTTTTTTCTAAAAATTTTATTTATTTACTTGAGAGAGAAAGCGAGAAAGAGAGCTATCCTGAGCAGTGGGGAGAGGCAGAGGGAGAAGCAGGCTCCCTGTTTAGTAGGGAGCCCAACTGGGGACTCGATCCTAGGACCCTGGCATCATGACCTGCGCCAAAGGCAGATACTTAACCAACTGAGCCACCCAGGTGCCCTGCATAGTTAGTTTTATATGTTGCTCTGTAATAGCTGCATAATATTTCACCCACTGCTTTACATAATTTGCTTTCTTTCTACTGCTATTTCTAATTTTATTTTTTTGTCCCAAACAACACCTCTTTTTGTCTGCAGCTCTAAATTTTTAAATTTTGTTTTCTGTATCTAGGGGTTATTTTCTTGGTAAAGATTTCCTGAGTGCAATAAGAAATTCTTTTTTTTTTTAAAGATTTTATTTATTTATCTAATTGAGAGAAAGTGAGTGAGCGGTGGGGAGGAGCAGAGGGGGGATGGAGAGGGACAAACAGACTCTGTGATGAGCCCAGAGGCCAACGCAGGGCTCCATCCAACCACCCCCTACCAGGACCCCAGCTGAAATCAAGAGTTGGACACTCAACCAGCTAGAGTCACCCAGGAGCTCCTGAATGCAATACAATCTTAAGATTTATTCCATAAGCATTTATTGAGCCACCTACTATTTGTGAAGCTCTGGCAATATAAAAATGAATTTTTAGGACCTGTGTGAAAGCTGTGTCCATTTCCTGGGACTCTCTCCCCTTTGATTGGTTAATTCTCCATTTAAATACCACTTTACCAGGAGGCCTTTTATGAATTCCTCAAAGTAGCTTAGGTTTTTTTGTGCTGTTCCTTCTCATTTAATCACATTTAAAAAAAAGATTTTATTTATTTATTTTACAGAGAGAGAAACCACAAGTAGGCAGA
Organism: Mustela nigripes; assembly: GCF_022355385.1. Taxonomy (NCBI): domain Eukaryota; kingdom Metazoa; phylum Chordata; class Mammalia; order Carnivora; family Mustelidae; genus Mustela; species Mustela nigripes. The sequence continues at coordinate 106,971,961 of NC_081569.1, forward strand.
GAGGCAGGCAGATGGGGAGGGGGAAGCAGGCTCCCCGCTAGCAGAGAGCCGGATGCAGGGCTTGATCCCAGGACACTGAGATCATGACCTGAGCCAAAGGCAGAGGCTTAACCCACTCAGCCACCCAGGCACCCCTCATTTAATCACATTTTTAGAAATTAATTAATTAATTGATTATTATTTAATGCCGTCTGTGAGTACACAGTCATTCTGGGATTACTTGTTTGATTTCTGCCTTCCTCATTAGACTATAAACTAGGAGACAGGTCTCATGTTTGATTTGTTCTCCCTGGGGGCCTCTGTACCTAATATCGTACACCTGGCATAAAAGAGGTACCTGAGTATCTCTAGTGAGTGAATTCCTGAAGAGATGGATTAAGTGAATAAATACTTGATTTGTTCTCTGTTTCGGAAAACATTAGAACCTGGTTTTAGAACATTAGAGTTGAACAGTGGATGGATGAATGATTTCAATGATGTGTAAATGCTTTATAGGAAATAAGCTAATTTTTGGGGCGCCTAGGTGGCTCAGTTGGGCAAGTGTGTAACTCTTGATTTTGGCTCAGATCATGATCTCAGGGTTGTGAGATCAAGCCCTACTCAGTGGGAAGCTTAAGATTCTCTCTCCAGGGTGCCTGGACGGCTCAGACCTTTAAGCATCTGCCTTTGGCTCAGGTCACGATTCCAGGGGCCTGGGATGGAGCCCCGCACTGAGCTCCCTGCTCAGTGGGGAGTCTCCTTCTCCCCCTGCCCCTCCCCCGTTCATGTTCTCTCTCTCTCTCTCTCTCTCTCTCTCTCTCTCTTAAATCATAAAATCATGAAAAAAAAAGGATTCTCTCTCTCCTTTTCCCTTTCTTCCTCCCCTCCTTAAAAATAATAATAATAATAAAAAAAACAAAAACAAAATAAACTTTTTCCCTTTGTAGTGAAGTCCCTGGAAAAGGACTCACTGCCAATATCCTATGTGTCTTACAACCAGTTTGCCTAGACTCTGCTGTAGGAACAGGTTCATCCTGAGTTCTTTTTCGCTAAAGCTCTTGCTTTTCTGTACAAATCTTTATCTGTCATTGCATTGTACAACATTAGCATTCTTCACCTGTTGAGCTTATTTTGATATCTTTGTTTTCTTATTTTCCTCTTATTTAAAAAAATCTGTTTCAGGATTTTTAACTGATCTTACCTGATACGTATGCTTCTTTTGGTCTTTCCACTCTTTGAAAAACTGTTAGTTCCTTGATGGAAGGGATGGTTTGATCTTCAGTTATGTGTAATACAGATCTGTGCAGAAGAGGGTTGGTAATAAAATTTTGGTAGAAGGCTTTAGAAAACCCATTTTTTTGTGTATGCTTTAATGGATCCCTTAGGTCAAATGGATGATTTTTTTTTTTAAAGAATGCTCATCAAATAAGTATGTAAGTAATGGACTTAAATTCATTCTTACTTGTTTACTAAAAACGTAAACTACATAATTTTTTAAAAAGATTTTACCTATTTATTTGACAGAGAGAGAGAGATCACCAGTAGGCAGAGAGGCAGGCAGAGAGAAGGGGGGAAGCAGGCTCCCTATGGAGCAGAGAGCCCGATGTGGGCCTCAATCACAGGACCCTGAGATCATGACCTGAGCTGAAGGCAGAGGCTTTAACCCACTGAGCCATCCAGGTGCCCTCACACTACGTAATTTTAAGAGAGATTTTGGAGTCTCATGTTCAAGATTGAAATATCTTGACTACTCTTGCTTTGACTTTTTTGCTTCATGGGTGGCTTCTGATTCATTTTTGAGGGGAATGTTGCTAGTCAGGACCAACAGTTACTATTGCTATTTTATGATTTTCTTTGTCACCACTTCCACATTCTAGTTCACCTGGAATCTGGAAGCTCTCCACCAAAGCACCTGTATAATCCAGTCTGAATTTAGAAGTGTCACTTGTGAGAGAGGCAACCTCAGGCCGGTGAGACTCAATGTAGTCTTCCGTAATCACAGATCTCTTCGTATATGACAGAAACTGGCAGGTGACTCACCAGGGGTGGAAGCCTGGAAAACAGCCTACCAAGGAGGGTAGTCTTTCTGGTCACACATCACCGCCCTTTTGAAGCATCCAGAGAACCTGAAGAGCAGGAACCGCCAGTCAGACTGACTAGACGCTTGGCATTCTTTCATGGAAAGATGACAGCTCATCCAGGGCGAAAGAGGAAGTAGGGGGTGTGCATGGGACAGGAGGGTGCCCTGACATTTCCATTGTTTAGCAGGCTGTCAGCTTGAGTGCAGCGGTTGTTTGGGGGAGGGGAAGAGTTGGAATCTTGTACTTTGTTGCTCTCCTAAGCGGATGTCTGCCATTTTGTCAAGGAGAACTCGTACTTGTCTTATCCTTATGTTGCTGCAGAGTCCAGATTGCTCGCGATCCTTACCGTTCCTCTCACAGTGAGTCCTGGACTCTACTGATGACAATTCTAGCATCATTTTAAGAATTGGGATTCTCTTAAGTCAAATTCTGGGAAGTCTGAGAGCCAAAAGACTTCTTACAGGATGTTTCTGGCTTTGCCACTGACATGTTTTGAGTGTCAGTTGTGTTTAGTTGCAGTTTATAAGCTTATATAGTAAGAGTCAAATAATGTAACTGTAGCAATAGTATTATTTTGATAATTTTTAGGTGTTGTCTTGGGAGCTTTTTGGGGGAAAAGGGTTACCTTCTTAGTCTTTTGTTACTGTGGCCAGAACCCACCTCAGAGTAGAAGAAAAACCAATGGAGAAGTAGTGCTGAGGTGGTTTTCCAGAAAATGGTGAGTTATTTGAACACCAGTGAGTCCCCCAGTTGATGGTGTTTGAAAGCTCCTGCTGTCTTCAGCCAGCAGCAGTCCTGCCCCAAAGCCAGGGTGAGGGCCACCAAGTGGTGCCTGGGAGATTCACAGCATGGCAGGTTGGTGCCACCCATTTCTTTCCCCTTCTAATGAGTGATTACCCCAAGCAGTTCTTGTTCCCCGGAAGACCTCCCCACCCCCTCACTCAGAAAACCTTGCATCTCATTTGATTAAGAATTTGAGACTTTCTGAAATGATCACCAGTTTCCTGTGCGATGCCTGCAAACAGTGTGGTAGTCACAGTTACCCTCATCTGCTTGCTTTGGGTTTCCCACCACACCCCCTTCCGGCCCTTAGACTATTATTCATTGTGCCTTCCTCATTCTCTAATTTTAAGCTTTCACGTCTTTACTATTTCTCTCCCATTGGCCTTGAAATGTTCTGTGTCTCCCATTTTTGCATTCGTCCTGCTTACTAATGTTTGACCTATTTGTCAAATCCAGTGGATGTGCTCTGGTCCTTGCCATTCTGGACCTCCTTGTCATGTGCAACACACCCTGTCAACTCTCTTTTGGAGTCTGGCATGGTCTACGCTTCTTGTTTTCCTGCTCTGTCACTGTCCTGTATCCCCTTTGTGGGCTTCTCTTCCCTGATGCACACCTTGCTGTTGGCATTCAGTTCTGGGAGGACTCTGATGCTCTAGCTTCAGGACTTCAGCTGCTCCCTGGGTTTTCGTCACCATCCATATGCCTATGACCCCAGGTCTCTTCCTTGCACTACAGCACAGTGCACAACCGTCTGCTGGTTGTCATGTATATCTGAAAGGCTCTTTAAATTTACAGGGGCTGCACTCAAAACCTTTCCTCCTAAACCTCCCCTTTCTCCCGTCCTTTGAGATGATTGCATGGTGGTGACGATTTGGGCTCTGGAACCAGACATACCTGGACTTGAGTTGTGACTCTGACACTTCCTTGATGTTTGATCTTGAACAGGTTATTGAATTACCCAGCCTCAATGTCTTCCTTTTAAAGATGGGGATCAAAATAGTACCTATCTCAGGAGGATCCTTTGAGGCAGACCCTAATGCTTCTGTATAGTGCCTGGCTCAGAGTGAGAGTGTGATAAATATTAGCTGCTGCTTCTGAAGCTAATAATACATTATATGTTCACTAAATAAATTTAAATTAAAAAAATAAAAGTAAAAAAAAAAATATTAGCTGCTACTGGTAGCGGTCTCTTCTAGTTATCCTCATCATGGAGTCACGCTGGTTTCTTTAGTACCTAGGTCCAGCCAGTCACCTGGTGTGGCTGATGTCTAATCACTGCCTATTTGCTATTTCTGGAAATTTCTGAGTTTCCTCTTGTCTTGATTCTCCCTACTTCTGCCTGCATGCAGGCCCTCGTTATTGCTCTCCAATATATATACAGCCTTAGTCTCCTGCCTTTTATTCCCTCAAACTCAGTATGCTTCCTGGTGGCCTCTCTCTAACAGGACCTCTTCCCTGGCTGGAGTCCTCTGGTGACTCCCATTATGTGCAAATCAGAGACCAAGCTCTTTAACATGGTATACCCGCCTTCCCCTGGCCCTTGCTGGCATTTGAGCCTGTTTTTTCACTACTCTCTGACTCCCACTTTATTCTCAAGCAATACCTTCTTGTGTTCCTTGAGTATGCCATGTCATTTAGGCAGTTTCTTGCTTTTATTTCATTGCATTTTTAAAAAAGATTTTACTTATTTATTTGGGAAGAGAGAGAAGAAGTCAGGGTAAGGGCAGAGGGAGAAGGACGCTCCCTGTTGAGCAGGGAGCCCAATGCAGGGCTCCATCTCAGGACCCTGGGATCATGTACCTGAGCTAAAGGCTGGTGTTAACCCCTTGAGGCACCCAGGCACCCCTGTTTCTTGCTTTTATTATCCATGCTGCTTGGAATGTTTTTGTCCCTGCTTTTTGCCTTACCAACTTCTTCTTCTGAGGACTCAGTTCAGATGTTACCTCCTCCAAGAAGCCTTCTGTTACCCTCTAAAATTGGTTAGGTAACCTTCCATAGAGTCCTATCATTCTCTGTGCTCATGAGGCACTATACCGTGTTGAGTTTATGATCTATTTCTGTGCCTTTCCTTCCAGTGTAAGTCCTGGAGGGCAGAAACTAGATTTCATTCAACTTTATATTTTTTGTGCCTGGCTTGATGCTTGACATGTCATAGTCTCGTGAAATGTTTGTTAAATGAATAACTGACTTTAAGAACAAGCGAACCTTTGCATGACCTTGGTTTCCTGTTTGTGAGGATGACAATATTCTGGGGCAGGGCTGGGTATCAGCCATTCAAACCATAGCTGGATGGCCACACCTGAGGTAGACACCCTAATATTCCTTCCTCGGAGTCCCTAGTCCTAGGTCCTGGAATGAGGTTGTCAACTTTGGAGTGTCAGAACCAAAAAAGTTATTCCTGTGAAGAATAAAAGAAAATATATCACAATATTGGATTTATTCCATTTTTTTCCCCGTCGGAGAACACTTCATTATTTTAAAACCTGTGGCAATGTTAACACTTTCTATTTGCATGAGCACTGATGGGAGATAACTGTAGGTGTGAAGTTTTCTGAGAGTGTTACACCACAGTGGACCTATTTTCCATCGTGTGGAGATAGAGAATGTGTATAGTTTGAGACAGAACTTCAGAGAGATGTTGACTGACCTATTTTAGAGACTGCATGTTTCCTAATCTTCTATTTTAAAAAGATGATGGCCAAATACTAAAAAGCTTCAAATATTTTAGAACTCTGCTGCTTGACACGGTAGCCTAAAATTCAGATCCTCAGTCACATTAGCCATATTTCAAGTCTATGTCTATCATATTGGAGAGGTCAGCTATAGAACATTCCCATCATTGCAGAAAACTTTATTAAACACACTGTTTTTGAATGTAGGAGTCTTGGTGGATAATACCAAAGCCACCTTCCCACAGAGGGAATTTTGCAGAGCTATGCAATAAGAATCCTTATAGGGAACACCGTAGAATTGCTGTATCAATATCAAATTGCTGTATAAAATGTAGTGGATGAAGCATTACATCACCTTATGACCTGAGCATGTCTCTGTTTTTAGGGACAACAACATTCATATACCAAATAATACTAAAGTGTCTATCTGGAGGTATTTTCTTATAAAACACAAAGTGGAAAAGAAAAAACACGGGTTGAGTAAATTGAATTACTTTTCTTTGCTTCACATTATCCAAAAAATTTGGAGGCTAAAATCTATCTTGGAACTCAATATTTACATTTCTTAAAGAAACCCATTGTGCGTGCGTGCGCATGTATGTGTGTGTGTGCGTGTTTGGATGACAGAGAAACAAGGGATTTGTATTGTTGGATAATATAAAGACACTTTTAAAAAAATTTTATTTATTTGAGAGAGAGCAAACGAGCATGAGTGGGGTAGGGAGAGAGGGAGAGGCAGACTCCCCAGTGAGCAAGGAGTGGACCATGGGGCTCCATCCCAGAATCCTGAGATCATGACCTGAGAGGAAGGCAGAGGCATAACCGACTGAGCCACCCAGGTGCCCCCTGTAAAAACACTTTATAAATAAAAGCAAAACAAAGGATGAGATCTTCTATCTTATTTTCCTCCCCAGTTGCCTGATCCATTTGGCTTCCAGTGGCCTGAGGAACTTAAAGAGTAAACTTAGGTTTAGTGCAGCAGGAACCATGGTAGGAAGCACTAGCCATCTAGTATACTATGGAGCTTGCTAGTTTATGGAGCAGGAACATGTACCTAGAATGCCTTAGATATCAGTATTGAAGAGGGATTGGAGGGATAGGAGCCATCATTCAGAAAGAACAAGAACCTCAGGCCTGTGCCGTTCGCTCACACAGTTGCCATGCCCAGAGAGAATGCTGTGAGTCTTTCTGTGATTAAAGGCCCCAGGAGACCATAGACGTCTCCCACCTGCATGGCTATTGAAACTTGGTGCAGAGATTGCAGCCCACTGATCTTTTGTGGATTATGGAATGCTATTTTGTTTCATATCCACAGCTCCTTTCCTAACCTGTTCAGAACAGTGCCTGGGGAAGTTCTTAGGTTTAACTGTTTTTTTTTTTTTGTTTGTTTTTTGTTTTTTTTGAGAGGAAAGATGTGAGCTCGAGGGTGAAGGGGATTGAATTCCCTTACTTTTACCTTTCTGTGCCTTTTTCCTTTTGGGGTGCTTCATTATTGAGGAAAAGAATAGAGGACCTGTCAGTTGGAGGAGAGTGTGGCAACATTTCTAAGAGATGAAGAGCTAGGGGTGTTTGTCCTAGATGATAATCACAGTGGTTGTTATACAGGCACAAAGTGGGTTCCTAGCCAACGTGGATACATTTATTTTATAAGGAGACCTTTTACTTTACCAGTGAAACATTAGAATATCACAGAATCAAGATTTGTGGACTCTGTTCATGGTTTTTCTAAAACTTCCAACAATAATGAGGCTCATTTAAAACCCTGTATGTCCTCTTTTGAGAAGAGGCAGTACAGGTGGTAGGGCTGAGTGTTCTGAACTTGGGCTTTGGAGAAGGAAGACTGGAGAGGCCAACCTATGGTTACTGCTTGGACAAGTTTTCAAAATTTCTGAACCTTAGTTTTACAACCTGTAAAAAGAGAGGGACAAGGCTTACCTTACAGGTAAGACATGGACATTTCCAGGTGTAGAATAAGAAAGTAAGTCAAGTTCACTCGTTTTCAGAAAGACCTTTAAAAATGATTAAACATGCCATATTCCTTGATCATTGTTACGATTACATTGGGCCTTATATTTAGTTTTTACCATGCATATCCACTTAGTGTTATAAAAGCAGAAGGAGGGAAGCCTGGGTGGCTCAGTTGGTTAAGTGTCTGCCTTCAGCTCAGGTCATGATCCCCAGGTCCTGGGATTGAGCCGTAAGTCAGGCTCCCTGATCAGCAGAGTCTGCTTCTCCCTCTGCTCCTCCCCCAACTTGTTCTCTCTCTCTCTCAAATAAATAAATAAAATCTTCAAAGTGAAAGGGTAGGTAGAAAGGGCTCTTGATGAGATCAGTAAGACAGTCTCATATTCTGTGTTCCTATTAGGGTATTCATCTGAAAATAGAATTGAAGGTGATCATAAGGGTATGTTGTTGTTGTTTTTTAAAGATTTTTAAAATTTATTTGACAGAGAAAGAGAAATCAGAAGTAGGCAGGGGGCGGGGGAAGCAGGCTCCCTGCTGAGTAGAGAGCCTGATGCGGGGCTCCATCCCAGGACCCCGAGACCATGACCTGAGCTGAAGGCAGAGGCTTAACCTACTGAGCCACCCAGGTGCCTCCAGAAGGGTGTGTTTTAATATCAGATTGCTTCTTAAGACAAATCGCTGTATTTATTTAAAAGAAAACAAAGGGGTCAAGGGAAGTGAGGGAATTAGGACATTCAAAGGATATTCACTTAGAAAAACAACAAAACCCTTGATGATTTAAACTTTTTGCTCTTTGGAGTTGTATCTTTGCTTATGGATTTCAGTCCTGCCTAAGTGAAATAATGAATTCAACTGGTCTTCCAGAGAGCTTTTGAGGACAGACTTCTCAGTGTTGACTGATCACATACATTATTACAGGTTTGTAAAAGTCAGCTTGCATGTGACTCTGACACAGACGAGGTGGAATGATCAAGTGTTCCTCCCAAGAACAGTATGCCGTGCTCACAACAGAAGGAAATGAAGTTCCCTTTTCCTCAATGCTTGGGCTGCTTGGGCCACTTGGGCCAGTGCTCTGGAAGATGGGTGTTCTTCTGAAGCCACAGCACTTGTCAGTGACTCTCTTGACATCATGACACTCTCCCCACTTTAGGATGGGCTCATCCTCTAGTGGACAAGGATGGGTCAAGTATATCCCAGCCTTGCAGATGCGTGCCACGTTGAAGGGGATGTGGAGGTGAGCACAGGTGATGTCAGTGATGAGTGGCATGCCAGGGAGTTGAGAAATCCTGCAGAACAGCCTCTTACTGCCCGTGAGAAGAAGGGAGGTTAAGACACATCTTTCTGGAGAAGTCACCTGCACTGAGTCTTGAATGAGGAGTAAGACTTAGATGATGAATGGGCAAGAGGGAAGGAAATGGTGGTAGGCTAAGGGAACAGCATGAGTGTTAATGTATTAAATAGCCTGTGTGTGCTTGAAAAGTCAAGCTTTATTTTTTTAAAAGGTTTTATTTATTTATTTGACAGAGATCACAAGTAGGCAGCGAGGCAGGCAGATAGGTGGTGGGGGGAGCAGGCAGGCTCCTCGCCGAGCAGAGAGCCCAATGTGGGGCTCAATCCCAGGACCCTGAGATCATGACCTGAGCCGAAGGCAGAGGCTTTAACCCACTGAGCCACCCAGGCACCCCCAGAAGTCAAGCTTTCTTAATCAAGTATAAAGCATGGGGTGGCATCAAGGGAATGGTGTAGTAGGGGGACTAGCCCATGAGGAGTCAGCTATATATAATGTGAGGGTTAGGCTATATGCTCTAGCTGCTGGGGAACCACTAAAGAACTTTCACCAGGTTGTAAATGGTCACATTTGCCTTTTGGATGGGTTGTCATGGCAGCATGGCGGATCATAGATGTGTTGTTGGGTGCCAGGAAGCTATCATGGTAGGCCAGATGAGATCATCAGACATGCAAGAAGTAGTGACAATCAGGTGGGGAGAAGATAGGTCTGAGAAGTGCCCAAGATGTGAAGTCTTATGATTTTGCTCAATTGCCTATGGGAAATGAATGAGATGGAAGAGACCAGAATGTCTCCTAAAGTTTTTGGTGTCACTGTGGATCTAGGGAATGGAGGAGGAATAATGGACATTGGGCTAAGGTCATATATTGATTTTTAAAGTGTCCATTAGCCAGCCGAATGTGAGTCTGGAGCTCTGGGAAGGTGGTGAAAGGAATCTGGGAGTCATCCGCATAGAGGTGGTAAGTTAAAAACTATGAGTAGTTCAATGCTCAAGGAGAGTACAGGTGATGGCAGTGGACAATGGACAGAGTCCTAGACAGAAAGGGAGGGATGGATGAAAGAAGGCATTCCTAGAGAAGTCCCAGAAGGATGAGTCTGAAGGTAAACTCTGTGGTCATCCTTGAAGCTGGAAGGGGAGACTTAAGGGGTTGGTAATTGACATGGCTTACCCCAGGTCACTGTAAGTATTTGATGAAGTAGCAGGCAAAGTAGAATGGGAGTGGGAACTTGAAAAGAATGGAGATTATCTACAAAATTCCAGTCACCAAAGGACACGGGAGAGGAGCCGATCAAGAAAAAGTGAAAGCAGTAATGAGGCCCAGCCAGGATTAGAAACTGAATTTACTAGGGCCTTGTGGACCTGGTTCCCCAGCGTGGTAGGCAGGAGCAGAGGAAGCAGATCACGAGACTGGTCCAGGGGGTGGGGGGGAAAGGGTGGGAGGTGGCGGTGTTGCTAATCAGAGATGGTTGAAGAGCAAGGTGTGAGGATGTTGTGAGAAGGGATCGGTAAGCGTTGGGAAGGAAATGTGACCAGAAGGGGCCTCAGTGGCTGGCAGGAAACAGTTCCTGGCCTGGGGAGGGCTCTGTATGGTCAAAGCCTGGTGTGGAGGGAGAAGGGCCAGAGGCTGGAAGGTGGTGTGGATGTCAGGGCAGGACCGTTCCGGGGTAGGGGCCTCGGTGTGGGGGAGCAGAAGTGGCTGGGCCCTGAAGGCCAGATGACTGGAGGAGGGCCTGGAGGGAGAAGGTGTAGAAAAGACTCTGATTCCACTTGGACAGACTTGTAGGATTCGTACTGAATTATGAAACTTAATGTGTAGAATAAAAAAACATATTTGGATGTTTAAGAACACGATGGATAGGAATGTGTCCTAAATATTTTGAGCAGTCTACTTAAATGCAGGTTATACAAAGTCCATTTTTTTTTCCTTTCTGTAGGAAGGGCGGGAGGGAACGTGTAACTCACATAGTTCCCTGAGCAAGAGAATTATTAACCAAAAGAACCAAAAGCTCTAAAGTAAATTTGAGTATTTTCTAGTGCTGAGGAAGGCAATGGATTGATGCCGAATTATATGCAGTTTTGTGCAATCCCGCTTGAAGTTTTATTAAAAACTTCCCGTATTTCTGTGGTTTTGTTTGTGTGTTTATTTTTGATAAACTGCAGGCATCCGTGTCTTCTGAGATTTGAAGAAATCAGAATAAATCCCATTACCGTGTATTTCTCTGGACTCCTATGTGCGGGGTGGCATGAGGACACAAAGATGCATAAGACTTAATTCTGGCCCCCAAAGGACTTCAAATTTAGTCGAAGAAACCAAGACATAAACACAGGAAAAGTTAGATAATTATGCAGGATTTAAATAGCAGGGCATTACATGACTAATGGACAGATGCATTGTTCAGGCAGCAATTCCTACAGGAGTTCAGAAGAAAGGTCATTTCCGGCGGTGGCGGTAAGGGAAGGGTGTAATGGCTTCAGAAACGAAGCGAAAGAAGAAAGGGGTTAAGCAGAAGGACTGAAGCGGGGACATTACTGAAGCCTTGTTCTGCAACTTCTACCCTACCTTTTGTCTCGGTTTCCCAAGCTGAGGAGGGAAGGACAATGTGCTCCCTCCGGTCCCGTCAGAAGGCGAGCCCGTGATTGCAGAACTCTCCGCACATAAGTGCCGGTCTGCCGTGACGTGCAGGAGGCATCTACTGCACACCTGGGAGGGTCTGTGGAGTTTTAGGTTACTAGGGTGTCATTTCTGTTGTTCGCGTTTACCAAGAACGATGAAAAGCCTCAGCGTATTGCCGGAAGTTTTGCCTTGTATCATTTTGTTTTGTTTTTCTAGTAAAGAAAGACTGCTCCAACTCTGAAGACATTTGAAGCAAATTACAAGGCAAATGACTACTTTGGGAAAACGGTTTCCATGTTTTTTTCTTCATTGCCTTGAGAAAAGGTAATGATGAATAAGGAAGCAAAACAGGAGAGGAGCCAGATCCCTCCAGATTCCAGGAGAAAAATGTTTGGTCATTCACCCGTTTGCCTGGCGTCCTCGAGGAAGCTCAGTGGAAAGTGCAGGTTGGCTGGTGGCCACTTTGGGGAAGCCAGCCTGACCTCTGGCATTCTGGAGACTATGGCCTCAGAGTTCATGGGTATCCTGAATAGAATTCGGGTATCAGGCATTTCAACACTGTTGTTAATTAGTTTGGGAATATGAATGGTACTCATTAGGCAAGGGGGCGTGGACCCATGCTGTAACTAACGGGACCTGTTCTTACACAACCAGCGATCCTTCAGGATCTCTGTATTCCATGTTTATGCATATTTATACACTTGCCTCAGTTACCAAAGGCCTTGAGGAAGCGTTCAAGGATCCTGGGGCTCCTAGTATAATGGCGATGGAAATTGAACCTGCTTTAAACCACTAAGAGTGCTTCTCTGTTGAGGGAGATGGCTCTTTCTGCTGTGGTCTTCCCTTCTCCTAAGATAATTGTGGTAAGAGGCACTAAGTGTGGCATGTCTGAAAAAAGGGATTGCATAAATGGGAAACTCTTATTTTCCCAAATATATCCGCTTTCTCATATATTCCATTGCTCTACCCCCTTCTCTGTGTCCGGAACTTGTGACCTGGAGATCATAAACAGGACTCTTCCCTACTCTGACAGCTTGGGGATGCAGAGCTAGGAGAAGGCAGCAGGTGTGAGCAAGAGTAACAGGAGAGGAGGAAACAGACAGGAAGATGAAGAAAGCAGGCATTAAAACCACGGAGACAAGGTAGAGTCCGCTAGTAATGCTCAGTGTCGCTTGCCCTACCCCAGTCTAAATGTCCGTGTCTGATTCAACCTCCCCAGAGGATATGCAGCCAGGAGAACCAAGATGAGGTGGTGCAACTCCGATATTGCATGTGTGTGTGAGTGTGTGTGTGTGTGTGTGTGTGTGTATGTATGTGTGTGAAGTCAGCCTCAATGAACTGCTGCACAGGTTGCAGTGGGTGAGGTCACGTGCCAGAGGTGCAGCTCGCCCAAGCTGTCTCTTGGTGCTGCTCTCGTCCTGAGATTTCCCTATTTTCAGCACCCAGCTTGGTGCCTGGCACACAGTAGGTGCTCAATAAATGTTTCCTGGATCACTAACTGGATGAATGAGCGCTGACCTTTGTAGGAGGTTCTATGACTTGGAATCATTATCGAAAGAGTTCTGCCCATGGTGGAATTGTGCCCTCCTTGTGACTTTCCTGCACCAACGGCAAGCAATGGGTCACCCAGATAGGCGGTGCACTCTTAACCTGGGATCCTTGGAGGAGCCTCTGGGTGTTTGAGAGCCTCATGATGCTGGATGCGAAGTGAGGACTTTTTCTAGGAAAGGGGCCAGAGGAATATGAGACCCAGTCAGGCAAAGCGGTACTGTTTTGACCTGGCCTAGTCCTTGCACAGGGTTCCTAGCACCCTCCCGTCCAGCACCTGCTGTGGGTTCTTGACATGCCCACCCTTCCCTCTTCCCTGGCATTACCAGCATTCCCAGAATTGCCCCCTTGTTACAGAGGGAAAAAAAGGTCGGTGGGGGGGGGGAGAGAGAGAGAAAGAAACCATACTTCCAAGATGATCTTGTCTTTCTTTGATCCCAGGGCATGTCCTGACCGGGCAAGAGGCTTCATGCTAATGTTCCTTCTGCCCAATGGAGGGAGGGAGAAGGAGCCCCCAAAAGATTTATAAGGATAGCCTTTAAAGTCAGAGCCCAGCAGACACCCGTGTGTTTATGGAATAAGGAAGGAGAACTAGGGTGGAGGTCAGAGGACCTTGTGCTGATGAAGATCTCCTGTAGGTATCCCCCCCCACACCACCCCCGCAGTAAAAATGAGGACTAGTGCTAATTCCCTCCTGGCTGTAGAGCTAACATGGGTTGATATGATTGTGCCCTGGAGGTTGGAATGTTTTTGCAATTTTTTAAAAAACTGAAGGTAAAAAGATACTTGATTACAAATGGGGATTTCTTCCTCCTTAAATAAAGTCTTTAAAAATCACTTCAGCCTTTGAAAGTGACATATTTGGTGTAAGCATCCAAAGCACGGTTGAAAATAATGGGTGCTTACAGTGCCGGGGGGGGGGGGTGTTGTTTGCATGGTATTCAACAATGCACACGTGCATTTATTCACTGTTTATCCAGAACACGGGTACGTGTCCATCTACTCTGCGTGAGGCCCTGGGAAACCTGCTTCAGCCCATGCTTCCTCTCAACACCCAGTCTGTGTGCTTGGCCACAGGGTTTGGGATTTTTTTTTTTTTTTTTTAAATTTTATTTATTTATCAGAGAGAGAGAGGGGGAGAGAGCAAGCACAGGCAGACAGAATGGCAGGCAGAGGCAGAGGCAGAGGGAGAAGCAGGCTCCCTGCTGAGCAAGGAGCCCGATGTGGGACTCGATCCCAGGACGCTGGGATCATGACCTGAGCCGAAGGCAGCTGCTTAACCAACTGAGCCACCCAGGCGTCCCGGGTTTGGGATTTTTTATATCTGCTTTACTCGGAAGAATGCTACTAGAATTTGCTCTGTGAAATACACCACTGACCTATTGTTGGGATAATTCTGAGGTTTGTAACCACTTCCTATGCACCCTCTATGAAGGCAGGCTGAAGTGGTGGTTCTGAAGCTTAAGCCCGCCTCAGAAGCTCCTGGAAGGCTGGGTTGTGAAGACGGATCCCTGCGCCCCACCCCCAGTTTCTGATTCACCAGATTTGGGTAGGGTTAGACTTTGCATTTCTAAGAAATTCTCTGGTGATGTGGGTAGCTAACCCGGAGACCACATTTTGAGAAACACCATGTTAGGGATTTTTTTTTTTTTAGACCTAAGGTCCTTGGAAACACTGCTCTTCCTGAGAATTGGTGTAATTTCATTATGGTTAATGTGAATCATGTTTGTGATGCTGATTCCCTTTCTGCTTTGCCTCAGAAGTTCAGATTCAGATTTGTAGCTCAACTTGAATAAAAGTTAAATAGTTTACACTTAAGCTTAGCCCCAGCCTTGATCTCCTGTTTCATTTTCCCGATTCTGATTTTTTAACTGTTACTATTTTGCAATTTTGTTTTAGAACTTCTTGTAAATGGACTCCGTGTTGTGGAATATAGTATATATTGATAAATATAACTGCAGTCAGTGTTCGTTTTTTGGGCATTTGGCTTTCAAATCTACTCCAAAATATTATGTTTCAAGTGTTTAATTCTTTAGCTATGGGAATACATTCTCTAGATTATTGATAGCTACTAACCAGAGGGTATTGGGAAAAAAAAAAAAGTTTGGTAAGAAGATGGGAAAGTTCTCAGTAAAAAAACATTTTTTTTGAAATAAAACAACTGGTGCATAGCTAATATGATACAATGGGTATGCAAAAAATTATATTTTTTTATTGAGGACTCTACAATAGCAAATTATACAGTTGCTTGGGTTGTTGGTGGACAGAGAAGGATGGAGTAATGAGAACCGTGAAGGAAGAAGTAATTATAGTGGCGGCCAGACGTGAGTGGGCATTAGAGTCCGTCCCTGGAAGACTTGGATGGTTGGGCTGCCGTTCTCTAGACTTGGGCTGGGGACCTGCATTTGTGTGAGGTAAAGCAGGAGACTCTGGAGCGGGGGTGGGGGGTGGGGGGTGGGGGGATGGGGAGGCCTGGCCAGGGGCCGGGAGAAGGTCCTACAGTTCTTCCTCGCTTGGCATTGGGCAGAATAATGAAAAGCGGGACTGTCTTGAAAACCTGTTC
Organism: Mustela nigripes; assembly: GCF_022355385.1. Taxonomy (NCBI): domain Eukaryota; kingdom Metazoa; phylum Chordata; class Mammalia; order Carnivora; family Mustelidae; genus Mustela; species Mustela nigripes. Next base: position 106,987,455 of record NC_081569.1, read on the forward strand.
TGAGTCCATCTGTTTTTTAGCTGAGGCGTTGCTATTCAGATTTTCTACAACTCTTTGTGAAATCAGATGGTGTAATGGGCATGATGTCATTCGCATTACGCGGCCTTAGCTTCAGAAAAAATACTCATTATGTTAGATGGTAGTTGGAAGCAGTTTGTAGCTGATTTCTCTCTCCCTCTCTTTCTCTCTCTCTGTCTCCCCTCTTTCTTCTCATTGCCTCTCTCTTCCCCTCACTTTGTGCTTTTCCTCTACTTCAACTTAAGAGAGAACACCCGACCAGCAGCTTATCTGAGAACAGGTGAGAAAGGTATACTTCTAAAATAAAGCCCTGTGGGGGTGCTTGGGTTCAGCATTCAGCTCAGGTCATGATCCCAGGGTTCAAGTCCTGCATCAGGCTCCCTGCTCAGTAGGGAATCTGCTTCTCCCTCTGCCCCTCCCCTTGCCTTCTCTCCTTCTATCCCTCTCTCATTCTCTCTCTAATAAATCTTAACTAATGAATCATTGAACACTACATCAAAAACTAATTATGCACTATACAGTGGTTAACTGAACATAATAAAAAAAAATTTTTTTTTTAAAGCCCCAGGGTTGTCACTTTGGACCTCCTCCAAGAGTATGGAGTCACACAGAACATCACCGTATGGGAACTGGCTCAGGCGGGAAGTCCTGCCCCTGTGCCAGGTGGGGGAAGTTAGGAACGGGTTGTCTTAGCATTCATATGGTGATGTTGCATACACACTCCGAAAAGGTTAGGTATTCGTTGGCACAGCCGCCTCTGGCTTTCTTTTCATTCATTTGGTGACAGAATCAGATTTATCACCCATCATATTGTTGCTAAATTCAGACTTTAATCTCTCTGAAAGTTACCTGGATTTAGGGCTCACTGGAGGCAGGTTTTATTTAAAAGGTGTTTTTCTTAAATAGACATTTAAAAAATAATTTCAGACTTACAGAAAGATCATGACGATAATACGGAGAATGCCCATATATCCCCACACCCAGTTTCCTCTGTTATTACTCTCTTACGTCAGTGTGGTACAGTCGTCACAGCTAATGAACCAATAATGATATATTATTCCTAAACCTCATAGATTAATTTAATTTCCTTAGTTTTTACCTAATGTACCCTTTCTTTTTTTTTTTTGCAATCTTTTAAAAATTTTTTTATTTTTTCAATTTCTTTTCAGTGTTCCAGAATTCATTGTTTATGCACCACACCCAGTGCTCCATGCAATACATACCCTCCTTAATATCCACCACCAGGTTCACCCAATCTCCCAACCCCCTCCCCTCCAAAACCCTCAGTTAGTTCTTCAGAGTCCATAGTCTCTCATGGTTCATCTTCCCTTCCAGTTTCCCCCAACTCCCTTTTCCTCTCCATCTCCCCATGTCCTCCATGTTATTCCTTATGCTCCACAAATAAGCGAAGCCATATGATAATTGACTCTCTCTGCTTCACTTATTTCACTCAGCATAATTTCTTCCAATCCCGTGTCCATGTTGATACAAAAGTTGGGTATTCATCCTTTCTGATGGAGGCATAATACTGCATTGTATATGTGGACCATATCCTCTTTATCCATTCATCTGTTGAAGGGCATCTTGGTTCCCTTTCTGTGTCAGGATTCCATCCAGAATTCTGCTGTGGTGTTGAGACCACCTCTTCCCATCAGTCCTTGGAGAACTGGCCATCAGAAGCTATAGTTGGAAATCACAGGGCAGGGGGAAATAGAAAGTGGAAAAATTAAGCATGTTTTTTAGGGTTTGAAGTCACAGTTTTTCAAACTGACCTTGTTTCTGGTGAGCTTAGAAGCTTGAGGAGTACCAGTCAGGTGTTGTGTAGAATATCCTTCAATTTGGCTTTGCTTAAGGTTTCTCTTGTCATTAGACAGGGGATAATGGAATTTTGGGGAGGAAGATCCCAGAACTAAAGTGCCATATTTCATTACATCACATCAATTACATCATTGCACATACATACAGGCTATCACCATGATATAATCCTCTCCGTGTGGACCTTGATCACATGGCTTGCCTAGTGTTTGTCAGGTTTCTTCTATGAAAGGACTCCTCTCCCCACCCATTTCTGTACTGTAGTCTTTGGAAGGAAGTCACTATAAGTCACTGTGTACAGCCCACACTAAAGGTGTGGCAAGTTATGCACCCCCTCCTGGAGGGGACCGGTATGTACACACATCATTTGATATTCTGGTTTGGAGATTTGTCCCTTCCCCACATTTACTTATTTATTCAATCATTTATTTAGGTCTGTGTAGACTTGGGAATATTTACTTGATCCTTTAGGTTATATATAATACTACATTACTTTTTGGCTCAAACTCTTCCAGTTTTGGCCTTTGGGAGGTCTTTTGGGGTCTCCCTTCCCTTTTGTGGCATACCTCTATCATTGTGTCAGGACAGTGTGATGAGCACTACACTGCAGGAACCCCCCACCCCCCAATCACGGTGTTTCTTTCTTTTTTTTTTTTTTTTTTAACACTTTCTGTTTCTGGTACTATAAGATGTTCCAGGCTCATTTTATATAGTCCTTGACACAGTCTTGGAATCAGCCATTTTTCCCAGGAGCCCTGGTTCCTTTTTCTCAGCAGAATTAGAAACCAAAGTTCTGGATGGTTGGGTGTGCGTGTTGCTCATTGCGTCCGGGTTCTCCCAGCTGACAGAACAAGGAAATAGGTGTATGTATCCTAACTTTTGTATACATATCTGTAAGTATTTCTGGATCTATTCCTCTGTAGCTGTATTAAGCAAACCTGAGCTCACAGGGATGTCTCCAACTCCAGGGCAGTACCACATGGGCTGTTCCAGCCCCTCTCCCTCATCTGCAGACTCCCACCACCCTCCATCCGTCTGTTACTGACAGGTATAGTGCTGTCGGAATGGTTAACTCCCACCCCACAAGTTTAGCTGGAGTTCAGTGCTTCCTGTTGCCTTGAGGCTTCCCTCACATCCAGATTCCCTTACGTCAGCGCCTTTTCTCTCACTCCCTTCAGTGAGGAGATTGCATCCACTTTAATTCAGCTGAGTCTCATGTCATGGTCTGCATTCCATCCTGGGATCTCTTGACTCCCTAAATGCTTTTTATTTTTTAATGACATGCATTCAAGTTCATGGTGCTGTGAAGTTTTAAGGGTTTTGACAAATGCTGAGTGTTCTGGATCTACCCTACTCCTACTGCCCTAGAAACCCCCCTGTGCTAATGAAAGCATTCTTAAGAATTTGAACCTGCTGCTAGGCGAAATAGGAATAGGTATTAGACAACAGTATCTTATAGGAAAAGGCAATTCTCTGGGGCCTTGTTTGCTGCTCTAAGGGAAGGAAACCATGTGGGTTGGGTTTTACCTTTTGGTGAAACCCCCCCATCCAAAGAGTCCTAGTTCAAGGTGTTTGAGTGCCTCTGATTTAGATGTGGGTTAGGAAGGGGGTGGTGGGTGTTCTATCTCAGGTCTTTCTTCTTCCTTCCCGAGTTCATCAATAGCCCCAACTCACCATTTTGTCTATCATCCTGTTGAAAGTCCTGCCAGCCCGTTGTATCTGGAAGCAGTTCTGTTCTAATTCCACCTGATGCTTAGAAGTTGCTCTGCTCTTAGGCTGTCACCGGGCTGATGACCTGGTGGGGTTGCAGCTGTGGATGGAAACTAGTTCCTAAAAGTGGACAAAGGTTGCTTTAGGAGGAAGTGAGAGAATGGAGCAGGTGAACTTCATGAAACCTTCTTTTTTTTTTTTTTTTTAAAGATTTTATTTATTCACCTGACAGAGATCACAAGTAGGCAGAGAGGCAGGCAGAGAGAGAGGGGGGAATCAGGCTCTCCACCGAGCAGAGAACCTGACATGGGGCTCAATCCCAGGACTTGGAGACCATGACCTGAGCTGAAGGCAGAGGCCTAACCCACTGAGCCACCCAGGCGCCCCTTCATGAAACCTTCGTGTGTGGCAGTTATGAATCAGGTTGATCAAGAAGACAACTGCTTTAGGATTCTGTTCACAGAGTGGTGCGGATGATAGTGGGACCTTAAAGTCCAAACCTACTTTAACTTGCCACCGATTTATTCTTTCCCCTTGGGTGACTGTACATATGGTGGGGATAATGGTACTAATGTTCTCCTTATGGGAAGGCAGTTGTGAAGATTAAAGGGAAAAAAATCATGTGAAACTGCCCAGGGTACCGAGTGTGAATACAGTGTCTTTCTGCACTCTCTTCTTTCTGTTACTGGTTCTGCTTTCTCCTAGCCTCTAAACATGGCTTTGGTCCTTGGTATCTTTGCTCTTTGAACTGTACCTCCTATCCTTGGGATCAACTGTCTTTTGGCTCAGTCTTGCTTTTGTACAGGTGATGCCTAAAACTTTGCCTGGCCCTTTGTTTTAAGTTTCTGACTTTAAGTTTCTATCTTTTTGCCAAACACTTCTACCTGGATGTCTCCTTAAGGAATCAGTATGTTTAAAAATTAAAGTTGTGCTCAACCAACTGAACTTCTAGACTCTCTTCTTTAGGTTGTGTGAGAAGCTTCCAGATACTGGAGCCCTTTTTTGGCTTTTCATCATCTCAAACCCTTAGTCTGCATGTCATCTTGAGCTCCTTTTGCAGTGTTTTCCTCTTGTCTCTTTCACTGCTCACCTGTACCATCGGAACAGACTCCTAACTGTCCCTCCTTTCCCCCATCCAGTCTACTCCCTGCCGGCTTGTCTTCCAGCCTGTCTTACTATTACCAGTCCGCTTTTTAAAATTTAAATTTGAACTCCACTTGGCATCCAAAGCTTGCGTTTCCAGCTTTACCTTCAAACTCAAACTATGTAGTCTGATTTAACTAAACTACATTTTCCTTCGTGCCTTTGTGATGTTCTCTCTCTTCTTATCTTGGCAGTGGAAATCGTAGTGGTAGAACTAAACTTGCAGGGGAGGCTTCAGGGCCATGGATGTGCTTTAGCTTAGAATGGGGAGGACCTTTGTAACAGAGCTGCTAAAGATGGGATGGGTATCATGGAAGAAGTCTGTCTGTTACCTCCTGTTTCCCAAGCCTGAGGACACCTTTAAGTCCTTATCGTCCTCCACCTCTCAAGCATGTGGCTTCTCTTCTCTTTTGAAGTTGCTTTCTCCCCATGTCCCATGACACTGTGCTTGGGCAAGGTCACCCACCTCTCGATTGCATCTCTGGTTCTTTCTTCTGTCTCCTAAATCAGTCTCCTCTCCTGTTGCTTCCATTTCTGTGCTTTCTTGAAAAGTTTCATGGCTCTTAGTGATCACCTTTTGAGAAAGATTCCCAAATAAAACCCCCAACCCTGTCTTTATAATTTGTCTGTGTTTCTAACTTCTTGCCAGATGTTTCTATTTGAGTACCTTGTATCCAAATTTGAATTCATTTCCTTCCTTCTAAAACATGTTCCTTCCCCTTGAGTTCCCTGGTTTGATTAATAGCAACAGAGGTTGGCGGACATTTTCTGTAAAGGGCCAGACAGTAAATATTTTTGGCTTTGTGGGCTTTAAGGTCTTGGTCATAACTACTTAACTTTGCCTTTTGTAGCACAAAAGCATCCATAGATAATACATCAACAAAGATAGGTGTGCTGTGTTTCAATAAGATTTTACTTACAAAAATAGGCAGTGGGCTGAAATTGATCTGTGGGTCATAGTTTGCCAACCCCTAGGTTACCCAGGTCCAAAATTCAATGTTTCTTTGCTTTTCTACTAATTTCATTTACTCTCTTCTTAGGATATTTAATTTCTGCTGATTCTATCCTTATGAAACTTTTTGTATTTCTAGACTATAGTGCTTCCACATTCATTGGTCTAGTAGAGAAAATGTCCCTTTTACATGTTACTGTCCATCAATCTGCCTAATCAGAAATCTCCAGTGACTGCCCTTGGCCTGATTAATAAGGTCAGAGTTCTCACAGAGCAGCTGCTTCTAGGGTTTTGCCTCCAACCTTCTCTTAGTCCTCTGAATGGACGCTTTTGCAAGTACACTGGTCTAGTCTGTATTCTGCTATTTGTTCTAGCTCTGCTCATGATGCTCTCGTGACTCACAGTGGCCTCTCCCCCACTTATTGAAGCCTGAATATTCCTTCTCTTGATCTGCATGCACAGTGCTTTTGATGCTATCCTTACTTCTTCTGCTGAGACTGCGCTGGGCTCTATTTTATATCTTTATAGCCTTCCTCCTTCTCCATCTGAGGCAGCCCAGTAGATGGTCCGTTAAGATGGGTAATGATCACGCATTGAATCTGTCTCTCCTCCAGATCTGCCCATGCCTTTGGAGTTCCTATCTCAGTTAATGGCACCAGGGATTATCATTGGCCTTGGAGACTCTGTGACTGCTTGTTAGGTTTAACTGCTTCTCCCTGTCCTGTCTTTCCCCTGTCTGCCTCCTCTTATCCATCCCCTCTGTTGCTGGCTTAGCTCAAGTCTTCTCCATTCTTCGTTAAGACCACTTGACTAGCCTTTGAATGTGTATTGCCAACACTAGCTTCTCTCTCCTTATAACCCCAACACCCTGTCTATAGGGACCTGTCATGTAGGTGTGATTCTGCAACATTGTTGATTGAAACCCTTCAGTGGTTCTCCATTGTCCTTGGGTAAGGGCTAGCTTTCCAATGTGCCACAAGTCCATGGTTGATTGAATACCCTTTCCTTTCCAGCCTTGTTTTTTGGCCCATTTCATTGACACAGTCTACATTCAACCATATATAACCCCAAAAGGCCCTCTATGGACTTGTATAGACTTCCTTCTCGGACCTATCTGGAAAACTGTCTGAATTCCTTGGAAGGGTATAAATGCCCCTTCTGCAGAGCTTTCATATCTCCTTCTCTCTGGAAGACCAAAAAGAATAAAGGTGTCATCAGATAACCATTGGGAGAGACGCTTGGGCTTGATGTAGTTTCTGGTGTCCCTTCAAATTCAGAGTCTTCTAAAGTTGACCTGGAGCCTGATTAATGAACAATTAAGTAGAGAAGTTTATAAAGCATCTTGAATGCTTAAAGATGCTAAATATGCAGTTTTGACTTATTTCCTTGCTTTGGTTTTGCTAAAGCTTTTGCCTTCTTCCTCTATTATGGTGAATAGAATAAGAGTCAACAATGTAGAATAATTCTGGATTTATTTATATCCCTTCCTTTTTTTAAATAACCTGAGATCTTTAGTTTAAAATGTTAGGATGGGGGCAGAGCAGGAGGGAATAATTATTTCAGTACAGATATTTCATATCTGCCTCTTCACTCTAGGAAAGTAAACTTAACATCTGTGGCAAAACTTACTAGACTCTCCAGCTCCTGCTATTTCTCCTTTCTTGTGGGAGCTTCCCCTCAGAGAAGGAGGCTTTTTATGGGGCTAATAGCTCTTATCAGACAACCACAGAGGTTGTGGAAAAGGAAAGAGGCCTTGAGGCTGCTGAGTAGGACGACATTCATCTCCTCCAGCCATGGTCAAAAGCCACCTGTCCCTTTCATCTAGTGTCTCATCCTGGCAAGGAGACAGTATGTTCTCTTTCTAGAAGGATCTATGGAGCAGAAAAGAGAAAGTTAGAGATCATGAAGAAAAGTGACCCTTTAAAGTGTTCCTTGATGTAGAGGATACCCCATATGGAGAGGGAACACAATTACTATGGTTCTCTCTCTAGATTCAGAGTCTGCTTGGCATGAGGTCCTTGTGGACACCCTCTTGGAGGAGAAGGAAGGTGCCTTTTTAGTTTTGAAGGGTGTTACTTTGAGAGGCCTCTGCTGTTTTCTAGGGAGGGTGTTTGGCTTCTTCCAAGGACTTGGCCTGTTCCTTTTAGTCTATCAGGAGCAGCGCCAGCAGTTCTAGACCGCCTGGAGGCATAGGCAGGTTCCTTCAGAGCCTCTGTCCTCATTCATAAAGAAGGCATCTGGTAAACCTTCCAGCACCGGATTAAACTGCCTAGGAGGTAAAGGGGGAGGACTTGTAGTGAAGCCTTTAGAAGAGCCTAAGGCAACTTTCATTTAATTTACGTTTTCAGTCCCTCAGATACTGGAGTCAAAGATTGAGAGAAACACACCCACTGCACTTAGAAGATACAAGTACACCATTTCTCTCTCTCCTTAGCCCACTCCTTGGCAGAGAAAAAAACAAAATTAGTCCACAGAGATATCCAATTTTGACTATTCCTGATTTTTTTCATTATGGGCAGTGAAACTTTGAAAAATTAATTATAATGCACTAGACTTATCTTTGCCAAAAGAGACATAGTTTATGCTAGAACATAGAGGTAATTGGCTCTGAGTGAAATAATTCTAAATTTAAATTTACAGCAGTTTTGTGGGTATGTGTAGCTTGGCTGGTGAAGAGTTAACATATGCCTTAAATATGAATTTTAGAGGCAGATTCTTTAGTAGTCTTCAAACATCTTTCCTTGCCCAGTGGAATTCAGAAACCACTTCTGACTTGGAGCTCTAAGAATATTAGATAAGAAAAAGACTTAAATGCTAGTCTTCCTACCAGATGTCCTATTACTAGAGCTGTGGCCACAGTCCAGGGCTCTTTTCCCAGCCTCCTCTCTCACCACAGTGAAGGGTCCAGACTTGGCAAGATGAGGATTTAATCACTAAGGTAAAGATAATATCTTTCTTCACTTTCAACCTCAGATTTGATAAGTCCCACTTTTCTGTTCAGTTTTTGCCATCTTTTTCTGATAATTTTTAATCTGTGGTATTTCTTAGTGTGCCTTTAACTCCTAAAACTTATCTGATGATTAGATGAAAATAGAAAGTTAGCAGGGCTGTAGGATTTGCCTCATTCACCCCGCTTTGTTCTAAACTCCTTCCTACAGTGAGGGGACGCACTGTGTGTCTACAGCACATGACCCTGACTCGGGTCCTTCAGGCAGCTGACTAATGGGACCTGAGCTGCCTGCTGCTTTTCACCAGCCCCAGCACAGACTTGCCATGCTTAGCAACTTCTGCCTCGTACCCCTGTAGGGAGCCATCTAGTGACACTGTCACACTGGTCTGGGGCCACACCCACTGGCCTTGGCAGTGAAGAGGTGTGCTTGGTACACTGAAGCTGGCATTTGGCAGGGAGCACCCTCAGGTGCTGACGGCATGAGTGTTACCTGAGTTTGCAAAGGAGACCAGTGATGTGGTGCCCTAACATGCCGGAAGCCCAAGCAAGCTGGCATCAGGGGGAGCAAAAGGCAGTGGGCAAGGCTACAGTAACCTATATGCAGGTGCAGTTACACACAGCAGCCTTGGGGCAGGTGACCCAAGGGACCCAAGCCAAAGGACCAGGTGACTGCTGGTGACCTTGGTCAATTCCACAACTTCTCTGAGCCTTCATTTTTCCCCATCTGTATAGTGGCAGTGGTGATATTTACCTTGCAGATGGTGAAGGTGAGAAACAGTGTAGGTTAGGCACGTAGCTCCTACACACTGATGAACTCAAGACACAGTAACTATTATTTCTGTTACTGAAGAACACAGCCACACACCTCCTTGTTGGTTATTGGGACAGTCCTGCATGTTTTGCCTCTAGGAATTAGAATTCTCATTCTTAAGGCTGATAGTTTCAGCTGGAAGAAAATTGTGAAATGCCTTATCATGTTTTTAGGTTGTTACTTATCCCTAGAGCAAGACTTAGAAAAGTTATAGAAACATGTCACTGGGCCAGAATCTGAATATCACAGATGTCTGGCTCAAGGCCCAGAGAGTCTAGGTAAACGTCTACCTTTGCCCAAATAAAGGATTGTTTTTCCTTTTAATATGCTAGATCCCTCTGCTTATCCCAGGACAAGATGAATATTAAGTAGGCAGAAGGTTCCTGTCTATGATCAATTCTAATGCCTTTTGTGAAGGGAAATGGTTGTAAATTATTACCAGTTAATTAAATGAGTGTTTCCGTTGAGTCCTGTGTGCAGGCTTTTATCCAAGCCTGTTTAGAATCATGCAACCTTGGAGCTAGAAAGGTTTTTAGACAACCCTCTCATTTCATGGCCAAGGAGATGGAGTCGGGATGTAAGTGACTTGCTCAAGTGATGCCAAGGGGAAAGCAAACCTTGGCTCGGGGGTGTAGGGAGGAAAGAGGGGTTCCTGGTTATCTGGTGGGTATATCATGTGAACAGAGCATAATTTATAGGCAGTGGGCCCGTGCAGTGCGTAGGCTACTGGCATCTTGGAGTGCTTTTCTATTTATGAAGTGCTGTCACATTTTTCTTATAAGACAAAATATTATTCCATTTTATAGGTGATGAAATTGAGGTGGTCAAATGAAACTTCCAATTCAACTCATTAGACCAGATCAACAGATATTTGGAGTGTTTACTTGGTTCAAGGAAATCTGCTAGGCCCTTTGGGGAACATAAAATTGTCAGATCCTGCTGGATGGAGCGTACAGACTTATTGCAAGTGACAGGATATAAGTAGATGAAATTTATCTAATTGTTCAAGGGCATAAATAAGTATTAAGACAGTAATCGAGATAGGAATTTTGAGATTGGAGGGATCAGTGTGCATGTCAAGATCTTCCTGGCATAAGTTTCTTCCTTCAGCTCCTGTGGCTGCGTCGTTTTCTTGGTTTTCTTGTCAGGTGCACTTGGTTACGCATCCCACTGTCAGCCCCAGGGAACAACTTTGGGAGATCCTGAGCGCCTGGCGGTGATCCCAGCCCTAGGAGTAATTCAGTAAAGGTTTGAATGAATGGATAGGTGAAGAGAGATTTTCCAAGCAGAGGCAACAGAAGGAGCAAAGGTATGGCTATGCCCTGGTGAGGAGACAGGCCTGACCAGAAGAGCAGGTTTAAAGGATGGAAGCTTGAAAAAGTGGTTTGGGTAAATTAGTGGGGAGGTAGTCAAAAGAGAACCCAGGTGGCCCAGAAAGCTAGGTGGAGCAGCTTGAATTTTATTCTGAAGGCACTGGGAAGCCTGCGGAGGCTTTGCTGGGGGAAAGTTGATGAGCGCGGCACTTGGAAAAGGGTATCTGGGCATCGAGGTATAGAATCTTCCTTGATTTTGGTTTGTTTCTAATTTTTATTTATTTATTTTTTGTCACTTGTTCATATCCTATACTTGGATGTCATACCTAAGAAACCATCACCTAACCCAAGGTCAGGAAAACTTAATCCTGTGCTTTCTTATAAGATTTTTATAGTTTTAGCTCTTGCATTGGGTCTGTGATCTACTTGGAGTCCATGTTTCCATATGGTAAAATGTAGGGGGCCGCCTTCATTCCTTAGAATATGGATATCCAGTTGTCCTGGCACCATTAGTTAAAAAGACTATTCTTTCTCCATTTAATTGTCTGGTCACTCTCCTTTGGGTAATCCCGCTCTACGGCTTGTCCTATTTTCCTTACTCCCACTCCCAGGCAACCTCTGATGAGTCTTCTGTCCATACTGATTAGTTTGCCTTTTCTAGACAGAATGTACTCTGTTCGGTTTCTTTTTTCTTCTTCTAATTTTTATTTATTTATTAATTTATTTTTTATTAATGTATAATGTATTATTTGCTGCAGGGGTACAGGTCGGTGATTCATCAGTCTTACACGCTTCACAGCACTTAGCGTATCACATACCCTCCCCCATGTGCATCACCCAACCACCCTCTCTATCTGTTTGGTGTCTCTCATTCAGTATCTCCCATGCTGTTGCGTGCATCCACAGTTCATTCTTGTTATTGTTGAATACTATTCCAGTGTGTGGCTTTACACATTTTTTAAAAGCTCCTGGGAGCATTTGTGTACATATCTTTGTGTGGACACAAGAGGTCTCGATTCTTGGGTAATTACCCGGAGGGGAATAGCTGGGTCAAATGGGAGGCGTACGTGCAACTTTTTAAGAAAATGTCCAGCTGTTTGCAAAGTAGTAGTACCATTTTACAGTCCCATCAGTGTGTAAGGATTCCAGTTGTTCCGTATTTGTACAAACAGTATGGTTGGACTTCTTAATTTAGCCGTCCTAGCAGGTATATGTTATTGTTGCATTGTGGTTTTAATTTCCATTTCTCCAATGAGTAATGATGTTGAGCTTGTATTTTTTGTACCTATTTGCCATCTGTATATCCTTGGGGAAACATGAAATGATGAAATCTGTTTTTGAAAAGTTGGATTGCTTGTTTTCTTATTATTGAGTTTTGCAAGTTCTTTATCCTGGATACCGGTATTTTATCAAATATATGATTTCCAACTATTTTCTCCTAATCTGTGATTCATCTTTCATACTCTTGACTGTGTCTTTCAAAGAGCAGAAACTTTAATTTTGGTGAAGTCCAATTTATTGTTTTCTTTCATGGATTGCGCTTTTGGTTTTGTATCTAGAAAAATTTGTTGGACTAAATCAGTGCCCCCAATTTTCCCTTATTATTTTTCTTGAGCTATTAAATTTTAAGTTTCTCATTTAGGTCTGTGATGCATTTTGAGTTAATTTTTGTTGTAGGTTACAATGTCAGAGTTGAAGTTGTTTTGCATGTGAACCTCTGGTGTTTATAGCACCATTTATTGTCTCTGAGTTTTTCCCATTTACCTGTTTGTGCATTAGAATGTCATTTTTAAAGTTTATTGCTTACTGACCAGGGCCCAGGAGTTGCCCTACTGACCCACCGAAGTGGTCTGTATGAGAGAAGAGTTAGTATGAGTTAGAGTTCTTCCCTCAGTGTCTGTTACAGAAAGCATGCTAAATGTGTCCATTTTTAGTTTAAATTCAATTAATTAACATATAATGTGTCATTGGTTTCAGACATAGAGGTCAGTTATTCATCAGTCTTATATACCAGTCGATGCTCATTGCATCACGTGCCCTCCTTAATGTCCATCATCTGAGTGGCATCTTGATTGATAAATAGGAGTTTGACAATTAAAGAGAGGAAAGGGTTTTCTAGGCAGAAAGATTACCTGCCTCCAGTCCCTAGGCAATAAGTGTCAGACAGGTAATGTGTATTTTTCACAGTTTTGACTATATGCCCCAGTATGCTATCTGACTGTAAACATGTTTTGTTGATCTCTCAGATTAAATGAAAAAAAAAAAAAAAAAAAAGCCTCCCTCGAGAATCTACAAGTAATTTGAAGAGGCTGGGGAACAGGTTGTATATGTGTTTGGCATGGTAGGGACACAGCCTGCAGGGCTATGTGCCAGGCTAAGGAGTTGGAAACCTGTCATTGGCAGCAGGTGGGGGAGGGTGAGTCTGAGACAGGAAATAGCTAGAAGGCCATTGCAGGTGGTCAGGTGAGGCAGGGCAGTAGGAATAGGGAGGAAGAGGCAACTTTAGGAGAGGCACAGTAAGTGGGTTTGATGGGGTCAGATAGATTTAGATGTATGTGGGTAGGAGCCTAGGCTGCCAGGTCCGTGGTGGAGTCAGGACTGTGGGGTTTCAATTAAGGGAGTATACAATGAGAATTTGGATTCTGGGCATGTTGATATATTGAACTGGACTTGTCTCATTGGGACAAGGGGGTGGAGTCTTTCCAGAAAAGGTGCATATGGAGGTCTGTGCTGGAGACTTAGGAAATGAATACAACACTGTCCCCCATCTTTAACCTGTACCCTTTCGGGGATTCCCGTATGTTTGTTTCTTTCTCCTACTCCTACCCCAGAGAATCTCAAGTTGGTGCTAAAATCACAAGGCTGAATCTTCCAATGGAAGAAAAAGAGGACTTCCCAAGATTTAAAGGCAACCTGAGGGAGGGGGAGGGGGGAGAGGAGAGGAAGAGAGAGAGAGAGAGAGATGCTGGAAAGAAGCCTGAGAGAGAAAGAGAAGAGTGCGGGAAGACCAGGGTAGAGAGTGTCCTGGAAGCAAAGAAATTCATGAACAAGGAAGCTGTCGAGGATCAGAGCTGCAGAGAGCAGTGGAAATAAACACAGATGTGCTTTGGATTTGACAATGGCACTTGCCAAGGGTTGCATGGGCTGCTTCAGTGCCAGAGGGAGGCAGAGGGTCAGGGTGTATGTGGTAGCATAGATGTTAGAAAGTATAGAGGGAGGTGTAACTGTTTTTATATATTTGACGTATTCTCTTTGGCTGCCAATTTGGATAAGTCTTTGGATGTTAATGGTAGAACACCCTACTCAAACTGGCCAAACTGAAAGGAATTTATAGGCTCTAATAACTCAAAAGTCCAGAAGAATCAAGCAAGGCTTGATCTCAGGGTTTAAGTGATATCAAGATCTGGTCTCTTTCTGTCTCTCTGCTTTCTCTTCTTACCTGGCTTCCTTCTCCAGCCCGACAGGAAGGGAGCTGGATACTCCCAAGTTTATGTCCTTCTAGATCAAAATTCAGCAGATGTGAGATCTTATCTCTGTCTTGTAGGTCCAGGATTCCTAATTGGACCCTCTTGGTTTTTGTGCCCAAACCCAAGCCAGTGACTGGGGGGAAGAGAGCTATGATTACTCAGCTGACCGTGTAGAGGCCATGTGTCCTCTCTAGACCAGTCATCATGGCTGGAGGAATTCAGTGCTCTGATTGACAAGACCTGGGTCATGTGGCCCATGGAGCTGAGGGCAGAATCCCAGCTGAATCATTGGGACTACCTACAAGGGAAGGGTAGTTCTGGAATAAGAGCCAAAGTGCAATTCCTGGAGGCTAGAATGGATGTTCTAGCTGGAGAGAAAACATCTACCAGTAGGGGAGAGACTAGGATGAGTGCATGGAAATTACTGGTTGCTATACTTCCGCTTTTAGAGAGAGATCTTTCTATGCAATGGAGGAATGAATGAGGCCCACTGCAGAGGTAGCAAGTTGGCTGGCACGCAGTCGTGGGGAGGGGGTCTAAGCAGTCACTACGAATAGATATTGGCAGCCCATCAGCACTGAGTAAATGGAAAAGGGGATCTGGAAGGGCATTTTCCAAACTGTTTGTCTGCAACACAGGAAATGCATTTCTACACCAGTACACCCTCAAAATGCATATGAAAACACAAGCAGAAGTTTCATGACATAACACTTTTCCTTACAACGTGACACATACGTGTTTACTCTTCCAGAATCCCGGTTGTGTGCAACCCAACTCTATTTGATTTCATGTCACACTAATGTCAAACCCGCCGTTTGTAAAACCGTCTTCGAAGGTCAGGGGTGTAGGTGGCGTAGGCTTGAAGCTGGTGTTTGAGTCTGGCTTGTCCATGATGATGGTGGCACTGGTCAAGCCTGAGAAGGCAAACCTGTTCTGCTTACGGGAGCTCTGGATTCTGCTAGTGGGATCTCTGGTTTCAGAGCAGCTCTGGCCACGTGTAGGGCAGGGGCAGGGTGAGGGCGTGGCCTGCTTTTGGAGGGAGTTTCCAGGCTGGCCCTGGGCCAGGGCATCTCCGAGGTGGGACGGGGTTGTCTGTTTGTCTGGAGGCTGGTAGTGGCTCCTTCTGTGCCAGCAGCCGCTTGTGTTGTGAGGATGAATGCGTGTGCCTGGTGTGCTCTCCGCCAGGCCTTTATATTGAAGATGAGGGAGTGGCTTTTTAAAAATAACATATTTTTGACTTGAAACAAGTCAAGGCAGCGAGTGGAGACAATTAGAGACTGACATCCTGTTTAGTCATCTCTCCAGAGAGCTCTATTTTCAGAACTGTTCCGTAAAGGTTCACAAGGGGTATTCAGACAGTTTAGGGGATATTGTTAACTTTAGTGGTCATGGTGATGTAAGTAGCCGATTTGAACGCTGGGTGATCGACAGTGTGGTAACGCCTTGGAAGCAGATTTTGTGCGAGGGATGGGGGGCTTATAAGAATAGGCTATTGTACAGGTAAAGCTTTCTGAGTCAGAACAAGGCAAGCATCTTTTATTTTGAAAAAGTCTGTAATCAGGGTGTGGCATTAAAAATATGTGGTGGTAAGTTAGGGGAAGGTCAATGCATTTTTCCCCCAGTCTTTGTCACCTAGGGGTACAGTCAAAACAGTAAAGAGTATTGTCAAGGCTCTTTGAGCTCATTTGATGGAAGCCAGGCCAGAAATGCTGAATGGTGACGTCACAGACTTTTGGATGAGAAGCGTGAAGCTTGGGGTGGTTAAGGACCTTTCTCAGAGTCTAGAACCAGATGCCGCAGTCAGGCCATGTCCTCATTTAGTTTGAGCACAGTTGTGATTTGCAACTTCTTTAGTGTAATATTCTACCCAAAATGACCAGTTGTATCTGTACTCAGCTCCTCTGGACCTGTCTCTCTCTTTGAGGAAAGAAATGGAGCCATAGTCTGAATCCAACAAGATTTTGACAATTGTAAATTGATGTATTTGGGTCCAAAAGAACCTCACAATCTAAGGTTTAGAGGTGTTCTTGGATAGTTCGAGCTTAGCACCCAACATGAAGAGGGCAGAGCCTGTGTGCCTGGGCTAGTGAGATCAGAGCAGGTGCTGCCTGAATCCAGAATGGCATGTTGCACCGGGACAGGACGGAGCCCAGAGACGGCAAGCTGCTGAGTTGGCAGAGTGGATGTATCCCTATCTGAGTGCATAGATGAGAGCTTTAAGGGATGAACAGGCAAGAGTCATGGGTGCAGAGCTCCTGAATTGCCTTCCCTGTGCTTGCTGAAGATTAATTACACTCAAGTGAAAATGGTAGAGATGGAGACTGTACTCTTCTCATATTTTTCACTTCCTGAAAGGAAAGGTTGCAGTTGACTGTGCCACATTTGTTCGTTACCTCTTATGTTGCCTTGTTTCTCTATTTCATACATCTGTCACGTGATTATTTTATTTTTATTTTTTTAAGATTTACTTATTTGAGAGAGAGAGAGAACGGGGGAGGGGCAGCAGGAAAGAAAGAGAGAGAGAGGGAATCTCAAGCAGATTTCCTGCTGAGTGTGGAGCCCAATGGGCTGAATCCCACAACCCTGAGAGCATGACCTGAGCTGAAATCAAGAGTCTGATGCTTAACCGACTGATCCACCCAGGAACCCCTTCCTGCCATGTAGTTTAATAAAATGTTGCTCTGACATAAGATAGGGTTATTTCAGAAACAGTGTCCAAGCTTACAGGTACTTCTCAATAATATCACGAAGAGCCAAAATGGAAGAGATTAAAATTCAAGACACGCGGAAACATTGGAAGAACGATTTCCCTTCGATTCGCTTTTCCCCCTTTACAGTTTCGTGTGGTTTCATGCGTTTCTTACCTGTCTGCTGTTGAATGAAATTCTTAAGTCTGATCAATGCTGTGATTTTGCACATGTAGGCCTCTTTGTAAAGAATTATTTGAGGCCCCACAAAAAGGACTTCAAAGTTAGAATATAACACATGATTCTTTTCTCCTTCTAGGTGGATCTGGAGCCAGAAGGGAAGGTGTTTGTGGTAATAACCCTAACGGGGAGCTTCACTGAAGGTAAGGACGAGTTTGGGGTGGTTTCTGGTAAAAATGTAATCCTAGTCGCTGTCAGTAGGAGTTTCTGACCTGGAAGTTTATAAAAAGAGCATTTTGAAAATGATACTTTAAAAATGGTTTTATGTTGGGTTGGCTCCTATTTTGTTTGTAATGATCTGTTGGTTTGGATTGCCAGATTACATATATTTGCCAAATCTGGCGATCTCATGATTTGTTTGACGTACTCACTGAATTTTATTTTCTTCATCAACATCTTAGCTGAATGGGTTCTTGCCTCTTCTTGTTCATGTCTGTCAAATTGTATTAAAGATTTTTGGTTTGGGAGCCAACTTTTCACTTTGCCCTGAATGTGTTAAAAAATTAAGGATCATAGTCTCTTTCTTACAATCTTTATCTCCTTCTGCCCTGTAAGGGATTCTAGTCCTCTCTCCCTGGTGCCACCCCCACCTCCCACTCCCTAATTTTTTTTTTTAATTGAGGTAAAATATATATACAGTGAAATGAACAGATTGGAAGGGAGGAATTTGAGTTTTAGCAGATGCATGCAGCCGCATCCCCAGCACCGTGATCCAAGGTAAAGAACATTTCCACCACTCTGAGAGTTCCCTTGTGTCCTTTCCCAGTCAGTCTCTTGCTGCCAGAGGCAATAATTGGGATGTTTTATTTTTTTTTCACCATAGATTAGTTTGCTCTATGCCAGAAGCTCACGTAAATGGAACTACATAGTATGTTCTCTCTTGTGTCTGATTTCTTGCACTCAGCATAATTTCTGTGGGACCCACCCATGTCCTTGTGTGTGTTAGCGTCCCATTCCATGACCTACCCATTCTCTTCCTGATGGACGTTTGGAGTCATTAGGAACAATGCTGCTAATATGCATGGTTATTCATACATTTCTGTCGATGTGCCCTTTCTCTCCTCTTGGGTAGATATACAGAGTCCTGGAGTTGCTGGGTAATAAAGGAAATATATGTTCAACTTCATAAGAAACTCTCAAATGTTTTTCTAATATGCTTATATTTTTATACTCACACCAGGAGTGTATGAGCATTCCGATTATTCCATCTCCTCACCAACACTTGGTATAGTCATTCTCTTTAACATTAGACAGTCTAGTGGGTATGAAACAGTATCTTGTGGTTTTCATTTGCAGTTCCCTGATGTTGAGTACTTTTGCATGTGGTTCTTTTCTTCCCAAGTACCAGCTAAAGTCTTTTTGTTTTCTGAAATTTGGTTTGTCTTTCTGTTAATGATTTATAGTTGTTTGTTTTCTAGAGAAGCATTCTTTGTCAGAAATTGGCATTGTGAATACATTCTCCTTATGTGTGGCTTGCCTTTTCACTTTCCTAGTGGTGTCTTTGAGCAGAAGTTTTAAATTTCTCTGAAGTCCTGTTTATCAATCTCCTCTTTCATAGCTTATACATTTTTTCTCTGTAAGAAATCTGTCATAGAGTCACAATAATATTGTCCTCTTTTCTCTTAGAAGATTACAGGATTTTATGTTTAGGTCTGTGTTCCTTCTTAAATTAATATTTGTGTGTGGAGGGGTTGGGATTTCTTTCCCCTGTACTACAATCCAATTCTCCTTCTCCCTGCCATTTCTCGAAGACTTTCTTTTTTCTTGGCAACTTTGTCACCAATCATTGACCCTACTGTGGATCTATTTATAAACTGTTTTGTTCTATTGATCTACTGGTCTTTCATTACACCAATACCATGTCATCTTCATTGCTGTTGCTTTATATTAAGTCTTAAGGCTAAGTAGTGCGAGTCCTCCAAATGCGTTTTGTTCGTTTGTTTGGAGGCTATTTTAGCTATCCTCAGTATTTTAAATTCTGATGTCAATTTTAGAATCAGCTTATCAATTTCCACGGAAAAGCGTACTAAATTTTGAATTAAAGTTGTATTAAATCTATCCATCAATTTGAGGAGAGCTGACATCTTAACAGTTGTGCACATCGTCAAGTCCATAAACTGGGTATATTCCTCCATTTGCTGATGGTCTCTAATGTCTCTCAGCCATATCAATATTAGAAATTCTATATAATTTTCAATATAGAGATCTTGCACATATTTTAAAAAATATATTTCTAGGTATTTTAAGCTCTTGATGCTGTTATACATGGTATTTAAAAATTTTTATTTTGGAAATTGGTAACAGTATATAGAGATGAATTTTTTGCTTGACTTTGCAATCTATGACCTTAAAAAATTTCACTTACTAGTTCCAGTAGGTTTCTCTTTCTCTCTCTCTCTCTCTCTTTTTTTTTTTTTTTTGTACCTATCTTGGGATTTTCTCTGTAAATAATCATGTTGTCTATGAATAAGACCATTTTCTTTTTCTTTTCTAATGTTTATGACTTTTATTTCCTTTTCCTGCTTTATTGTGCCCAGAGGCGTTGAGGACAGACCTCCTTGTCTCATAACTAGTTTTAGGAGGAAGGAATTTAGTCTTTCCTTATAAGTATGATGTTAGTTATGTGCACTTTGTATATATACTTTTCATCACAATCAAGGAAATTGTCAAGTCCTGGTTTTCTGATAGGTTTGGTTTTTCTTTTCTTTTCTTTCTTTCTCTTTTTTTCTTTCTTCCTTTTTAAATCAAGAGTGACTGTTAAATTTTGGCAAGGCCTTTTTCTTTATCATTGACACGAGCATGTGGTTTTTCTCCTTTGTTCTTTTTTTTTCCCAGCAGGCAGCTAAATTACTGGCTATCACCTGAAAATTGTGAAGGCTTTTGAGAGTGGGATTTTTTTTTAAACTTTCCCCCCTTAGTTCTTGGACGGATTCCATAGTCCCGAGACATACTGTTCACTCACAAGGTCTAACCAAGTTGGGGTTTCAGTGGAAAGCCTAAGGCATTTTAAGTCCTTTTAACTTTGTGGAACTTGGCCTCCAAACTCTCTCTCCTGCAGTGGAGAGAGAACAGACATCTCACCTCCTTTCTCTCAGCTTTCTAGTTACTGCTTTTAGTGGACTTCTCTGAATCTCTCTTGAGTATGCACAGGTTGGAGCAGTTTATAGATTTGGGGATTCTTCTCTCTGTGGCCATATCTTTTCCAGGATTCCTCTGCTCAATTTCCAGTCATCTGTTAGTCCTGAATCTTGTCTTTAAGCCAGTAAAACTGTAGTTTTCTGCTTGAATTCTTTTCACTTGACCTTTGCAGCCTGGGGAATAACCTTGGGAGATGGCCTATAAATATGGTTCTTGACCAGTGCATTTTCCTTCTTTCGAATGTCAGATTCCCTCCAATTTCTGTCCTCTTTTGGATGCTTTAAAATATATTTCTAGAGGTTTTAATTGTTTGTGGTGGGAGGGTTAGTTATTAAAAGCCACTCTACCACTAAAATCCTGTGAAGACTTTTAAACCGTGGCTTAAGGGTTTGTCCTTTTGGTGTTGGCATTTTGCACATTGGTGACACTTTTGAAAATTGGTTTTCTCTTCTCTTTGCTGACTGCTGTTCACGTGGGAGAATTGTTTTAATGTTAATGTTTAATTTTTCCATCGTGCCCCAATTGTTGCATCATATCTTTTTGCTCTGATATTGAAATTACCATATCTGTGGGATACTTGAACCTGAAAAAGCTCTCTAGATGATGGTTTGGTCAGCTCAAAGACATTTTTGTTTTGCCTGGTATCTTGTACATAGAAGATTGAGAAAGAGGAGTCTACTGATAGCTCAAATAAAATATAATGTTACAGAACACTGTTGCTAGAACATTCTCATAGCATGGGCAAAACCACAGTAGAGGCAGACCCCCCCTCCATGAGAGAAGAGACAGAGCAAGGAGTGGGTGAGATTCTCAGTGTGCTGAACTGCCTTTCTGCACTAAGTCACACAGGACTGATGGAGTGAGGCCGTGCACAGCAGACCACGTGTCATTGTTCCATAGTCATTCTGTGACTTCCTTTTTTTAAAAAGTGATGTCACTTCTCAAGGACTAAACTGTATCCAGATTCTGGCTTCCTTACTTGTAACACTAGAAACACTAGAAAGAACACTGGGACTGGAATCCGTGTGGATGTTGTCTTTATATTAATTGATTAGCGTTAGTGATAAGAAAGGAATGCCAAATATTACTAGGGGTGAGTTCTTACCAGGTCATTGCAATGCTGTTCTTTTTAGAGCGGACCCTGGGTAAACTTGTATGGCTGGCTGAGTTCCTCTCTGGTCCTCCTCCCTCCTCCCTCCTCTTTACATTAGTCCTTCTTGCTCGCTGCCTTTAACTGTCTCTTAGTTCCAGTAAGATACCCAGTGATCTCTTCTCTCTAGAAACAGTTGCTCACAAGGAAGACAGTGAATTCATGGACTAATTCACCCCAGAGTAATAGCGACCAGTAATATGTTAGTGTTCTACCCCTCGGAGGTGTGCCTGCATATTTTAAAAGCTGCTAAAACTGATGTTTTATCCATGAGAAGGAGATTTTTAGTGTTGACATTTCAGAAGCCATGGCATCTAGGGGTGGGATATATTTTAGAACCTCAGATCTGTTCTGTCTGTGGGAGCACTGTCTTGTCAGTCTGGCTCTGAGGCTGGGGCTCAGTATGAGCTTGCACGCTGCTGCCGCTTTAGACCACAGCTCCCTTGTCAAACGCAGAGGACGTGAGAGCTGCCCGTGTGTGTACGTGAGAGCTGCCTGTGTGTGTGTGTGTGTGTGAGACACAAGGGAATGCAGCCCTACCTTGCACCTGCTATAGCTGCGGCCGCATCTGGGGCCTAGCATTGTGAGAATGTCCCTGGCTTGGCTTCACTCCTGGCAGCCACTCTGGGTGACCCCCAGCCATAAAATGACAGGTTGGCTCATGGAACGTGTAGAGCTCTCCTCCTTATCTTGGAAGCTGAAGGGCTTTACATAAGAAAGCACTGTGAAGTCATACAGGCCCAGAGCTCTCCTGCTGCAAAAGGAGCACTGGCCTGGGATCCCAGAGGGATGGCCAAAGTTCCAGAAATGTTGCTTGAGCCTCAGGGTCCATCGGAGGCTGTGGTTTTGAAGGCCAGATGTGAAAATGTGTGGTGCTCTGCCACCCAGATTTGTAGGGTGCTGTGTAAAAGTATGCTAGTGGGATTCCCATCTCCATGTTCCTCTTGTCATGGTAGCAAGATTCCTGTCATTCTCCCTGCCCCTGCCTGGGACCCCATGAATACTCAGTGGGTTTGTTTTATTTTGACATTGGATTTATTTTATACTAGAAGTTTCAAGAATTTGGTGAACAATGACAGATGTGCTGCTGGCTTAGCTCCATGCCTGTTTTCTTTTCATGGCTTCCTATAGGAATTCTGCTGCTAGCTCAGATTCTGTAATTCCAAAGCTCTCCTTAAAAAAGAAAGTGCTCAAATGTGACAGTGATCTGTGATATACAGGGCGCGTATTAGGAGCTACTGACTACTTCTCATTTCTTCCTCTCCTTTTTGTATCTTTCATTAGTTATGCTAAAATAGCAGCTAAGGCAAACAGATTTTATTAAACGTAAAGCATGACTGAGAAATGACATGGGACATACCTGCCAGGTACAGACCTGTGATTCGACGTAGATGCTGGGGAGATAACAATGGACAAGACTTAGATACTCTCTGGAGGGAGCTCACAGGAGCAGTGGGGGTGGGGGGCAGATACAGCCCCCCATGTGTGCGGGGCAAGGGGCCCAGGTCCTACCACGGGAATGAGTCCAAGGCACGGTGTTGGCACACGGGAGTTTGTAATCAGATCAGCCGGAAGGTTTTAGAGAAAGCTTCTCAGGGGAGAGGATGTTCAAAGCAAGTTTCAGTGATAAATGGAAATGTGCCAACCAGGGCGGATAGTCTAGGAGGGTTTGTACGGACACACAGAGGTGAGAGAGCAGTGACAGGTTCCAGCAGCTGAAAGTAGGGGGTTGGTTTTGGAGGTTGAGGAGCAAGGGGGAGGTGTGGCCAGAGCTGTGGGAGGGTCTTCTGTGAAGGTTTGCCTGGGATGGTCTCCGTTTTGACTGCTGTACCTGTGTAACTGAGAACAGTGCCACCTTTCACTCTGAAAGTGTCCTGGGTTAAAGATAAATGACATGGTCACATTACTTATAGGTTAGGAGAGGATGAGGTTGCCCATGAAGGGTTCTAAGTCGAGAGAAATAAGATCTGATTTGGTGGCAGTGGGTTCAAGGAGCTGGGGGTGGGGGGTGTTTGAGCATAAGAGGAGACAAGGGTGTGGAACGCTATTAAGAGACTGTTAAAGTTGTCTAAGAGAGAGAGCAGTGGAGCCTGGGTTCGGTTGGAATCCATGGGGATGGATATAGAGAGAGGGACAGCCATAAGACATGGATAGGAAGCATAACCAGCAGGAGCTGGCAACTTAGTGGACATTAGGACATGAATAAGGGTGAGTCTCAGATGTTGTGGAGTCATTCACCAGGGTAGAAATACAGGGATGCAAGGTGATTAATTTAGCTTTGAATAGGTGGAGTTTGAAATGCCTATTGGAAACCCAAGTGGAGATGTCTAGGAGGAACTAGAAGCAAGAGTCTAAAGTCTGGCAAGAGATCCGGTCCCAAGATGTAGCTCAAGGTGTCCATGAGAGACAGATCCATAGATAAAGGAGCCCAGTGAGAAGATTTAGAGCCCCAAGCCAAGGCTGACAAACTGCAAAACTCTGTGGAACACAGCACGTAAGGTCTCTGGCTCATAGATTATAATCTGTCAAACTCACTCAAGCTCTATTGAAGCTTAATGAGCACCCATTTTGTTTGTATAGTCATTACTCAGTAATATTTGAGTGCTTACTACATGCAAGAGACTGTTTCATCAGATGATATAATAATGTCTTTCAAATTGGCATCAAAATGTTTGATAATGAAGTTTGCATATAGAACAGAACAAAAAAGTCTTTGAAAAGTAACATGCGAATTGCTGTTAACTGTAGCACCTTCAACGTTTGGTACCATGGGCTGGGTGCAGGCTTCTTCTTCTTTTTTTTTTTTTTAAAGATTTTATTTATTTATTGGACGGAGAGAGATCACAAGTAGGCAGAGAGGCAGGCAGAGAGAGAGAGAGGAGGAAGCAGGCTCCCTGCTGAGCAGAGAGCCTGATGTGGGGCTCGATCCCAGGACCTTGAGATCATGAGCAGACTTCTTCTTAATGCTGGGGTAAGAACAACAGATGAATCTGCTCAGAAAACCTACACTGAGGGCTCTCTTTACTGAATTAAGATGGAACAAGAAAAACTCTTACTGTGAATCTCTTTCAGTGCCCGTGGCAGAACATTATCAGCTAGATCAAAAACCCATCACCATTGTTCATCTTAAGAAAGGGGTTGTTGACTCTTGATCAGATGCAGAATTCCCCTCAGCATTGCTGCTGAAGTAGACACAGATGAAGGGATCTGTTGTTTTGAAAAAGCTGTCTCACGTCACTCTTTACCTCATTCTGGCTAAGCCTTTCTGGATCTGCTACCTAATCAAGGTGAAATTTATCATGGTGACAAAACAGCCCTAGATTTTTTTTTTTTTTTAAGATTTTATTTATTTATTTGACAGAGAGAAATCACAAGTAGATGGAGAGGCAGGCAGAGAGAGAGAGAGGGAAGCAGGCTCCCTGCTGAGCAGAGAGCCCGATGCGGGACTCGATCCCAGGACCCTGAGATCATGACCTGAGCCGAAGGCAGCGGCTTAACCCACTGAGCCACCCAGGCGCCCAGCCCTAGATTTTAAAGCAGCTACTGATGCTGGCAGAGTGGCAGGTTCTGGCCATGTTTATGATTGTCACTATACTGAACCAGTTTTTACCTGGAAGAGTGGAGTGATGAAAAGAAAAAAAAAGTGAAATAAAGGAAATTAATGAAAATGCATGAATATGAATTTGTAACTGCTTCACTTGGAAAGAAAAGTAACAGAAAGAAAATAAGCAGTGATAGCTCATGTGAAAACAAATCAAAAAAGATGTTGATGCATTGTTAAGAAATACAGTGTCAGATCTGAAGATTGAGTTTGCTTAAGTAAAGTTTGCCTGGACTCAGGGTACTTCAAACTTCAGTGGCTGGTCCCCAGAAAGAAAAGCAGACATTTCGTGCCTCCTACTGGAAGCACACCACACCATCTGGGAGGTATGCTTAAAAAATCGAGCCTGAGGGCCACCTGGGTGGCTCAGTGGGTTAAAGCCGCTGTCTTTGGCTCAGGTCATGATCCCACGGTCCTGGGATCGAGCCCCGCATTGGGTTCTCCGCTCAGCAGGGAGCCTGCTTCCCTTCCTCTCCCTCTCTGCCTGCCTCTCTGCCTGTCAAATAAATAAATAAAGTCTTAAAAAAAAAAAATCGAGCCTGAATCTGATTAGGCTTCTAGATCTAACCGCCAGGTTAGAGGAAATACTAGGCACAGGGAATAACATTTTAAATGACGCCGTGGGAGAGGTACTTAGATGGCCCATTCGGTTGAGTGTCCCACTCTGGATTTCTGCTCAGGTCATGATCTCAGGGTCATGAGATCCAGCCCCACACTGGGCTCTGTGCTGAGTGTGGAGCCTATTTAAGATTCCCTCTCTCCTTCTCCCTCTGCCCCTCCTCCTGCCATTTCTCTTTCTATCTCTAAAAAAAAATATGACATCGTGGGAGAGACGTGGTTTTTTTCAACCAAAAATTAGAAGAAAGGAAAGAGAGGGAGAGAAAACCAAAATAACAAGAGAGACATTAACCAGTTTCAGTATATGGACCATATTTTATCCCCGTTCCAAGACAAATTGTCCAAACAATAAATAACTCTCAAGAGACAACCAAGGAAATAGGCACAATGACTGGACACATGCTGATATTAAGGAATTATTGATGTTATTTATGTATGGTTATGATATTGTTATTGTTTAAACCAAGAGCATCTATTAGAGATACTTGAAATATTTACTGGTGAAATTATTTGAGAGTTGAGGTTTACTTTAGAATAATCAAGAGGTAAGAGGAGGGAATGGGGTACAGATAAAATCAGATTAACCATGAGTTGATTGATGAAGCTGGGTGTTATTTACATGTGAGTTAATTATACTCTTCTATTTCTGCTTGTGTTTGAAATTGTATTTATAAGAAATTAAAAAATGAAGGGAAAACTACACATTAAAAAATTATCTATTTCCTGGACAAAAAACAGAATCTGGGTTGCCTCTATTAACATCAAAATGATGCTTTAATTTTGAATACATAATTGCCTATTCTCATTTATAAATTAAAGCTGCTGTTGGCTCTTTTTTTTTTTTTTTTGGTCTGTATATGTTTTATCATTAGTTCCCAATTTTTGTGTATTGTGAGGTGGCAAGTTAAAGATTTTAAATGACTAAGGTACTTCATACTTTTTTTTTTTTTAAGTTCTAAATCAATATTAAGGCATGAGTCAAAAACGGCAGGTAGGAAGAGATGAGTAAGATAAAGCCCTCCATTCCACTGCAAAGTTCTCACTTAAAATGAATGACAAGTAAATCATCTCCTACTAACCATTACATAACATTTTGTACTTGCGAAGTTTAGTTTTAAGATCGTTTCCTAAAAGAATAAAGTAAATCGAAAGAATTAATGGTAGAAGTATCTTTATGAAGATAGAAGAAGTTCTGAGTGGCCACGCTTTTCCCCTGGCATTCCCCAAGCATACTTGAAGGTATTCTGTACCAGTTTTGTTTTGGTGGGGGATGGGTGTAACTTCTTAAAAAAGCAAACAAAAATACAACCTGACAAAACACCCGTTGTTGGTGGATTTGATGCTAGCCTAGAAAACTTTGCTAAAGGGGAGCCGAGGTGGCTCAGTCGGTTGAGCATCTGACTCTTGCTTCTATCTTAGGTGCTGAACTCAGGTTGTGAGATCGAGCACTACGAGGGGCTCCACACTCAGTGTAGAGTCTACTTGCCCCTCTCCCCTTTCCCCCTCCCCCACCACCCACCACCCACCACCTCCTGCCGCTACCCCCCATGATCTTTCTCTCAAATAAATATCTTTTAAAAAAAAACCAGAAGAAGAAAACTTGGCTAAAACTTTGAATTGCCCCCTTCTTTCACACTCTTACTACTTTACTTGGAACTGATTCCTGGAGAGAACATGGAAGGTGCACTTGAGTTTTGGTATCTGCATATTCTTTCTGCCAAAGCAGTGCATTGCCCTGTGGAGTAAGAGTCTAATTTTTTTTTTTTTTTTGTACCATTGCCTCAGTTTTTAGCTCAGATTTCCTGTGTCAAACCCTTGGTTTATAAATAATGAAGTTCTCTGCTAAATCAATGTGACCACATGCACCAAAGCAGATGAAACGTGTTACCGTTTGAAAACTGCAACCCCCAGTTTCTCACTGGATCTCATACGCACAGTGTTATTTCATTTTTAAAGGGAAAAAGTTTGTCTCTGATGAAAGTTAATTTTCAAAAAAAAAAAAAAGTTAATTTTCAGGGGCACCTGGGAGGCTCAGTGAGTTAAGCCTCTGTCTTTGGCTCAGGTCATGATCTCAGGGTTCTGGAATCAAGTCCTGCATCAGGCTCTCTGCTCAGCAGGGAGCCTGCTTCCCCCCCCTCTCTCTGTCTGCCTCTATGCCTACTTGTAATCTCTCTCTCTCTCTCTCTCTGTCAAATAAATAAATTCTTTTAAAAAAAAGTTAATTTTCAGGGTTCCTTTCTCATTTCAAGCCAGGTGACAGCTTGTCGATTTAATTTGCTTTCGATTTAGCTTTTGTAACAGTTTTCACTCCTTCGGTGTATTCAGCCTGAGAAATGAGTGACCACCTCAGTTTTGGTCTAAGTAGTTCTGTGCTACCACAATGCCAGGTTGAGGACAGGGCAGGAGAGCAAGAAAGAGGTGTTGGGGGAGGGAGAGAAGAAGGAAAACTAGAAATGAAAGAACCGATCTTTTTAAGGGATCGAGATGAATTGTCCGATGTCATAATTTGCCTGCCCCCTTCTGAATCACAGCCAGCTCATTTACTGAACACCTTCTGAGGACCAGATATGGGGCTAGGCCATAATTTGACAAATAGCAGCATTAGCCCTTATTTTATTTTCTTTCTGAAAGCAGGATGGCCTCTTACCCTCAAATTGGTGACCAGTGTTCATGCCATCCCATATCTTACGTCGTTTGCTCCCCACACCAAATTTCTGAGGCTGATGTGATGCTCACTGTGCAAATGGTGAATCCAGCGTGGAGACACTGATGGTGCTGTGATCTCCTGGAGAGGATGTGGCAGACCCACGCACAGCTCTGCCTGTGGGGTGGTGGTCCAGAATCCTTCTAGGCCACCCAGCTGTCTGGGAGGCGTCTTGTGGTTTCTCTTTATTCTACCTTAGAAGAAAACAATCCTCTAGGTGGTATAATCTCACCCTCCTCAGAGTTGTGTCGTCTTTTGGGATGGTCTATGTTTGCAAAGCTTCCCTTAGGTTCCTTGTTTTTAAACCTAAAGATAGATATTCACCCGGGAAGGCCGCCATTTTCTCGGAGGTCAGGCGTGGATCAGAGTTCTGGAAAGGTTGAACTTGAGAGTTGCTCAAGCTTTACCATGATTATCAGAAGGTTCCTATAAGGCAGAGATTAAACTAGGACTTGAAAGGAATTAATAAGTCAGTTCAGCTTAAGGTATGATAGCTGTATTCACATAGTTACAACCCCATCATCATTGGCTTCGTCCTGACTACTTCTCTTACTTTAATGGACTGTTGATGGTTTTGTTCAGAATGTTTCCATTGGTTCTCAAAGTGGGGTCCTGTGGGCATCTGAGGGTTCCAAAGATATTTTCAGGAGGTCAGACCTATTCTGTTTATAATCCTAAGATGTTTTTTGCCCTTTTTAGTGTGGACCTCTAAGGGTTCCAAAGATATTTTCAGGAGGTCAAAACTATTCTTTTTATAATCCTAAGATTTTTGTTCCCTTTTTAGTGTATTGACGTTGGCTCAGGGATGCAAAAGAAACGATGGGTAAAACTGCTGGCACCTTGGAATGAATCAAGGCACCAAACTGTGCAGTCAACAGTGTAGCCAGTGTTGTCTTCATTGCCAGATAATTGCAGGGGAAAAAAATATTTTCATTTAAGAATATCTTTGTTGAGAGGCACCTGGGTGGCTCAGTGGGTTAAGCCTTCGGCTCAGGTCATGACCTCAGGGTCCTGGGATCGAGCCCTGTATCGGGCTCTCTGTTCAGTGAGGAGCCTGTTTCCCCCTCTCTCTGCCTGCCTCTCTGCCTACTTGTGACCTCTCTCGCTCTGTTAAATAAGTAAAATTAAAAAAAAAAAAAAGAATATCTTTGTTGAAGCAGTAAGCATTATCAGTGTTATTAAGCTCAACGTTTGACTATATATCTTTATAATCTGTGTGGTAAAATGGGAATTATTCATAAAGCACTTCTGCTACATACTGAAATACTATCATGACTCAAAAAAACACTTTTATGATTGGGTTGTTAGCTGAGGTAGTCACTTTTTTTTTTGTGGAACACCATTTTTACTTGTAAGAATGACAAACTATGGTAATGAAGTTTAAGGAGTTTCTCAGGCATTTTCTTAAAAATGGACAAAGTGAGCCTCTTCCTTCAAGGAAACAACAGAATATTTGATACCAATGAAAAAATTGGATCCTCCAAGCCATAATTAGGATTTTGGAAAGACTTTTCTCATGAGTTTGTTGTTGATATTAATTAACAATTGTGATCTTTAAATATTATATAGTAAAGTAGGTCAACATTTGGAAGAAGATTTGCATAGCTCAGTGAACATATATTTTCAAAATGACCAGTACAAGATGCTACAAAACCATATGTGTGTGTCAAGGATCCATTGGAAAGTATATGATAAGACTAATGGATTTACTGTAACAGTATGAAAAGCTTATTGATTATGGTTTTAGATTTCACACTGCAACTAAGTTTTAAGGAACTACCACTTGTCCAGTTTGATGAGGTATCAAACAATACTCACAGCTCTCTAAAAAATGCTCTTAAAACAGTCTCTTTTTCAACTACTCTCTGTGTAAGGCTGGATTTTATTCATATACTTCAACTAAAACAGCACTGCAGCACACTGAACATAGAAGCAGATATAAGAATCCACTGGCCATTAAAGTCAGATGTTAGACTTACAAAATTGTAAAACGATATCACTCTTATTTATTTATTTATTTTTGTTGTGGGAAATATCAGTTCTCATAAAGATGTTACTTATGTTGTCATGTGATGGGTTAATTAAGTGACTATTTTTAAATGTCTCAATTTTAATTTCAAATAGGCAAATATCCATAAAATCCATATAAACCAAAACTCTGGATCTTTAATTAAGACTACAAAAGGGTCCTGAAACCAAATTATTTTTAGAATTCATACATAGTTTAATTTTTCCCTTTATATATATATTTTTTTTCAGAAGTCCAGCACTTTTAATTTAGGGACTACAGAAGGAAGGAACAGACACGTACTTGTGTATGTTGTATTGGGGACTGATGTTGGGTGACAGGTCCTATGGACAACAGAATAATTCAGCAATTTTTTGAAACCATAATCCCATTTTTCTAATTATTTTTACTCTGCAGTGAACTTTTTGAGCCAGTTTTTGTCACAGGCCCTTTCTCATAAAAATAGGAAGGTCAGGAAGTAACACCCGAACAACCAGAAGCCTATGGTGGTTTCTAACTTTGGAGATGGCTGTTCCGGGTAGCTTTATGCTGCACCTTTGCTTGATTGGAGCAGAACAAGGCAGTCACAGCGCTTGTGAGCAAGTGGTCAGAGGTGTGAGCACTAAAAGCTGAACCTCAAAAATAGCTCCGAGGTCTATGGACAGAAGTATCAGTAGATTCGCTTGGTGGGGCACTGGCTTATTAACTAGCATGCTCCTTTGATATCAAGGTTCTGGGAAACAAAGAGTCTGACTAGTTTCTTAATTTTCTCAAACTTCTCTCTTTTTGGGGGGGGGCGTTGAAATTACATTAGTGTGGTATTCTCTCAGTGGAACTGAGATTTAGGTAAAATAAAAATGAATTAATTTTTTGATAGAAAAATTAATTGCTCCAGAGTCCATTTTCATTGTGCTTCAATCTCATTTCTTGTGGCCCCTGATCTGTGCTCTTTCTGTTTCAAATGAACAGCCAGTTATCTAGGAATCCTTTTTCTTGGGGTCTGCCCCAGTTCTGCCCCGTGTCAGTGGGCAGGGAGAGAGGAGAAGACCTTTTTTTCCCCTTCTCCCCTGAAACTTGTCTTGAGCGTCAAGATTTCATTCT
This sequence comes from Mustela nigripes, assembly GCF_022355385.1. Taxonomy (NCBI): domain Eukaryota; kingdom Metazoa; phylum Chordata; class Mammalia; order Carnivora; family Mustelidae; genus Mustela; species Mustela nigripes. Next base: position 107,018,881 of record NC_081569.1, read on the forward strand.
GGTGTTTGAGATATCCCTCTAGGGTCTCAGGTCAGTACTGAAGGACTCCCTGTGGGAGGTGGAGAGGCTGAGTGTGTGTGTGAGGGCTCCGCGGCCTGAGTTTTCAGGCATGTTCTTTGCGTATGTCAGAGACTACCTTAGATTTTCATAAGTAGCGATTTATTTCTCAAATTGTTTTGAAGAAAATCAGTTTCTACCTCTATGAATTTACATTCGGTTGCAGAATGGACTGGGCTGAGCAATACTTCTAGATTACGACCACTTGGGTCCTGTGGATCAAAAGGACTCTTCATATGTACACACAGAGTATTCATGTGTGACATTATGTGAAGTATGCATATATACGCTTATTCATGACACTGGTTATTCTCACAGAATTCAAAATTTGGTGTGCAGGAGGAAACAAACTATTAGATAAATTAATATAATAGCCCAAGAGGTAAGTGCTATGAAGAAATAAGGCAGAGTCAGGACAAATAGGAAGGCTGGGTGTGTTGTTCTGTTCCTATCAGATGACCTTTGAGCCAGAAAGCTGAAGGGCTGGAGGGAGTCGACCCTGGGGCTGTCTGGAGGAGCAGGGAACGGGAAGTACAAAGACCCTAAGTGAGGGGGCAGGGAATGGTTGGTGAGTGAGAGTTGCCGTGGAGGACGGGAGCTGGGCTGTGAGGTCCTGGGGAGGTGCCCTGCATTATTGCTGGCACAAGGTCAGTTCCCTGTTAATGTCACCTCCCTATTCAAGAACATGCCTTGTTGCTCAGGTGAAGTTCACCTATATTTGATGCTGGCGAATCTTGTCTCCTTTGGGGAGGGTCTTCAAGAGCACCATATTACATCCATTTACAATGATTTAGTGTGGGACGCCTGGGTGGCTCCGTTGTTAAGCATCTGCCTTTGGCTCAGGTACTTATCCCAGGGGCCTGGGACTGAGCCCCACGTCAGGTTCCCCGCTCAGCTGGGAGTCTGCTTCTTCCTCTGCCTGCCTTCTTTCTGCCACTGCCACCCCTCCCCACCAGCTCGCTCTCGCCCACTCACACTCTCTTTCAAATACAATCTTAAAAGACAACAACAATGATCTAATGTAAGTTGCTAAAGCTAAACTATTTTAAGTTCATCATGAAGACTTTCCCAAGTTCTGTGAACTCCATTGTGATTGTTCTAAGCTAAATTAGGATCCATTACACAGCTTAAGAAAGCATTAAAAGTTCAAAATGACTGTTTGGAGATATAGAACAAGTTCATGCACCTCTCAATATAATTAGCTGTAATTCAGTTCTATTTGTGGGTTGTTAAGACATTACTCTTATGCACCTCACCCACTTAAAACATGGAAAACTTGGGCTTAGCTGGAGTCTTCTGTTCTTGAATTTGGTGGGAACTATCATTTGTTGGGAAGCTTTAATAAATGTTAGTGATCCATCTGGTAAACATCTGGGGAGGTAAATAGATTGGAGCATGACCTGGGCACATTGTAGGGACTTACTATGTAACTTTTAGAAGCTTAGTTCATATTGAATTTTGATGATACTTCCTGATTAGTGTAAATGAGTATACTTCCAATATCTGAGTCCTTGTTTTGGGATTTACCAATTACTGAAAATAAGGTTTTTAAAAACTAGGAGATGGACAGAGAGGATCTATTCTAGAGCAATGAAATCACTTGAGAATTTTGAAAACTAAGGATTCTCAGGCCTCAGACTGAATTAGAATCTCTGGGGAAGAGAAACAGATTCCTAATAATGCCTTGGCTAGTTCTAAAGGTTGACCAAGTTTCAACACCCCTGTTGTATCCCAAATTATATCTAATGTGATTAATGGAAAGTTTTAGCAACTGGAAGGTTTGCTAAATGAAAAAAAAATGTAAGAAAAAAACACAGAAGGGAGTATATTACTTTGGTATAGTCTTTTAAGAGTTGATAAAACACTAAAAAAAAAAAAAAGCATTTTAAAAAGCTAGGTCAGGTTACAGTTCCTGTGTTTTAGGAGGAGAAAATGAGACTGAGAGGCTAAGGGCCTTGCTAATGTCTGCAAACACTCAGTACTAATGCTGAGACTCAAGCCAGGCTTGAAAGTGGTAAAAGCAGGCTGGGAATGTGGCCTGTGCTACCTGTCAGCCGTTGGACTGAAGACAAGTTATAGGCATTTCCCTCTCTTAGAGTAACTGGGATTAGGAAAAGGCAATTTAGAGTGATTCCAGTTACAATGGAAGCCAACAGTTTAAAAAGACATATTTTAAAAGTTTTGATTGGTACTCTGCCTTTAAAAATTATGACAGAAATCATGCAAGTCATTTCCTTTCTTCTTATATTTATCAGCGTTTAGGTGAAGTGACACCTTTATGCTAATTCTTAGAACCAAGAACAGATCAAATAATTCAGTTGTATACTTTTCCTGACTCATTTGAAGTCCTGATAACATAACATTTTTGACTTCATGATGACTTTCTCGGCACTGTCGTGAAGAGGGTTATTTGCAGAAATATTTGAAGGCGTCCACAGTTTTTCCAAAGGCCCGGCATGGCTCCATCCCTGTTGATCTTTTCTTCAGTGGTAATGCACCTACACCTGGATTTAGTCGGTCAAGGGTTTGCTGTGATTGGAGTAGCTTGTCAGTCAAGGTCATGACCTGCACCAGCTGCACGATCTCACTTTTATCTGGTACTGGTTTTTATTGCATGAATTGTTGCATGGGATGTATTAACTCAGAAAGTGAGACCAGCAAACCATTAACATGGAAGACTGGTTGGAGCAGGGTGGTTTTAAAGCAGGAAAGAATGTCAGAGAAGGGACTAATTTAAAAATGCTCAGTCTATTCCTTGATGACTATTTTTATTCTTTGGCATTCAGGTTACCTATAGCAGTATCACCATTATGGGGATTTGGGTCATGAAAACTCAGATAATAAGTTTGGGTATAGTAGGTTATACGTAAGTTGTTGGGATGCCATTCTGTAGAAGGGACTCCATATCTGGGTACCACCATCTTATCTAACGCTTCCTCAAAATCCAACTGGGTGGGTTGCTTCGGCAGCATATATGCTAAAGTAGGAATGACACAGAGAAGATTAGCATGGCCCCTGCACATGGATGACACACAAATTCATGAAGCTTTCCATAGTTTTTGTATGATTGCATGAATATGAACTGTCTGTAATAGACAAAGCAATGGAGACAGGAAGTAAATTAATGGTTGTCTAGAGTTGATGGAAGTGATTGCTTTTAAAGGTCATGGAGCTGTTCTCAGACTTGTGGTGATATTTTCGTAACTAAAAAAATAAAAAATAAAAAATAAATTAAAAAACAAATCTGCCCTGGAGGGATTCTTTCTCACACAGGACTTTAGGAAGGCTTCACTGACAAAGACTGAAGCTTCACTCTGGGACAGAACGAACGCTCATTGATTTTGTTAAATATATGAATATATGATGATTCAGTTGGACTCTGGTATTTCCCGCTAGCACCTCAGGAGGACCCTCTGCCGGGAAGCAGAGAGGACAGTTTCACAACCCTCCTCAAGCGGGCCTGTGAGCCGTCATATCTTGTCTCATGCCTCTGCCTCAGGTGTTGCGTGTCCGGGGGAGGCCCCCAATTCCTACATTCTTGGTCCTTGCCTTTGTGAATGGTCACCCTAAGTCCAGTCTTTATGGGCCACCTATCTAATATGCAGAGTCCTGACTGCGTGCTGGCTGTGTCCTCTTTCTCCCACCAGGGATCATGTACTGCTCATGGATGCATATGGCCCAGAGCCGAGTTTTGTTTTGTACGTAGCATCCTACAGTATTTCTGGAGTTTCCCATCGTGACCTCTTTACACAGGGCATAGGGCTCTCCAGAACCACCTTCCCCAGAACCACTTGTCATCTGAATTGCCTCTGACTTAAGCTCCATGTCTTGTTGCATGGAGGCAACAGCCTGGATCTGAGCACTCACTCACTGTGTGTGCTCAGCACGTGCAGTAGCTACAGTGGTGCTTTTCATTGTCTTCTTTTTTTTTTTTTTAAGCCTTCACATATATATTTTTTAAAATTTCTTTTCAGTGCTCGCTTCGGCAGCACATATACTAAAATTTCTTTTCAGCCTAACAGTATTCATTGTTTTTGCACCACAACCAGTGCTCCATGCAATCCGTGCCCTCTCTAATACCCGCTACCTGGTTCCCCCAACCTCCCACCCCCTGCCCCTTCAAAACCCTCAGATTGTTTTTCTTTGTCTTTTGAGGGGAAGGATGATCCCTTCTTTGCTGGAGTCAACCAAAAAACACTTGTGCTTTACTGAATGCCTTCAATGTTCTTCTCTTGCACCATCAGCATCCCAGCCCAGCCTGGACGCACTTCCGCTTCTGGTTTGGGGTCAGGCCGTCTTGCTATTCTGGGGAGTTTTGAGGAAGGGTAGGGAGAGCAATCTTTGTTTTGTTTTTGTTTTTTTAATCCAGGAAATAAGTCAAGCTCTTTAGATAATATGCCAGTTGTAGTGAGGCCTCCAACGTCATGAATGCCCCCAAATTTATTTCCTGGTGTTAGTGTTAATCCTGTCCTTAACGGAACCTTATGGACCGAATCCCCTGGAAATTGCTACTGGGGCTTCTTACTGTGCTAGAGATGTGGGGTGGGTGGTGGAAGGGCATCAGCTTTAGATCAGAGGGACCCAGCTCTGCTTCCTGTGCTTCCTAGCTGCATGGCTTTGAGCAATGGTGTCCTTATATGTCAAACATGGGGCTCGTGGCATCTACCCCCAGGATTACTGTGAAGGTTACATGAGATCATACAAACATGCGTATACCCGCAAAGGGCTGTATTAGGACCTGATGCCGATTATGTGCCTGCCCATTTGGAAGGGAATCCATACCCAAGTTACCCCACGTATTTTGTGGTGAATCATCTAAGAGGTACTGGGAAAACTATGATGACTTAAACCCCTTTTCTCAGCCATTGTTTCAAATCCTAGACAGCAGTTGAACTTCATATGTATGTCGTATTCTGGGAGGGTGCAAAGTACATCCTGGTTTGTGTGTTGTCGTCCTTTTGGTAGGGATTACCGTCTGTGAAGCGGTGGGTCGGAGAGAATGTGTGGAAGGATGACCACTGTGTCCGTTTCCTGCATGCTGGGCTCTGAGGAGTATATGTTGCCCCTATTCCTGAATCTGCCCATTAGAGCCAATGCTACACTTTCCCCTAAGGGAACATCCTCAAGGATCTAGATATTGCCTAGACTGATGTTGGCTGCCATCTCCTTGTGAGGACTGACTGTATCATGGACTGTGGTGTGTGTGTGTGTATGTTTGTGTTTGTGTAGACCAGCCCTAGTCATGGGTGCTTCCTAGGAATGTTGATAGGACAACAGATAAGGATTAGTGGTTTATTTCCCTGTCTAGCATGACATACAGAGCAGTGGGTGCAGGGAATTACTCTTTGGGATCATATGGGAACCAAGCCCCCACGGTTGGCTAGTTCTTATAGCCCAGATAAACAATGGCAATGAGTGCATTCTTCCAACATCTCTGTTAAGATGAATGAGTTAATATTTACAAGAAATTTCCAGGTCCTGGAAAGAAAGGTGTGTTTTAAGAGCAGATTATATGAACTATTTACTGTTAATTTCTTTTTTTAAAAAATAAGATTTTATTTATTTGACAAAGATCACAAGTAGGCAGAGAGGCAGGCAGAGAGAGGTTGGAGGGAAGCAGGCTCCCGGCTGAGCAGAGAGCCCGATGTGGGGCTCGTTCCCAGGACCCTAGGATCATGAACTGAGCTGAAGGCAGAGGCTTTAACCCACTGAGCCACCCAGGCGCCCCTGCTGTTAAATTCTTATCCCTAGAGGATTGACTGTTAAATGCCAGGGTGGGCATTGTAAATTGTCAGACAGCACTGGCCCTCAGTCTCCCTCCTTTGTCCCAGCGTGAGGATATCATTAGGTCTGGCGGTCACCCTGACCTAAGTGCCGCCCATCAACTTGGAGCCACCCTAGTTGTTTACTTTGTTGTTTATTCACAAATTGCAGTTGGTACCCTCCATGTGGATATTTTTATAGCATTGGTCTCTCCCCAAATATTTGCCTTAGTTTATTAAATTACAAGTTAAAGTGTGTGCTGGTTTTGGCAGTTTTAATCTCACAGGCTTGGTTGTCTTTGTGTTACCAGATGGTGTCCCTTGTTTGAGTCCATAAGCAGGCTTTGTTTGCCTGTGGCTTGTTCTGTTTGGGGCTTATGCACCACCCAATTCTGTCTTCAGTTAAAGGTGGTGTTCTGTTCAAGTGAGAATCCATTTTAAATCTAGTATTTAATTATTAATTAAAATGTGTCCTGCATATGTTGGAGGCAAAATCAGAGTTTTGTTGCTCGTGAAGGAAGAATGTACATTGAATAGCAATTTTTGCTTGGATTGGGTTAGCCTCTTAACTCTGTGGGGCTGGCAGGTGGAACACTGTCAATTGGAAGGGCTGAAGGCAGGCTTATCTGTTTCTGGGAAACCTGACAGGTATCACCAAGGTATCTGAAAGGCTCTTTTCCTGTCAGGGCCTGGGGGAGGGGTTGCTCCCTATGAAGGCAAACAGAGTCCAGGTCTGGGTGCTTGCTTCCTGCTTCTAGCACCATTTTGGCCATGGAGTATAATGGTGGGGACTGTTGTGGCCAATGTGCTCCTTTGGCGGCTCCCTCATTTTCTCGGATGCTCTCTCTTCCCCTCTCTCAGGTGGAGCCCAGTGGGCTTCCTAAGTTGGGGAGATGGATCTGAGTCCAGGAAGAGTAAGGCAGCTGGAGGACACAGGGTAGAATACCAGGAAGGAGACAATTGCCCAGATAAAAAACTCTGAGATACACAAGGTTCCCCTTGAGTACTCAGCTGAGTGCTGATCAGTTTAAGGAAGCTACCTGAGGCCAGGGAAAGAGCCATCTAAAAGGATCAGAGAGAATTATTTCTGGTGCTCACATAGGGCCAGGAATGATGCCTGTTTCTACTAGCTAGACTGGAAAACTCCAGATTCACAGAGCATTGTGTTGAATATACAGAAGGGCCTTGGCTGCTTAGTGGGAAATAACCAGCCAGACTGAGCACAGTTCTGGCCCACCAAGCAAATCTTAGAAGCAAGATCTGAAAGGATCAAACTATTTCCAGGTAACTTAACTGTGTCCCTAAACAATACTCATATTTCTATGAATTCAAATATTTCTATGAATTCAAAACTATCCAGCACTTAACAGATAGAATCCACAATGTTTGGCATCCAGTCAAAAATTACCAGTCATGTGAAGAAGTAAGAAAATCTGACTTGTAATGGAGATAAATCAATCTGTTGAAAGCAATCCACAGATCTTAGAATTAGCAGACAGGACATTAAGACAGTTACAATAACTATTCCTTATGTTCAAAAGTTAAAGACAGAGATGAAAGATTAAAAAAAAAAAAAGGAAACCAATTAGATCTCAAACAGGGCATGTTTTTCAATCAGTCCTCATGCTGCTTCCCTAGGTTGCTAATTCTTACGTTACATTTGCCAAATCCACATGACGGAAACCTGGCCTTACGATGGACCTGATTCCTAAGCTCTAACCGGTCCACTTGGTAGTCTCTTGAGCCCAGACTTCAAGGTCATTACTGCAGTGCTAACTCAGTGATGCCTAGAAGTTAGTTGACCCTTTACCTTCCTTCATAACTGCCATGCCCATGCCAGACCTGAGCAGTATCCCACAGTGCTGCCCCTCGGACAAAGAATGCTGCTGGATGCATTGGTGTATGTCTTCTCTGCATACCCAGGGACCCAGCAAAAGTCTTACTTTCCTTCTTGTGGGTTTTTCAGGCACTTCAAAACCTCCATACCTATAAGCCCATCCTTTTTTCTCATCCACATTCTGGTTCTATAGTCTGTTGAGAAAAATCCTGCAATGACGCCCATCTGTATGTATCCCCTGTTCCTTGTTTGACCGTCTCCTGTCTGCCTTTCTGCTGGTTGTCGGGGAACCCTCTCTCTCACAGAGACTCTAACCTGTTCCAGGGCAGATCCATTTCTCTGCCCTCTTAACATATTCTTGCTTTCTCACTTGTCTGACTTACACCTTGTGTAGTCCCTGAGTCTCCCTTGGTTGCTTCTCCTTTGGTGATGTTGATGGAAAAAACAAATCCTTCACTTGATCCTTGGCCATTTCTTTGATCCATCCCATTTCTTTCCTTCTTTTTTATCTAAGCATGTTAACAAATACTCTGTATTTACTCCTCACCACTCCCTTTCTTCTCAGTCTCTGATTCTCTCTTGTTCAGATACCTCCTAAGTACAAAATGCACCAGGCCTTTCTCAGCAAGGTTCCACTGTGATCTTGCTGCTTTATTTGGTTCTGCTTAATCTCCTTCTGAGACCCTAAATCACCACTCTGAATTCTGAGTGGTGGTCCTCAACACCTACAGCTCCTTCTCTCATTCAATTCAATGATGATTAAACTTCACTATTATTTTTAAGTCCCCATTTTGCCCTGTGTCTTCATTCTAAGCAGGTGGCCTTGCTTCCTATGTAATCAAGAAAATCGTATCAGGTGTGGCCTCCCTGGCATGAGAGAGATAGAAAGAGAGAATAGGGGATCTGGGCTATAGACATAGATGTAGGAGTACAGAGCCACTGGCAGAGTGAAATCCCCAGATGAAAACAGATCCCTATATTTAGAAAAAAAAAATTAAGTAAGCTTTATGTCTGACGTGGGACTTGAACTCATGATCCTGAGATCAAGAGCCACATGCTCTACCAACTAAACCAGCTAGGCTCCCAAAAACAGATTCCCACAGATGTGAGGGAGAACTACATCCTTCTCCTAACCTTATCTACCCATTCTCATCCCTCAGCCTCTGTCCCAGAGGATAGTTGTCCTTTTGCCAAAGACCTGTGCTTCTTCAAGGACCTTGTTTCCTTACCTCTAACTTCTCCATTTCCCTTACTCTTGGTTGCTTTTCCCAACCTATAAACATGCCAAGTCTCCACGCCCTAAAAGTCCTCCAGCACCTGCAAGGGTAATTCCCATCCATTTCCTCTTTTTCATCCAGATATCTTGAGAGCATACTCTGTATTCTGTCCACTTCTTTGCCTTCTGTTTGCTCCTCCAGGACTTACCACAGCTTTCTGACTTCCTTCACCATTATTCTACTCAAGTAGCTCTTGATGAAGTCACCAAGGATATCTGTAGTGCCACGTCCAGTCAGCAGCTTTCGGTCCTCATCTTACTGGACATCTCCGGTGCATACAATAAGGCTTATCACTCCTTGCACCTCAACGGCCCTACCCTTTTGACTTCTGAAGTCTACTGATGATCTTTGGATCTCCCTGACTCTTTCTTCTTTGTATCTTTGGGCTTCTCTCCCTCTCCTTTCAGTTTGTATTCTCAGGGTCAGTGTTCAGCCTAGTGCTGTCCTCACTCACATCCCTGAGGATCTGTTTTCGTCTGGGGATTTTGCTCTGCCTGTTGCTCTCTACCCCTACATCCACATCTGCAGCCTAGATCTCTCTCGTGAGTATCAGCTTCCTGCATGCAGTCATGTGCTGGGCACTCCCACCTTGGTGTCCATTCATTCTTCGAATGAGCAAACACGTGCATCTTCTCTTCCCATGTTTTGTTGAACATGATGACGAAAAGCATCCCCCCGCTGTGAGGTGCTGCACGATTCTGATCCTCCTCCCATCTCTCTGTCCTTCCTCTATGTCCTAATTGGGCCTCTGTTGCTCATTTTAGGTCTGAAAAGTGGACACCCATCCTCAGGGTCTTTAATCTTCAGAGAGACGGTCAGTTATTACCTTTGCACTCATTTCTTCCCATAAACCCTGGTTCTGTGGTATCTTTCAAACACCTACGGCTCCAACCCCAATCATCATTTTCATCTCTGACCAGTCCCTTCTGCATACTCCGTTTCTCTCATTGCTGCCTCTCTTCTCCTGGACACCCAAATTTGAACCCCACACATTTCCTCCACCTGTGTGTTTTGTGTCTCCAGCCAAAGCAAGAGCAATCTGAAGTTAGCGTTCTGTTGTGTAGCTCTGTACTGTACACCAACACTCGACATGCTGGTATGTGAGCATACAATGTGAGGGCAAGAGAAGGTAGGAGAAGTGGTTCCAACCATTTCCCACTTTAACAAGCATCTGCAGAACCTCCAGCCCTCTGACTTTGACATTATGTCAGAAATGGTATTTTTGGAAGAGGTTTTATCCAGACTTTTATTTCCAGCCAGAGGGAGAGCTAGGGGACAGGATTAGCCAATAAAAGATGAGGATATGGAGTCCATTTAATGAGGATTCTTGCTGGGGATGTTTATAGGAATTCTTTTAACAGCACTTACTTTATATTATATTACGTGAAATCTTCTTTCCCTTTGGGTGGTGGATTCCTTTACGCTATATTGGGCCAAATCTATAACTATCCTGTTACCTTCAGTTTTTTTTTTTTTTTCCTGCTTCATTGAGGTACAGTTGGTCAAATTTGCAAGATGTTTTAAAGTCTGCAGTGATCTGGTATACATCTACATTGTCAGGGGTTCCCACCACCTAGTTAATTAACACATCCATCACTGCCTTCTCATGGTAATGATGGTAAAATTCACATAACATTAAAATTTACCATCTCAGCCGTTTTAAGTGTACATTTCAGTGGTATTTATTTTATTTGCCCTGTTGTACGATTGCCACCACCATCCATCTCCAGAACTCTTTCTTTTTTTTTTTTTTTAAAGATTTTATTTATTTATCAGAGGGAGAGAGAGAGAGAGCACAGGCATACAGAATGGCAGGCAGAAGCAGAGGGAGAAGCAGGCTCCCTGCTGAGCAAGGAGCCCGATGTGGGACTCGGTCCCAGGACGCTGGGATCATGACCTGAGCCGAAGGCAGCTGCTTAACCAACTGAGCCACCCAGGCGTCCCCAGAACTCTTTCTGAAGCTGAATAGAATTCTTATAAAACCAAAACTCTATGCCTTAAATAATAAATGCCCATCTCCTCTCTCCCTATTCCTTGGCAGCCACCATTCTTTCTGTCTGTAAATGACTGCCCTGGGAATCTGAGTGGAATCATACAGTATTTTCTTTGTGTAACTGTGTTGTTTCACTCAGCATGATGGCCTCAAGGTTTACCTGTGTCAGAAATTCCTTTTTAAGGTGGAATAATATTCCACTGTGTGTAAATACCACATTTTGTTTATTCATCAGTTGATGGGCAATATCATGTAGTGATTTAGACTGAATCATGTTCATTTTGAAAACTTAAGTCACATTCCGTTGAGACCTCCTTGGCTCACCTGCCCCAGCTGTGGCCCAGCTGCTTGGAGTGAAGAAGAGGGGAAAGTCTCTTCTTTTTTAAGGAAATAATTGACATATAACATGATATTAGTTTGATTTTTTAAGGTATAATTGACATATAACGTGATATGGGTTTCAGGTGTACAATGTAATGATATGATATTGTGAAATACTCACGGTAAGCCTAGTTAACTTCTGTGCCATATTTTTTCTTGTAATGAAAACTTTTAAGATCTACTCTCTCAGCCGCTTCCAGATATGCAGAACAGTATTAAGTATTAATTATAGTCACTATGCTGTATATTACATTTCCATAACTTACTGATTTTATAACTGGATCTTTGTACCTTTGACCCCTTTCCGGGAGGGCGAAGTCTTGTCCTGAGATCTAGCTTACCCTCCCCTCCTTCCCACCTTCCCTTCCTTTCCTTTCCTCCTCCCTGCCTGTCCCCCAAGAGTGATTTTCTTGGAGCTTCTCTCCCCAGCTTCAGGTTGGGGAGGGAATAGTCTTGTACCCCCTCTCATGCTGACACCCTCTTTTCAGACTTGTTCTGACTTTGGGGGAGTGGTAAAGAACTGGTGTCTTGTGGGTTAGAGGGTATTATCTCCAGGAAGCCTTGATGAGCGGGGGGCTTTCAGAACTTAGATTACAGCTTCTTAGTGCCTTTTGTCCTCAGCTATCATTCCGGGATGAGAGGGAAGTTCCTACCCCACAGCTTGTTACACTTAGAAAATCAAAGGGACCTAGTTCTATATGACATTTATGAGGGCTCTGAAATTCTTTCTCCTGTCTTCTCCCTTTCAGTAGCCCTAGTACCTGGAGGGGCTGGGGTTCAGGATAGCGTGTGGATTCAACCCCTTCATTAGTCAGTGATTGCAACTTCAGTCTCTCAAGGTGAAACTGGTCCTCAGAGTGGACCTTTTTGAAAGAGCTTGTCCTCTGTTGTATGCATCCCAGACCGTTTTACCCAGTAGAATCCCCATTAGTGTCCTCTTTTTGGCAATCTTTCCTGATCTCAGTTGAGCCAAAAGAGCCTTATTTCTAGGGCTGTTGGTACAGCACAGTGGAGGGAATGCTTTCAATGGGCTAGCTTAGTGGTTTCTAACCCTAGGTTGATTATCAAGGCCTTTACTGCATTTCCCAGTCTTGTGGAAGTGTAGCCATTTTGACACCGTGTCTCTTGGGATGACTAATATACTTAATGGCAAAATTTGATGAATTCAGTGAAGTCTGTAATTGGATTTTAAAAAATTCACAGAAGTATCTAAACACTAATTGTGTATATGTTAGACATATTTTGTACTCTTAGATGGTACCTGTGGAGTCATCTTCCCTTATAAGGTGTTCAGCCCAGCAGTTCTGGACCCACAACTGGGGAGTGGTCCCAGGAGCCAGCCAGTTTTCTTAAAAAGAAAAGAAAAGAAAAAAAGCCTATAGCATGATTGAATCATTCTTTTCTTTTTCTTTTTTAAAAATTTTATGTATTTTAGAAAGAGCTAGAGAGAGAGCGTGTGAGCAGAGGGAGAGAGAGAAAATCTCAAGCAGACTCCCCGCTGAGTATACAGCCCAACAGTGGGCTCGATCCCATGCCCCTGAGATCATGACCTGAGCTGAAATGAAGAGTTGGGTGCTCAACGGACTGGGCCACCCAGGCGCCCCCGAATCTTTATCTTCTAAGACTTGATAGCTAAATGAAAGCATCTAGGTTGAAAGTGTGTTTGTGTTTGCAGTTTATTGTGTGTGAGGGCTTTTTTTTTTTTTTTTTTTAAGTGGATGCTTCTAAGGACTGATGAGGAAGCCACACCAGGGTTGTTTCTCTGCTGAAAAGGGTTGAGGCAAGGTCATCCGACCCGCTGATTACACTTGAAAAGGGAGAGTGTGTCTTTTGCCACCTCAAAGGGCAGCTGTTTATTGAATTTCTCCACCCTCCAATTGTTTTACATATGCAGTGGTTCCCGGAGAAAGATCTAACATCTGCACAGGTCTATCCTGTTCCTAATTTTTGTTTACTGAAGCGAGTTCTGCGCTTACGTTCACACACTGCCAGCTGCACGAACAGCATATGGGAGGGTCTGGCCGGCCCAACAGAATTTGGGGGGGCCCATACTTTGGGGAACCTGATGCATGTCTGACAGGTCAAGCTCATTCATGCATCCATTAAATATTAAGTCCCTGGTGTTCCAGGCAGCAGGACACAGGCTACTTTGAAAAAGCTCACAGCTGGGGTGCATGGGTGACTCAGTGGGTTAAAGCTTCTGCCTTCAGCTCGGGCCATGATCCCGGGGTCCTGGGATTAAGCCCTACGTCAGGCTGTCTGCTCGGCGGGGAGCTTGCTTCCCTTCCTCTCTCTCTACCTGCCTCTCTGCCTGCTTGTGATCTCTGTCTGTCAAATAAATAAATAAAATCTTAAAAAAAGAAAAAAGAAAAAGCTCTCAGCCTGGAGAGGAGGGTGGTTACGTAAACACAGTTCGCCTTGGCTTGTAGTGATGAGTGCTCAAGAAGCCTGGGGGGCCTCTTGTAAGAAGGCTACCTCCTGCTGACCTTAGGGCAGAGAGTGGGATAGACCATGAAGCAAGGCTTAGAGAGAGGGCCATGCCTGACGTGTCACGTGGATTCTGTCTTTATATCTGGGAGGATTAGCCTAACCATGGGCCTTCACTTTCATTTGTTGAGAGATGCCCCCAGAGGCCCTGAGAGTATCAGGAAGACTTCATGATAGGATAGACAGCTGTATTCATTCCCTTGACCCAAGAATTGGTATTATTCCTCTGCTTGGTATCAGAAGGTGCCACTTAGTCCCTTTGTTTTGCACAGGATCATGAGTAATTAGACAGTTAACCAGCAACGACTGAGCACCTCTTGAAGTCTGTCCTACAGGAGCATCGACTGCAGCCCAGGAGCACAAACCATTTTCCATCCTGGGAATTATGCTCTGCCCCTTCCTAAATTCCCATTGTGGTTTCAAACGAAGAGGCCATTGTTCACTTTCCTTCCTAAAAGGAGCAATATATTTAACCTCTGGCTCTCTGCCGGACCGATGAGAGCTGATCTCAGCGCAGCCAACACCCGTGGCTTCCCATCAGGACAAACCCTCCGGCTCCATCTGATCTTCCCCGCTCTGGTTGAAATTTAGATTCTACAGCAGCGGCTCAGTAGGAGGCTCGCGTTGGGTCCTGCTAGGTGGCTGGAGCTCCTCCATTCCCACCCTGGGTTTAGTAGAAAAAAAAGATGGGGCCTTAGCTCTTTATAGCAGTGAGACCTATTATGGGAATTTAAAAGCAAATGTCTGATGTGAAAATCTGTACTATCTTAGGACTTTGAAGCTCAATACAAAAGAGTCTTTATCATGTTGTTGAATAGTTTGGGTCCAGGCAGGTGTCCTAGAGAAGAAGTTTTCAAGCTTATTTTTGAGCAACAAAATACCTTATTTCCCCCCAAATGAAATCTATAGGATCCAAATACCGCAGGGTTTCTTAAGCAGCAGGGTTGACCTTCTGGGTTGACTGTTGTCATGGGGACCAGGCTGTGCCTTGTCAGGTGCTTAGCAGCCTCCCTGGTTTCTAAGCTCCAGGTGCTGCTGGCCAACCACCCCACCCCACCCCAGTTGTGACAAAAAATGTCTCCAGACATTGCCAAATGTCCACAGGGGCAAAATCAGACCCTGCGAAGGACCGAGGCAGTACAATACATAACACTGATTTTTTCCAGAGAAGGAAGTGATGTTATAGAAGTGAGATTAAACTCCCTTAGAACCCTGTGCAGGGCCCCTGGCCTTTACCATTTGAGAAACTGGTGTGGAGTTCTGACCTACCCAGGTGTGCCATCCCAGAGAGCTAGGCTGTCCTTTTTAAAGCCTGGAACACAGGGAACTGGTTATAAATAAAGCAAAAAAAAAAAAACACACACACACACACACACAAAAAAAAACCCCTAAAATTAGACAAATCCACAGGTATTTTGAACCCACATATACACTGAAGAGTTTGTACGTGTATGTATGTCTACTTTGTTGGTCTGCTTGGATGGTAGATTAAGGGGAGAGAAGCATCTGGGTGAGGTACACCTCACTTCTGGGATTTGGCTGCTGCGGTGTGTCCTGTTTTGACAGAAGCACGAGCTGAAGGCCTGTGGCCATCAGCCCAGGGAGGGAGGTCACCTTTGCTGGGTGAACCGCAGCTGCCGTGAGACTCACGACAACTGGCTCTGCTCAGGGAGGGTTGGAAACATGACCTAGTGCCTGCAGCCTCTTCCAGCCAGACTCCAGCTGAATCCCAGTTTGGACCATCGTTGCTTCAAAGTCAGGGCATGGATTTGTACATGTCTGCCTTTCCTACTTAGGGAGTAGTGTGTGCTTCTGTGTATACGTGAGTGGGTGACCTTGCCTTTCCTTTGGGAAGTGCCATGTGGCTTCCTCTCCCCTGCCACGCTCAGCATTGGCTGGTAAGTGGGGGTTGGGAGGGTTTCTGGGAACTTGCCACGTGCTGCTCTTCCGTTTTCCTCAGGAACCAGGGCTGGTGAGGCCTGTCCCGCAGGCAGACTCTGTACCCCAGGTATGTGGGCGACAGTATAAAGAACAATACCGCTTAGTGAGTCACTCTCACCTGTGGGAAGATGCAGGGCTTAGGGAGGGAGGGAGGGAACAGGCTGCCTAGAGGGCTCAGCTTTCGTCCCTCTGTACGGCAAACTCCTTCTGACCCCATGTCAGAGCTGGAGTCTAGCGTTAAATTGGCAGAGATCTTGTGCCCTACTTGAGGACCCACCCCTTGTCCTAGTGATCTGTTTGGCTGCTTGGGATGGTCTCTTGGCACTTAGAAAAATGTTTCATTTCCCCCAAAGATCACATGATTGCTTCAGTTAGCCTTGGGAACAAAGGAGTGAACAGAACTCATTTTATCTCTATGTCCATCTGCGGATCTCCAGCCCTTCTGAGAAACCCGATACCAGAAATGCCTCAGGAGTCCCTCAGAGGTGTGCTCAGAATTCCTGGAAGAAGCTGATAAAAGCCCCCTGCAACACCGCTGTGTCCCCCTCCTCTCCCTTTCACTGCCTCCATGGGCTAGAGGGCAGGAGCTCAGGGGGACAACTTGGGTTTGAACTTTGGTTTGAACTGGGGTAAGCGACCAGAGACTTCTCATGCACCACCCTCTGGCCCGTGATGGGGAAGCTTGCTGTAAGAATATTTGGAAAAAAGTTTTCTGTTCTTTGCATAAAGTGTGAAATCAATTTGGTTGACTTCAATCTCTGGTGTGGATTATTGCCATCAGATAAGTACACGAAGCATTGAGCTACAAATGGGCTCAACAAAGTTTAGCACCGATAGACCAGTTTCTAGTAGACAGTACCTAGTAGGTGGTTTTTATGAGTGTCCCAGGGACATAACTGGTGTGTTCTGGAAAGGGAATGGCTTCCCAGGATGCTCTGTTCCCTCATCATCCCTAATAAGTAGTTGCACTTCCTGATGTCTGCCCTTCTGTCACCCTTTATCACCAAAATGTGCAACCAGTTTTAGGGATCCCAAAGTTAAACACTTTAAGATTGATAGGTTTCCTTTCACAAGATAGTCTCACTTTTACACAGAACTTTATAATGTACTACATCATTCCTACATGTATTCTTTTTTTTTTTTTTAAGATTTTATTTATTTATTTGGCAGAGAGATAGCAAGAGTGGGAACACAAAGCAGGGGGAATGGGAGAGGGAGAAGCAGGCCTCCCAGCCGAGCAGGGAGTCTGACGTGGGGCACGATCCTAGGACCCTGGGATGATGACCTGAGCCGAAGGCAGACACTTAACAACTGAGCCACCCAGGCGCCCCTTTTCCTACGTGTATTCTCCACTTAATCATGGCAAAGCAGCCCTAGAAGGCCTAGGTTTCTCTTGGCCTTATCTTGAGAGAACTTGGGGAATCTCATAACACAACTCCTCCCTGTGAAACCTTTCAGTGCCTTCTTAGGATCTGTGAAGGTCATGGTCCTTCTTCTGTACGGGTTTGGCACGAACCTTCCTTTGAAATCTCATCTCTTCCTAGTCATTCATACTCACTGTGGCTTAGCAGTAGTAAACAACCTGGAGGTACTTGAATCTGGCACATTCTTTCATACTTCCGTTAACTTTTTCATGTGAGCAGGATTCAATCCATTCACTAATTTAGTGCTTCTTATATACTGGGCACCGGGGATACACCTTCAGCCCGCCCCCACCATGTACACACCCCTAGTTCACAGTCTAAACCGGTAGATGTGAGTCTCTGTGATAAAACCTTTGGTGTTGGTGCTGGGGATACTATTAGGAGGACAGTTCAACCCTGACTTGAATAAGAGTCAGTAAAGCAAGTCCTGACATCCTTTGGGTTGGGGAGTAGGCCACGAGAGTAAGGAGAGGAGAGGAAGGCAGACATGAGGGCAGGCATGGACCCTGGGTCCAGTGGGGATGGATGAGTCCTATGGTGATGGTGGGGGCCGGGCCAGCTGTTAACGTGCATGCGCCTTAACGCCTGAAGGCAGCCACTGAATGGTTTTTAACTAGGAGCTTGCCGGAGTGTGAATGGCTCAAAAAAGACTTCCCCTGGGTATTTGTTCAGCTTCTCAGGTGCCCTGGCACACTGCTGCTCAGGCTGTAGGTTCGGTCCAGGCATCACCGCCTCCGCGAGTGCTCTGGATTCTCCCGCACCATCCGGGCTCCCTGCTCCGGTCTCACAGCACCCTAGACAAGCAGACTAGAGATAAGCTGACTATTGCTTTTGTATTTTAACTGTTTATGTGCCCTTCCTGCTGGATCACTGGTTCTTAGAATTAAAAATGCAGATTCTTGGTCCCCACCCCCAGATACTCTGATTTCATTTGGAAAAGTTTAATAAGTGAATGAACTTTTGTCCAAATCTATGTATATAAATTGTGTTGGAGCCTAAAGGAACGCTCACAAACGAGTCCATGGCCAGGCCCTTTTAAAGATGACTACCAAAAGAAAAGAAAAAAAGAAGAGAAAAAGGTCACAACAATGCAGCGGCTACGATGACATGGCATCTGAGAAGCAGGCAGCCCCTTTGAACCATAGCATTCTAGATCCCCAGAAACGGGAACAAGGCATCCTTAAATTGAATTTATAATTTTCAGTGGTATACTCATGTAACCTGCGAGGATATCACTCGTGGGTGTTAGATGCTCATTATGACAGATCCTGGGAGGATATAAAACCATAAAATCTTGCCCTAAGAAATTTATTCTACTCAAGATAGAAGGCAACAATACCCAGGCAACGGAAGAACTTTGCAAGCTTATGAAGTCTCTGTGAAGGGCTGCGTCTGGACCAGTGTTAGAACAGTGCGCAGTAGTGGAGAAGGAAAAGAGAGAGAGCTGGGTGCGGGAGGAGTGGGCAGGCAGCTTCCCATGGGCAAGATGAGAAGCCATTCCTGGTGAGGGGAGTGACCTGGGCCGAGTCCTGCAGGAGGAAGGGCCCAGAGTGGGTAGGACTGTGTTGAGGTGGGGGACAAGAGTGGGAAACAGGGAAGGGGATGTCAGTCTGGGCTCCAGAGGACCTTCCGCAAAAGGCTGGGGTTGTAATAAGGCTGAAATATGTGGCTGTGAGACACTTGGTCTTGGGCAACTTCAGCTGTTTGAGTCTGTTGTCCTTGACCCCCAGCTCCATCTGCCTTCTTCGCCCAAGTCCTGCATTTCTGAATCTTAGGGTGAGGACTGTGCTCTGCTCCGTGTGGAGCGCGCTGATCACACACTCGAGTTCCAGGTCCGTGGAAAGCAGACCAAGATGCATCCTGGGACAGTTTCGTTTGGCATCTTCACAGGGAGGAATGTTTTCATGTCTCTGCCTGTTTTGAATGCGCGTGCCCCACACACACCGCCAAGCTGTCACACTCCCTCTTGTGCAATGCGTCTGCCGGTGCCTTCAATGAAAACATGAAAAAAAAATCAGAACTGTGATTTCCTTGTTTATTAATAAAGAAAAAAAAAAAAACAGGGCTCAAGCCACGAGACACGTGATCAAGAATAAAGGGTTCAGTTCATCCTGCCCCTGTCATGGCTGAGGCCAGGTTCGTAGCTTTCACAAGCCCGGGCAAACAGCCTTGCTGAGAATATTTTCATCAAAGGTGTCTCTTCTTAATAACCCTTTGATCCCCGGTCATTTCTTTATCGTCTTAGATGTTAATTTTGCCCCAAAGAAGTCCAAGAGGCCTACTGTAAAGACTTGAGGTTTTTTTGCTTTTTTTTTTTTAATTTTTTATTTTTTATAAACATATAATATATTTTAACCCCCAGGGTACAGGTCTGTGAATCTCCAGGTTTACACATTTCACTCACCATAGCACATACCCTCCCCAATGTCCATAACCACACCCCCCCTTCTCCTAACCCCCCTCCCCCCAGCAACCCTCAGTTTGTTTTGTGAGATTAAGAGTCACTTATGGTTTGATGACTTGTTTTTGTTTAGAGTTTGCCACAAATACTGGAAGAGAAAAGTCTCCTTTTATTACTATTCATATAGTTTTAAGTAAGAAGCTGGAGCTTATAAAAATAGTTTCTCTGTTCAGTCTTTCACCTACACCTCTAGTAGGAAGCTGAAGTATCCGTTCTTGTGTTCGCAGAGGAATTTTCTCATACAACTACCAGAAAGCGTGGAAAGTTTTGTTTGAGGAAACTCAACTCTTTCATCTCTTATGAGTTACTGCTTTAGGAATGCAGTGGATTCCTAAAGTGGAATTAGGGACAGTCTGTAATGCGGAAACGTGGGCACTCGGAGAAGCAGAGACAAAGCTCTCCTCTCCGAATCTCTGCCTCGTTACCAGTCTCCGCCAGATGCTGAGAGTTCCTGAGCCTGTTTCTTCTCTGATTTGAGGTCACAACTATTTGTCGTAGGCCCTTACCAAAACAGGTCATTTGAGAGTTGCATCTACTTTATTTCTAGGAATTGATCATTAAACATGCTCGTCACTACCCAAAACGCTTCATGAGTGTTAGCGGGAGCTCTTATTTAGGGAAAGCAAAAATTTCTGTGTCTATTGACAACAGAAAACATTCCCCACTGGTTTGATTGAATCTGAAATTCAACTATTGCCCTAAAAGTGAAAAAAAAAAAAATTGTTTCTCTGGCTAGCCTATTCCCCCAAATATCTCTTTAAAATCCCCCCTTTTTTGAGAGGAGGTGGATAAAAATTTCAGTAACCGTTTTCCCTTTTTTGCACAGTTTAAATAATTCTGAATGCCATTGTTTACATCCTCCCCTTGTTTCCTGTTGCATGTTCAAGGTCAAAGGTTAAACATAGTTCTTAAAGGAAGCAAAATTAAAGCAAGAGGGAATTGTCTCTTAATTGTTACAGAGAAGTCCTAAGTTTTACACTGAGTTTCCAGTCAATGTGGAGAAGAGAGGGAAACATGAAAAGCTTCATTCCTTACAGATCAAGTGAAACCGGCTCCTGTCTTCTCAACCGATACAAATAGGAAACTGAGAAAAATTAAACTTGGGCACCAGAAAGAGCATAGAGGCTCTTTCATCAGTTACTATGTCACATTAAGGAACTAAGTTGTAAGCTTTGGGCAACAGCTCAAATAGAAACCTGTAGAACTGAGTCCAAACTATGTTTCTCAAGGGCAAATGCTGAAGGTTGATAAATACTTTGTAGGTAGAGGGCACACTCTCATCCATTGTTTTTAATCTTGTGATCAAAGTTGGATTTCAGGATTTATTTATTTATTTTTAAATCCATACGGTAGCTAAGGATTTACGGTACCAAATGAAGAAGGCGAGCAGTCACACCCATAGTTGATGCTCTCAGAGCTTCGGGGAATCCCAGAATACGTGTTCCCTGGATTTTACCATAATTGACTGATTGTTGTGGCAGTTGCTAAAACCAAATGGATTTCAGTTAATAAAGAAATTGACAGTGATGTTAACCAGACCCATTCTAGAGAGGCCAGAAAAAAATTATTTCTGTGGTCTATGATAGAAATTGTAAATGGAGATGAATTATTGTAATTTGGGATTATTTTATTAAAATAAAATAATTTTATTTAAAAATTATTTAATAAAATAATTTTACTAAAATTTTAAAATATTGAAATTTAACTGGATTATCTTACTCAGCTAAAAATGGTATAAAAAGACTTGGCAAAAATGTGATTTTCTGTGCTTGCTGGCCAGAATAATACTATATGCATGGAATTTTAAAATGTAAGTCTACGTATTTCTTGACATCTGCTCCCCCCCAACACCCTTCTCCACCTATATGTAGGTATAAAAGGTAAAATGAACCATAGCCTTTCTGAAATCTTCCTTGTCTTCCTCAGTTTGGACACAGTCTTGATGAGGGTTCCCAGGTGAATCCCATGGAATGAATAGTAGAGTATGTTTCTTTTCTTAAAAGGAAAAAACAGTTGCTAACTTCCTTCCAAAAATGAACAGCTATATCAGAAAGTTAGAGTACAAATGGAAGACCACTTTTAAAAATGGGCAAAGGATTTGAACAGATTTTTTTTCAAAAGAAAAAATATTAATGGCCAATAAGTATGAAAACATGCTCAACATTTTTAGGTGGTAGAAAGATGCAAATTTAAACCACAATAAGATACTGCTAGAATGTCTAAAATCGAAGAGACTGACGACACTAAATGTTCATGAGAATGTGGGACCCTGGAACTTTCATATTCTTGGCGGGAATGCAAAAATGGTCTAAGATCCTAATAAGCACATAAGGATCTTAGAATGCTTTCTTTCTACTCACCTTTCTCCTGGCTTATGTACAATTGGTTGATATTTTAGATGTCTTTTTATTTTTCTTTTGAAGCTCCATTAACTAGACATTATTACTTACTCCATAGTTGTTTATTTATATTTACCTAAATGTTTATATATATATTTTTTACTCACATTTTCTTCTGTTGCTCAGACCTTCCCCAGAGGATCATTTTCCTCTCCTTCAAAGTACATGCTTTAAGGGGTGTCTGGGTGGCTCAGTCGATTACTTCCTTCTGCTTAGGTCTTGATCTCAGGGTCCTGGGATCAAGCCCCATGTGGAGCTACTGCCTTCTGCTCAGGTCATGATCTCAGGGTCCTGGGATCAAGCCCCATGTGGAGCTCCCTGCTCAGGGGCGGGGAGTTTGCTTCTCTCTGTCCCTCTGCCCCTCCCCGCTGTTCACGCTCTCTCTCTCAAATAAATAAAATCTTAAAAAAATAATAAATACTTTAAAAGTCATTTAATGGAGGTATTTGGTGGTGAGCAATTTCAGTTTTCTGAAATATCTTTCTTTTGCCCTCATTCTTGAAAACTATTTTCAGTGGTAACATAGGCACTTAAAAATGAGAAACACCTTCACTGTGCATTTAGCTCAGTTTTCTTCCATTTCTTGCCACTGAACACAGAAGGAGTACATGCCTATACCAGGGTCCGTCCTTCTGGCAAGAGAAAATGCAATTTCTTAGAGCAATACTGGATATGCCCACTGGCCTGCGTACATTTGTGTCCACTCTGGTCCCCGTCACCTGTCCTGCTACTCAGGTGGTTTTCTCATTGCTTCCTAGCAACCATATACCCGGGCTTAGGTCATTCTTTTCAGACTTATCTACTTGACTTCGTCTGAGATCTACTCCCCTGTCAAGGCCTAAATCAAATGCCATCTCTGCCATGGAGCCTTCTCCGACCACCCCAGCCCTCAGGTATCTTTTCCTGCCCTTTGCTCCTCTAACACTTATCGATAGCCCTTAGCCTTGGTGCCTTTCATCTCCATGTAGCTTGTTTCTCCAACTAGAATGTAAATCCATCTAGGTCATGGCCTCCAAACTTTTTTTGATCTTGCAGAGGTCAGTGAACAAGAGCTGAGCTTGCACCCCAAATATATGTATGTTTTCTTATAAATGTTACATCTATGCAGTACTCTTATATTATCAATGAATTCATAATATAAATATTGTGTAATATATTGTATATAATAGTGTGTAAAATAATATTTATATTATATATGAAATAGTGTATATTATATCAGCACTATAAAGTGTCACAGGATTGAAATGAAGAGTATGAGAAACAAACAAATGGGAATTTCTTCCAGTAGTTTCTTCCTGGACCCCAGCATAGCGATAAGCGATTCAAGAACCTTCTTGAGTACTCTTACCCCTCCTCTGTGGTGTTCTTGGCTCTGGTAAGTAGTACACATCGGTCAAGTATTTGATGATGCTGAGGCAGCTACTAGGTGTTTGGGTGACCAGGTTGGGAGGTGAATATTAGGAGTTCCTTGAGTCTTGTATTCTTTTAACTCTGGACACTGAGACATATGGCTTCCTCTTCTTGTGACATTCTTCCCCATTTTTCCTGATTCACCTCTTCTTCACTTGTTCTGAAGGTTAGAGCTTTACTATACTTCTTCAGAGGAGCCATCTCTGACTCCCCCACATCTGGGTAAGGCACCTGCCCATCCACATTCCACGGAAGTTTCTACTCTGCATAATAACAGCTGTTCACAGCCTTCCTCCAGCATTAGACAGTTGACGGCGTTACCATACCTCGTTCACCACTGTACCCCTAATTCCCATTGCAGTGTCCAGCACTTGATAAACGTTCGAGACCTGTTGGTTGAATAAGCATATGCTGGAAAAGGAAGAAAGGTTTGGGTGTGCTTAGAGCCCATATGGGGATGGAGGACTGATGTCATTGCAAAAGATGGCCTGCTGTTGAATCCCCAGAGCTGAGCAGAATGCCTCCTTGTCCCAAAAGTGATTTGTGAATTAGTGACAGCTGAGGGTTGAGAGCCCTGTTCAGTTTTTTGTGGGAGCCCTAGTAGTTTGTTGAGCTGTTGTTATGTTTACACTGTACCTTTATTAGATTATGATATAAGCCTCTGAATTCCAACTACAATATGCAGACTTTTGTTGGTGTGGGGTGGTGAGCTGGTGTTCAGTACTTCTGGGGTTGGAGGCATTTGTCACATCTTTTGAAGAATTCTCACATCCATCTCTGCCTTTCCTGGTAAAGTATGAACTCATAGTCACCATATAGGCTGGGTTATTCATGGTAGTCAAGAAAGAACCATTTGAATGGATTTAAGAAAAGAGAACTCATTGGTCCTTGACTAGTGGAATGTTCTCTTTCTGAAAGCACAGGGATGCCAACCTGCATCATAAAAGATGGGATTCATTGCTAATCCAAAACTGTACTTTCATCAGAGGTTTCCATCCCTGTCAGTACCAAGTCTTCATTTATAGTTTAAAAAAAAAGTTTCATTTCTTTATCTCTTTTTAATTTTATTTTGTTCCCACCCAACTTAAGGCATAATGTAATTGTCAAAAGCAAACAAACAGAAAAGCCAACCTAGTAGCCAAGATACACAGTTCTAAATTGCTGGCTTCTGACAGGAAGTGACCATACGATATAAGTGACATTTGATTAAAGCAGCTGGCTCCTTCCTTTTTTTTTTTTTTTTTTAAACTATCATAAAGTGCTGACTGAGGTTCAAAGCCCTGGTGTTAGTGTTGTAGGAGATTTGGCTATGTGATAAAGGTATTTTACCTTCAGCACTAGGTTTGGAATTAGTCGGTTTATAATGAGCAATGGTGCCGTGGTTTTAACAATCATGTTGAGTCAGCAGCATGAGGAAGGCAGCAGTGCTTTCATTCTAGCCATGTAGCTGGAAAAGGAAATGATTAGGCATCATATTCCTCATGGCTAATATCCTGTAAGGTTTTTCTAAAAATCATAAAATCAGAAGTTGAGACTTAGAAGAGACCTCAGAAATCTGCTTGTGGAAAAGAGGGCAAAAACGTTGAAAGGGAAATGGAATAAGCCATGCTATGGGGCAGGGTTCTTGTTAGTTCTCGGCAGGAAACACATGTTTATCTGGAAAAGATTTTGGATGGACAGGTTGTTTGTATAAGAGGCTTTTTTTTTTGTGAGGAAGGAAGACCAACCTGAGCTTGGAGGCGGGGATGGGGATTGGGGACCGGGGGCATGGGGGGTTGGAGAGAGCCGTCCCTAAGATTCAAGTGAATGAGAAAATCACAGAGGTGATTTTCCAGGGAAATCTTGCTTTCACAGGGATGATATGCTAATGCTACTAGCTTACTTTTAAGTTAGTTAGGATGCATATTCATTTTTATAAGCTACGATGACTAAATGGTAACTTTAGTATTAATTGCTATAAAAATGAATAGTAACTTTTAAAAATTATGGATGGCTTATATTCATGCTACAACCTGCACATGGATGTTTGTAGCAGCTGTTTTTCTTTTAAAGATTTTATTTATTTGAGAGAGAGAGAGAGAGAAAGGACAAGCAGAGAGAGGGGCAGAGGGAGAAGCACACTCGCTGCTGAGCAGGAGCCTGAATGTGGGACTCAGTCCCAGGATGCTGAGATCATGACCAGAGCCGACCGCAGACATTTAACCAACTGAGCCACCCAGGTGCCCTGGATGTTTGTAGCATCTTTATTCATAATTGCCCAAACTTGGAAGCAACCAGGATGTCCTTCAGTAGATGGAGGGATAAATAAACTGTGGTCCATGCAGACAGTGGGCTATATAATTCAGTGCTAAAAAGAATGAGTTATCACACCATTGAAAGATAGGGCAGAACCTTAAATGAATGCCATTAAGTGAAAGAAGCAAATCTGAGAAGGCTATATACACTGTCTGATTCCAACTGTGTGACATTCTGGAAAAGGAAAACCATAAACAAATTAAAAGACAATAAAAAGATCAATGCTGCCAGAGGTGGTGTCAGAAGGGGATGAAGAGACGAAATAGGAGAGCACAGAAGATTCTTAGGACAGTGAAAATACTCTGTATGATAGTATACTGGTGGATACATGTCATTTATATCTTTTTACACTCACAGAATGTACATCAAGTGTGAACCCTCAGGTAGACTGTGGACTCTGGGTGATTATGTGATATCTCACTGAAGGTTTCTCCTTAAGAAAGGTACTGTCCCGGTGAGGGATGCTGATAATGGGGAAGGTGATGCTTGTGTTATCATCCAGGAGCACTTGGGAAACCTCTGGCCCCCTCCCCTTCAACTTTACCATATACCTAAATCTACTCTAACCAACTGAAGTCTTCTGAAAAATAAGATATGGGAAGACGCTTTGTGTGAAAAGTAGTTGGCATTTACTGTATGTAGGTCTATATGCTGGATATATCTGGCATGTTCATCAAAATATTTACAGTGATTTTTTTTTTTACAGTGAGATTTAAGATGACTTTTAAAAGAAGATTTTTTTCTTTATGGTTTTTGGCATCATTTGCATTTTCTAAAGTGATCGTTTATTATCTTTATAGACAACTACAGCAAAAGAGCAAAAAGACATTTCACATGTTGCTTTTAGCATTAAGATCTTCTTACATTAAGCTCAAAAGGTTCTTGGGAACAAGGGATACCATGGATAAGACATTTCCTCCCAGTTAAATTTAATAATGAAGGATAAAAGAAAAAATTACCAGATAATTGGGAAATGCTTACATTTTAAAGCACATAAACCAAGATTCTTACTCTAACTTAAGCTTAGAGTTGAAGGTAATGCCATTTTGAGGTATTTTCCAGATAGTCGGAGGACAGCACGAGGCCTAATGGGGACCTACCTCTATATAATCCAATCCAAATTTGATGAGCCAGAAATGCGTTTCCTCTTCATCCCAAAACCTGGTGGTGATGAACCACTCAGCAGTGTTTAACTTTGATTTTTAAAAACTAAAGAATGAAGTGGCAGCTGGAAGTCTATTTATGGATGAAATCAGTGCGGATGGGGGGAATGAAATATTTGTAGAATCACAGCAATAGGGTAGAAATCCATACCATTTTTTATTGAAAGGAATTAATAGGACTTTTGCATTTGATAATAGAGAACAAGAGGGAATTTCTGTCATTAAATTATGTGTACAGAAAGGAGAAGTCACAATAATAGCTGAAAAATATTATTATAGGAATTTTCTATTTATATTAAATTCCACAAAGAGTTTGAAGCACTTGTTAGGAGGTGTTTATGGTAGCAAACTATAAAAAAGAAAGCAGGACCAGAGTAGGCATAAATTCATTCTATAGCAGACGTTGTGGATGTCCTCTCCATATTTCCTCTCAGGGCACAAAGAAAGGCTGGACATTTCAGAGAATTGATGCTCCCTACCCCTGAAGCAGCTATCAACCAATGACAAGTGGCAGCTGGAGGATAACTACCCCAGTTTTTCAGCCCCTTGAGGATGTTCTATCAATTCCTTGAGATTGCTAAAAGAGCCCAGCGATGTTGGGTGTTGGATGTTGGGTCAGGGATGTTGGCCTTGGTGTCTACTGAACAGGCTTAGTAGAGAAGCGTAGGATCTGCTGGCTTCTTCATGAAAGGAATCCTCATCCTCCAAGGTTGGAAACAGGGAGACCTGCCACCTGGGAGATGTGGCTAGACTTTGTATCCCTAGGTCTTATGTCCTGGGATTCAGTTTTCCCTGGAGATTCTCACTTTTCGCAAGGACCTCTGTCTACTATGGCAGCCTCTGAGGGTGGCTTCTCCACACTGATGCACTCTCTAAGGCAGAGCTGAGGCCTGCCTGGACAATGTAAGCCAGGCTTAATGGTGGAAACTGAACAGTACACAGAATCATATGCTCTAGATGCTTTTTCTTGCAAGGGATGTTGAACACATCTTCTCTGTGCCTTCACAACTAGGCTAACTCTAAGCCTTCCTCAGTCTGCCTCTGGAGAACTCTGTGGACACCCTGTTCCTAGGCCCTCAAGTCCAGACCCTGGAGAGTGAGGAACAAGGGGAACGACTCTGTCTCCCACCTAACTAAGGCCCCCCTGAAGGTTATTTTGCTGCTGAAAGTCAGATTTGATTTTCGCTTGGATGTTGGATGGTGGGAACACTACCTTTTGGGGAAGAGTCACCCCCTTTACCTTACTATGGTCCAGCTGGGAGAACTACTCTATCTTCTGTTCAAGAAATTTACATGGACTATAGCAGGGGAGCTGTCTCCCGACAGGATGTGACATGATCTCACCTGTATTTCATATGCATAACTGGATGGATTGCAAAGGGGAGCAACCTTATGCAGAGAGTCTAGCTGGGAAACTAGTACCTAGTCTAGATGAGAGGAAGGCAGTGGCAAGAGCTATCCCCGGTGAGCATGGGAGGGGCAGATCTAGTCAGATCATAATAGGTTTAGTAGAACTTGACAGTTGATGTGTTGTGGGTGGAGAAGAAGGATCTGAAGACATCTTTAGTTTTTTTCTGGATGACTCCAAGGATAGTAATACTATTATCTAAGAGAAAGGGTGGGTTGAAGAGGCAGGGAAGAGGACTCAGCCTACAAATGTCAATTTTAGGTAATCCGGGGATTACTTGGAGAGATGCTAAGAAGCTACCTAGAAATGTTTAGTATCTTTTTATATGTAGTTAGAAACCAGGACTAGAGCTGTTATTTTGGGAGTCCTCAGTTTATGGGCAATTGTTAGAAATCAAGAGAACATAGGAGGTCTCTGAGGAGATGCGGGGAGCATCCAGAAAGACCAGAATGGTGTGCAAAGAGCGTTGGGACACACATGAGTGTAAAGGTTGGGTGGAAGAGGAGAGCTGGTGAGAAGGACAAGAAAGAGAAGCTGGAGAGTAAGAGGAGCCAGACACTGGAGCTGAAGTACTTTTCTCCAAGCGCTGGGACGGGAAGACTTCACACAGTACTCGTGCATAACAGAGGGGAAGATGGGGAGGGAATGATGGGAGGCAGTGCTCCCCCCTCCCAACAGTGGAGTGAAAGGCCTTCCCCGTGGCTCTTGATGGAGCTTTGGTCACGTCCAGGAGCTCTGTCCTGATCACCTTTCTGCTCACGGAGGAGGCTGGAGTGATGGGTAAGGATGGGGTCAGCGTTCACAGCGCTATGAGGGCCATGCATGGGAGTCAGTCTAGTAAGTGACTTTTCTCTTCCCGCTTTGCCAACGATAGCTGTCCACGTGATGCATGATGGAAGGTGTTTATGCACAGAGCTTGCTTGGTGGGAGCAAACCCCTGAGAAACACCTGTCAGGTCTCCTAATGCGTTGAGTCTAATCACTCTATCTGAATTTGAAAATAACTATGAGTCATGTGGTATGCACTTTTCAGAAACAGAAGATTCTGTACTGCTTAGTGTTACTTGGGGGGCTTTAGCGTGCCATTTTAAAATATAAACACCCTTTTTTTTGTAGTCTTTGTCACTGGTGCTGTCCTAAAGTCCTGGAACCTTCTCTCCATTCTGCGTATCAAATTCTTGTTCGTTTTTTCCAAACAACTGCTAAGCTCAGTGCACTTATAAAGTCATTTTTAGTTAATCAGAGGACTAGATACACAACTCCGGTGATTCTTTCTTCACTCAGCACCCACTAAATGCTCTCACCCACTGGGGGTGTATGCTTATTGTAGAGATGCATTTAAGATAGGTATTTGCCTAGCCCGTGTCCTAATCTGTTTGTATCATTATTGTCTCAGACAGGAATCATCTAATGTTAAATTCTTATGCATCATTCTTTGTACACACAGTTTTGTGACCGGATGGTTGCTTATTCAGTGTGTTTGATGATATTAAGTAAGATTCTCCCACCACCTTATCCTGTTACCTTTCAGGGATATATTTTGGAGAGCTAAACAACATAATACTTTCTGGTTTTTTCTTGACTAGTGACTTCTCTACCTCTAAGGTCTTCCTGTTTGTTTTTCTTCAAGTTATCCCCTCCCACACATACAAATGATAAAACAAATATCTCAGGAAGAAGGAAAAACGGATGTTGGATAGCATTGCTCCATAGTTCAACAAAACTAAATAGAGTCTGGCGACCCCACTTCTATCGGTAGCTGCTTGACCTCACTTAACCTTCCTGTTAGCTTCTGTTTCCTCACCAGAAAATGTATTACTTTCCAGGGATTCCAGGAGACCTGATGTTAATAAAGGACACAGCCCAGTGTCGTGTTACCCATAAAGCCGAGGGATAAAACAAAGAACAGAGGATTTCTAGTGGTAGTTCTGGCTCTAGCTAGCTAGATCAACCTTGGGTGCCATGTTTAAGGTAATGGTTTCCTAAGTGTTGATTTCTAGGCAATTCGGTGACTGAATTAAATCCTTTCTGTTCTTTGGTCTCTATGGTAGTGTGAAGTAAGAGTTTTAACAATTATGCAACACTTACTGGCTCAGGGAGTCATCAAAGTGGTCCTTTGAAGAAGGTTCTCTTGTGCTTCCTGTTCTGCAAATGAGGAAACTGAGGCAGAGGAGATTCAGCAGTGTGCCCCAGGTCAGCTTGGAAGGGAGGAATCACGATTGCTGCCCAGGCTCCAGGTCCAGCACCAACCACCACACACTCCCAGCCTGTTGTGTGGAAAGGCCGCACAACTTCCTCAGCTTGGCCCCTTAACGACAAGCCACGGACTTTTGTAAATCGCAGTGCCCTTGCTTGTTAAGTGAATTCAACTTTACAAAGTTGAATTGTATTTTTACACTGAATCAAGTTATTTCATTTATGCATGTTTTATTCTGGAAATACTTATTTAATTCTGACAGTTTAAAGGTGGCATGCCATAGACTTTCAGTCTCTGATTGAATTTGCTTACAGTCATTTGAAAATTAGGAGACGTGATCTCTGCTTCCAGAAGTACTTTCAAATAACAGAATTCTGCCCCTGGAATAGAAAATTTTAGCTTCAGGTGGATAGAGCAAAAGGCTAAAAAGGATGAAACCTTTACTCTTTTTGAGATAAGGCAGCTTTACCCAGACTTCAGAGAGATGCCCCTCCCCCATGAGGCCTCAGGTTAGCAACACATTTCCGTCCAGAAAGACTTTTTGCCATGAAAACTAACCCTGGAGTTGTTTGGTGGCTTCTAGTCACTTGTGCCTTCTGAAGTTCTAAAGAGTGCGTGGGATGACAGTCAGATTTTATGACATGAAATTTTATTTCAGAATAGTTATCTTTGTTGTATTTGACCTAATTATTCCCCACCCCATGGATGGGACGGCTTGTCAAAACTGACTCCGGGTGAAACAGATCAGGGCTCCAGGCCTGCCCACTTCTGAGCCTGGAATGTGAATTTCCCTGGTGGGCACGGAGCCAGCTTCCTATTTACTTAGAGGCATGAGCACCTTAGGAGCAAAACAAAAGTTGTAATGCAAGTTTTGGCTGCAGAGCACGTTCAGGTTGCCTAACGTGTTCAGAAGAACCCCGTGTGATCTGGAAAATTTCTCCAAGCCTGGGTTGGTTTAAGGCACAAAAGGATTAAATAGCTTATTTTATTTTTGTTCTTCTGACTCAGTCCTAAGGCAACAGGGGGCGGTACAAACAGCTAGGAAAACCCCCTGTGCCCTCTGATGGTAAAGTGGGGGTCCAGTCTGTGCCTGGGCAGAGTGCCTTCTGAGAACTCCTTCTTCCCGTCCAGGGCATCTATCAAGAGAAGGTGACAGTGAAAGTCCTTTGAAGCCATGGGCAGCCCCCGTCCATCCCTGTTTTCTTTTTCAGATTTTATTTATTTGACAGAGAGATACACAGTGAAAGAAGGAACACAAGGGGGGAGTGGGAGAGGGAGAAGCAGGCTTCCAGCCGAGCAGGGAACCCTATCTGGGGCTCGATCCCAGAACCCTGGGGTCATGACTGGAGCCCAGGCCACCCCCATTTTCTTAACCAAACATCTTTCGAATTCCCAGGGGTGCATGAGTGTGTTTTGTGCTTTGAAACAAAGAGGCACCCAGGCAAAAGAAGACAGAAGAGGGAGGAGTGAAGCTTTATTAAAATGAGCACATGGGAGGTGCTTCTGAGACATCTGGGACACCTGCTGTGGGATAAAGGAAAAGATTGAGGCTGGGAAGAAGGGGAAGGGCCTTTCACCTTGATTCAGGATTTGGGGACACCGTTGAGGCTCTGAGGCCGATGGGATAAATCTAAGGTAACTAGTTGTGTGGGGGGCAGGGGGCAGGGGGAAAGAGGACAGGGCATTCCAGGAGGGGTGGAAAGCAGGAGCCAAGGCTTTAAGGGATGAACAACATGGTGGGTGGCTATAAGCGTTTCTTCCTAGTCCTTCAGGCTAGAAGGAATCACCTGAAAATTCAGAGGCCCTGTTATTACTATGGCAATAGCTGTCAGGGAAGCTGGGGGAAAGGGATTCAATTCAAGAAATACTGAAAATACAAGTGAACTGACCTTTTAACCACTCTTCATGGTATTAAGAGATTAAAGAAGAAAATTCTTGATAATTAGACCCCTGGGAAGAATTTAATTTGCATCTAGGTGTGATAAGTGTTTAGAAATTCAATGCATGTTTTGCCTTGGCGAGGATTGAGCTGGTTCTCAGGCTGGTGAGAGCATATGTTAGATACAGCGTGGTCACTAGACCAAATTTTATCATCTGCCCAGCAAAGGAGAATTAAAATCTGGTCTTGTTGTTATTCCTAAAAGGCTTCTGTTCATGTGTGATCCTTATCCAGAATTTTAAGAAACTTGGCCATATTGATTATGACATGATCCCCATAGGGCTGAGGACAGGAATATAGTTATTTTCTTGAGACAGATGGGAAACCTGAGAATGAAAAGAATTAGGCTGATTGCCAAAAGTTTTACACACACACAGACACAGACACACACACACACACACATACACACACAGTGAAGCAGGGACTATTTTAACTATGCCAGAGCCTCTGAAAGCATCAGTGTCTTAACTAAATTCATTTTCTTTATTTCTACATTTCATTCTTTGAAATTTCTTATGTAAACCCTAGTTTTTACTGTTAAATAGAAAATAGTAATTGATATCTCTATGGCATACATTCTTTCTCATGTTTTTATAGAAAAAACATAGACATTGAATTGCTGAATGAAAGGAAATGTACATTTACAGCTTTGACAGGTGTTTGACAGATACCTGTCTCCATAAACAATATTCCTACATGTGTTGCATGCTACCCTGGGCCTAACTCCATGCTGAACACTTTGATTGCATTACCTCCTTGGAAGGTCCCTGGAAAAACAGTATGAGGACAGCATTACCCGGTTTATGGATGGGAACACTGAGGCTTGTGTGGTGAACACAGCCAGAAGAGCCAGGACTGGAGCCCAGTTACACTCCTACCAGCAGAGAGTAGAGGTGCCTCCATTCCCTTGTAAGCAGAGGCACATGAGCAATCCTTATAAATATTTGCCGGTTTAAGTAAAATGTCTTTGACCTCCTGCTTCTGACGTGCCCGTCTAGGATAGATCAGACATCTGGTGTGTTTATTGTCTGTCTGCATTTATAGTTTTATAAATGGCCTCTTTGCCGCTTCTGTCCCATTTTTACTAGACTGTTCATCCCTTTTTATTATTAATTTCTACATATTATAAATAGTAACCCTTTGTCATGTGTTGCAAGTCCTTTTTCTCCCAGTTTGTTTTGTTTAGCTTTCCATTTTGTGTCTTTTACCAAATAGAACTTGAAAGTTCTTAAATTACAAATCTGAGTCTCTCATGGCTTTAGAATGTTGTTACTCTTATCCCATCCTAGGATAATTTTTCCCTATTTTTCCATAACTTCCTCCTTAACATTTACCTGAGATTATTTTGGTGTCAGGAATGAGGTGAAAGTATTTTCTAAAAGGCTAGCTAGTTGTCTAAGCACTATTTATTAATAATCTATCATGTACCACTGATTTGAGGTATGTTCTAAGCAAAATTGATTTCTAATTTTGGATTCTTCTTGAGTTGGTAGCATGCTGTTTTAGTCATTGTAACTTAATGTTTTATCATGTAGAACAAGTCTTCTTTCCTTCAGTAGAATTTTTGGACAGTTTTTAAGTATTTATTTTTAATTATATGCCAAATTAACTTTTTTTTTTTTTTAAGATTTTATTTATTTATTTGACAGAGAGGTCACAAGTAGGGAGACAGACACAGAAAGGGGAAGCAGGCTCCCTGCTGAGCAGAGAGCCCTATGTGGGCCTCGATCCCAGGACCCTGAGATCATGACCTGAGCCAAAAGCAGAGGCTTAAACCACTGAGACACCCAGGTGCCCAATATGCCAAATTAACTTTTAAAAAATTGTCAAATTTAAAGACTTCCTTTGGGGATGTTTATTGGGATTTTGTTGACTTTAGAAAGAATTGACAGCTTAATAGTATTAAGTCTTTCTATTTAGGAAGTTCGTTTTTACATATCTTTTCATCTTCTTCAGTTGGGGTTTATAGTTTTCTTCATAGATGTCTTAAACTTCCTCTGATAAATTATCCCTAGTTTGGGTTTTGTAGCTTTATGAATGGGGTTATGTTTTTGTTATATATTCTAAATGGTTCTTTTGATATATTAAAGATCTGTTAACTTTTAATGATTTACCATTGTCCATCCTACTGAACTCTGTTTTTAGTAGATTGGGCTAACTTCTCCTGAGTTTTCTAGTCATGTATTAAACATCTCCAAATCATGGCATCATTGCCTCCTTCTCCCTCCACTCCATAGCTTTATCTTTTTTTTTTTTTTTAAAGATTTTATTTATTTATTTAAGAGAGAGACAGTGAGCGAGAACATGAGCGAGGAGAAAGTCAGAGGGAGAAGCAGACTCCCCATGGAGCTGGGAGCCTGATATGGGACTCGATCCTGGGACTCCAGGATCATGACCCGAGCCGAAGGCAGTTGTCCAACCAACTGAGCCACCCAGGTGCCCCCATAGCTTTATCTTTTATTTTCTTTTCATCTCTAACAGCTTTGGCAAGTACCTTCAGAATAATAGTAAGCAATTGATAATTGGTCTTATTTGTTTTTAACTCTTATGGGATTTTAAAAAATTTATTTACCATTTATTTTTTGACCTGTGAGCATAATGTTTTAGTCATGTTAAGGAGACAATCTTCTATTCTTTCCAAAAAGTTTTTTATTAGATTACAAGTTAAACTTTATCTAATGCCTTTTAAACATACATTGAAGTTATCATGTTTACTTTCTTTTACCTGTTAGTAGAATAAAACATAATAGGTTTTCTAATAATATACTAGTTGTTGTGCTCCTGGGAAGATTGCCCCTTGTGCAGAGTGGGTTTTTCTTTTAAGATAATGTTGAATAGTATCAGGTTACCTGGGCGGCTCAGTCGGGTAAGCATCTCACTGGATTTTGGCTTAGGTCCTGATCTCAGGGTTATGAGATTGAGCCCTGCATCTGGTTCCATTCTGGGTGTGGAGCCTGCTTAGGATTTTCTCTCCCTCTCATTCTGCCCCTCCCTGCCCCAGCTTTAAAAAAAAAAAAAAAAAGGTAATGCTGAGCAGTATAGAATTTCCTGGCTATCTGAGTGTCATTACTACTGAGAAAAATTCACATAAAATAAACTATTCAAAATGAAGACTAAATTTTGTTACTATTCAAAAGTGGGAGAAGGAGTTTGACAAAGCTAAAATTATGAAAAACTTTACTGAATGCATTTGATTTATCATAGGCACTAATTTTTAGAACACAGTAACTTTTCAGATAAAATTCTATGGCAGAATACTATACATTTTATTTTTTACTAATATAGTGCAGTTTTAAATAGGCTATATTTGGCAAGAGTTTGAGACTTCCTCAGTTTCTCAAGGGCCTCTCCCAGTATGTTACTATTCAAGTGATTCTCTTTTAAAATGACTATTATGTTGTTTTCTATATCAAACTTCTTCTGTTCACCTATGAACAGATCTAACTCTACCAGAGTCTTATCTACCATTGCCTTCAGGTTTGACTCTTGCCATTCACAAACATCACTTTCCATAGACTGCATGAAATTCTTCAACTTTTACAAGATTTTCAATTTTGCTTTGCAGTTAGTTTTTATTACGTATTAAGATGTTCCCCACCCATAACACCACATTCAAGAAGCCGAGAAGCCAATGTAGTGGGCAAGAGTAGACACTTATTAAGTGGGAAGGATTATTTGTGTTGGGGATGAACTGTAAAAGAACGGGAGAGCAAAGACCCCATTAATCAGAAAACCACTCATGTTTTCTAATATTGCTTTCCTATTCACTTTGTAAGTATACAAACTTCAATAAGGAAAATCCCTGCATCAGTATTCATGAGTGAGCTGGATATGGAAGCAGAGGGGTACTTGTCCTGAAGTCCATAATTAGAAGTTAGGTGGTCCAGAAATTTGATGAAAGAAAATATTTTCACTAAGCTGTAACACAGACGTAGCATTTTCTTCCATTGTTAACTAACCCACGGCAGTATTAGCAGTAATTATGTTTGTTGTCACCATAGAAATCCTGGGTGTTTTCATACTGTATTATAGATTTTGCAGATTTTTAAAAATTTTTTAATGGATATTTTAAAATGCAACTCCTACTTCACTACTATTAAATGTAACTGCTGCTAATCATGTCTTCAAAATTATTAGAGTGATCAGGTACAACACTAAGTAATTTCTTAAAAATAGATATGTATTTCTCACTTTAAATTTAATATTTTGATACTTGATTTCCTTTGTAATCATATATATATATACACACACACATACATATATACACACACACATATATATATAAGATTAAAAGATTTACTCTAAGAAGGGATCCATAAATTTCACTAGACTAAGGAGTCCATGACATGAAAAATGATCACAAACCTCTGGTTTCTTTTTTCTGATATATCTTTGGATAAATCTGTTGTGTCTTTTAGTCCTAGGATTGTATCGCATAGTTCCCTTTTAAAAAATGGGGCACTTTCTTTTCTCTTCTATTCTGCAGTAGGTTTAAACATTAATATCATCTTGTTTTTAGAGGCTAAAAATAATTCACCCATGAAACCATCTGGGCATGAATGATTTTTGAGGCAGTCCTAAGAAAATCTTACTAATTTATTTCTAACAATTGTCTCTTTGCTGTATGTAGCTCTTTAATTTTGGTCATTTGTGTTTTCATGGATATCTTCAATTTCTTCCAGGTTTTTAAAATTTCTTAGCAGATTAGTCTTGCATTATTTCTTAAATTTTCTTTGCATTGAAGTGATTAATTGCAAATCATTGTTGAAGGAGTAATCTTTATTGTATTAATCATAAGTCACTGTATACCTTGGGAAAGTTCTAGTGTAATTTATCTGCAAGACATAATTTGCTGTCTTCAGATAGTGCCCAGTTTTGATTCTTCAGACTAAGAGTCACGATTTTTAAAAATTGTGAATGTGGAAAAGGAACTTTGCATTATGTCCCGGTTAATTTCTACGCATTCCAGAGACGGTGTTTGGACTGATGCTTTTGGGCAGTGTGGTTACTGTGCTGCGGCCTTTCCCTCCTTCTGTTTGTGAGGGTGGAAGAACGAAAGGCAAATAATGAGAAATCTGCTTCACTTCTAGTAGTCCTAGCCAGCGTCCCACACTGTGGGACAGGAGCTAGAAAGCCAGACTGATGTCCCATAGTGGAACATTAGAACCCTGGAGGATCCATGGTCTGTGCTGGAGAGCCAGCTATGATCGGGCAGTGGGGATCTCAGAGTTCACTTAGGTCTAGCCCTTAGACACGAAGAGCCCTAAGGTCACTGGCAAGCATGGTGATGTTCTGGGGTGTTTTGCATCTGGAAGAAAGAAGAAACAATTTAGAGAGTATTTGAGCTGTTAGACTTTCTCTTACATTAGATACAGCTAGTTTCATTGCACGTTCTTTTTTCCTTTCTTTTGTTGTATAGCCACTCTGCAGAGAGACCGAATCTTCAAACATTTCACCAGGAAGCGCCAAAGGGCTATGCGAAGGCGAGTCCACCAGATCAATGGACACAAGTTCATGGCCACATACCTGAGACAGCCCACCTACTGCTCTCACTGCAGGGAGTTTATCTGGTAAGAGGTTCCGTGGCTTCTCTCTTCCTCCGAGCTTCTCTCTATGTTGTGTGTGGTTTCAGAAGGAAGTGTGATTCTCGAGAGTTGTTTCAGAATCTGATTTTTGCCTTTTATTCCAATATGTTGGCCCAGTAATTTGAATTCCCAGTGAAAAAAAATCTAAACATTTTATGGATCCAAGATTTAGATGCTATTTCTTTTTCCAGTTAATTGGGGAGAATGCTAATGAGTCATGAACTGGCTAAAGAGCATGAACTAGGAAGGCTAACCTGTCAATATATGGATAATCAATAAATTGGATAATCGGCCACTGAGTAAGAGAAATGACAACCATATTGCTTTAAAAAAGTAGGGCTCACATGGTAAGTCATAGAACTTAGTTGGTTGTAAGTAAAGTAAGCACACAGTAATCTTCAGCCTAATGGTATGTGGCCAAAGGTAATGACTTCCAGTGATTGCGTACTATAATCCTTGGCATTTAGGAACTGAGATAATTTACAGCCCAGAAATTCTAGGTGAATTGGGGCAATAGCTTCCTATATGCGTCACCGAAGCTGAAATTTCAGTGGCAAATCTATAATGTAAAATAAATTGAAGTTAATAGTTACCTTTGTTTAGAGCCAGCATTAAACACATGTGTTTGGAAAGAGAAGAAGGAAATGCCCCCTCGCCCACCTCCAAACATGTACACGTACATACCCATCTCTGTAGAAAAAAAAGACAGTTTAGTATCCATAGCATAAAGGGAAATCCTGGTTGTGTTGCAAACCGTAGTCATTTTGTTTAAGTCAGAAGCACTTGGCTCAGAGTAATTTTTTCAAGTACTGATCAGTGAGTTTGCATTTTTCTTTTTTGTTTTTGTGTGTGTATATGTTTGATTACTTTGGTTTAAAAGTGCCTGCTATCTTTTAGCAGTCAGGATCCAGGGTTAGTGTTTTTGGTGTTTTAAATTAAGAATAGAGCCTTGTCACAAGATGGGATCAGGAGGGAGACAAACCATAAGACACTCTTAATCACAAACAAACTGAGAGTTCCTGGGGGGCTAGCGTGGCTGGGTTAAGGACTTTGGGAAAGGTATGGCTATGGTGAGTGCTGTGAAATGTGTAAGCCTGATGATTCACAGATCTGCACGCCTGGGGCAAATAATACATTATATGTTAATAAAAATAATTAAAAAAAAAAGAATAGAGCCTTGTCTAAACCAAGGACCCACAACCGACTGTTGGTATGTTGCCAACAGATGTGTCATCACAACTGTAGTCTTCAGAAACAAGTTCCTGGTGCATTGTCTATTGAACAAAATGAAAAACTCTGGCATCTTTGAGCTCATTTTCCACTCCTGTGGTCTTCCGCACTGGCTAGTTAGTTGCTGTCCACCACTCTCCTCGTGGTTTTCCTGACCTGAAAGGTCTGCTAATCTTCATTTCATGTCAAGACTGTTCTGCTTCCCTCCTTTATGTGACCTGCCTGCCCCTGTGGGCATTTGTGGTGACAAACTGTGACCTCAGCTAACGTTCTCAATGGAAACTTGTTTGATAACCACTAAATTTTTTCCACCAAGGAAACATTAACTCCCTCTCAACCAGCCTTTGCTTGCATGTTCTCTCTCTCTCTCACATACAGAGTATTACTGTATGTGCTACATATATACGGTTAAGAGTATGGACTCTGACATTCAATCTCATTACCAACTAGCTGTGTAAACCTAAATAAATTATATAGTCCATCAGTGTCTCCTTATTTGTAAAATAAAGATAATTTTATTTTGCTTATCTCATAAACTTTTATGTAGGACATAAAGTTCTAGGCACTATTCTAAGCGTTTTACATTATCACCTCTCTCTACCTTCATGATGACCCTGTGAAGTAGGAGCTGCGGTCATTGTTGCCCTCTGGAGATGAAGAAACCATGGCTCGAGGGAATTAGCGATGTGCCCCCGTCATGGCCAGGCCATCTGGTTTCAGAGTCTGGGCTCTGAGCCTTCCCATGATGCGTGCTACCTCGCAGGACTTTTGTGAGGATTAAGTGAGATACTGCCCATCAGCGGGTTGGCTCAGTGCCTGGCACATCCTCCAGGTTTAATAAAATGTGGTCTGTGTTAAATGATAATGAGGGATGATATCATCATCGCCCAGAGAATATACTGGGGAGAGGCCAGCATGATAGTCGTGGGCCTGACGGGCATCCTGTGGCAGCATTTCTGTCCCCACCCCCGGACTCCAGAGGTTATGGGGGCACAGGGAAGAGGGAGGGTACCTCAGGCCAGGCAGCTGCGGTGGGCTCACCTGTTTACTTCACGGCCTGCCCATCTTTATGTCTATGCGAGTGAGAATGCCAGAGAAGGTGTTGGAGCTGAGCAGCCTTGCAGCTGATACTCAGTCACATGACCAGCTGAGGACCTGGGCTTTGCCACAGGGGGAGGTGGGCAGAATGAGGACCACCAACACCCACCTGTGTGCGTCACTAGAGGATTCGGATCATCACAGGACAACCTCTAGGTCTTGTGGTAACAAGGGCTCAGAAATCACCTCCTCTTTGCTGGTTCTCTGAAATTAGGTTTCTCAGGAAGGAGCAGAGGATGGCATACATTTGTTTTTCCTAAAGTACTATGATCATAGGGGCGTGGTTGCTGAAGTAGACTGATGATCGCTTTTCTCTATTGTCTTGAACAGGGGAGTATTTGGGAAACAAGGTTATCAATGTCAAGGTAAGAAAACGTTTCAAAAACTGTGTTTAATGTTGTTCCTATGTTAAAAACTGGTTATATTTAGAGGAGACAGGATACATTTCATTAATATTGTAATAGATTACTCTGCTGATCAGGGGACACTCCCAATGCAAGTATTTGGTTGTGTTTTAAATTTTGGCTACATTTTAGCACAGAGGGGACGTTTTTATTTCTAAAGCCGAGATACCTAATAATGTTGAATTGTTTAAAGTTTTGTCTCTGAGATGACGTGAGAATACTGAAAGGGAGTGCCATTTTGTGAGCAGTCCCCTTAAATCTTGAAGCTAAATTTTTGTCTTTTCCAACCCCGTTGTTGCTAGGGGTGAGCAATGACACAATGTTGTCTCTTAACCTGCTTAGAGAATGCAGGGAGGGCAGAGGAGGGTGAAGTCTTGCTCTCTAGGAAGAGCAACCAGTCTAGTTTTTATTAGAACAAAGAAAGGTAACAGGTAAGCTTAGGGGTAGCTTCTGGAGGGCCCGAAACCTGGCTGGGAAATCTGAACTCTACTTATTGGCAATGAGATGCCGTTGAAGGTTTAGATGGTGAGGCACGGGGACCAGAATTATACCATGAGAGGATTCCTATGGCGGTGGGTGTGGGCAGGAGGAAAGCCAGGGAAGATGAAGTAGGCTCAAGACTTGAGTGCAAATAGTTTGGGTGTGAGCAAAGGCATGAGTTAGGGGGACGGTAATGACCGCGGGAAGGATGGGTACGCTGGATGCCATTGGGTGGGCCTGACAGTAAATGGAGTCACCTTGACATGGTGTGGTCCTTGTTGACTCTACTAGAACTGGCAGATCGTGAGCTTCCGAGGAGTGTGTAATCATGCATTTCATTCCCTAGTGTGCACCTGTGTCGTCCATAAACGCTGCCACCATCTAATTGTTACAGCCTGCACTTGCCAGAACAATATGAACAAAATGGATTCAAAGGTAAGAAGATAGAACTTTGCTGACTAAGGGGCGGCACGAGCCCGCTCTCTCTCCTTGCTCCGTCCCCTTTCCGCTTCCCTTCTGCACTCCTTGAAGTGAATGGTGGCATCAGAATCGAATTTTCTCTCCTTTTTATATTATGCTTTTTTTTACTTCTGGGCTTGTGTAGCATGACCTGTCCGTGGGTGGATCCCATGAGTGATCAGCTGGTTACAAGCTTGCACAATTAGTGTTTCTGATTCGGAGAGGGGTTTAGAGGACTGAAAAGATTCCTGAGTTCGGCCTCAGACCACCGGGACTCGTATGCAAATCTAGCCTCCGCTAGCTAGCTTCTCTGTCAGCCTCAGTCTTAAGAATGGGATCCGTATGTCCTTCATGCGCTTTTTTGGTGAGGCTTCCACACGATAGAATAGATGTGACAAATGTTTGTTAACTGGAAATTGTGCTTCCTCGGTAAGGCGACTCTTCACCTCCTCCAGTGTCTTCCAAAATCTCCAGGAGGATGCACTTCCGTGTATAAATGCTTGAATCTCATTCTCGTCGCTCGCCTTGCATTCAGCTGGGGAGGGCACGTTCTAAACTGTGGAGACAGAAAGCAGCCGGAGCATTGTTGACAGGGAGCAGTGGGTTTACGGACGCGTTGGAATCTGACTTGGAGCTCAGGGATTGCTTACAGGACACCTACAGGGTTGCTAAAGGTCCCTTGGAGAGGTACGAGGCACAGCTTTGATGAGAAAGAGACCAGCCAAGTTCCAAGAGGAGTCCTAATTGCCCTACTCCTTGTCCCGTTGTCGTTTCAAATGGTGACGTAACTGTAGCGTATATGCCTTGTCTCATTATTTGCTGGAAAGAGTTTGTGAAATGCAAGCAGGACCCGTTGCCCTCAGATTGTAAAAGGCAATTGACAGGCCCAGCCGGGGAGGGCCAAGTAAGCTGCTAGGATGTCGCTTTGGGGCGAATTCCTTCTGTGGTTCCGTACTGGCTGGGTGCCGCTGCCTCCCCTAGGCCTCCACCCACCTCACTATCTGGGAAAGCCTGTGGTCACAGCGCGTGTAAGGTCAATAAGAGACTTGTTTGCTCCTGCAGTTAGAAGGGTTTAGAAACTAGACATGGGCACGAGGGAGTTGGCAGGGAGAGAAATCCAGCCTGAATACAAAAGGTGATTTAAAAAAAAAAAAAAAAAAAGGTTTTCCTTCCTCCTTATCTCCCCACATGGTGGACGATCTAACGCCCACCACTACGCCCGTTCTTTTGAATCTTGTTGATGAGAAAATGTGCTCGGCCCGGTGAGGAAAGCCAGGGCACAATGCAGTCATCTCCCCCAGCTCA
Source organism: Mustela nigripes (assembly GCF_022355385.1). Lineage (NCBI taxonomy): Eukaryota > Metazoa > Chordata > Mammalia > Carnivora > Mustelidae > Mustela > Mustela nigripes. The sequence continues at coordinate 107,061,872 of NC_081569.1, forward strand.
GGTGTCATGGTAACACATTGCGTTTGGGGGGCTCCTGTTACGGTTTCTGTCAAAGAGGTGGGCACGGCCTCCTAGCTCTCGTCCCTCTGCTTCTTTTTTTGTAGATTGCTGAACAGAGGTTCGGAATCAACATCCCGCACAAGTTCAGCATCCACAACTACAAAGTGCCCACCTTCTGCGATCACTGCGGCTCGCTGCTCTGGGGGATCATGCGACAAGGACTGCAGTGTAAAAGTGAGATGTTGGGGTGCTGGGTGCCCGCTTCATGGGAACACCACGCCGCGAGCTCTCGGAATTCTGCCGGCCCGGCTTCTGAGCCGGCACCGATGGTTTTAGACGCTTCGTGAATTAGGTCTTCGTAGTTCTAGAATGATATGTTCCCCGTCAGCCATGTACGGGGAGTCACCTCTGGTCCAAAGATTTCCCAGCTGTAGCTCCAGTCAGTTGTTAAATTCAGTGTTCTGTCTAGCCGCTCTCAGCTGCTTCGTGCTGAGGGCCTGCTAGTTGCTGTGTATTGGCATGGGTATTTGAAAGAGGGAAAAACGGATCTTGGTCCAAAACGGAAGGTGGTAGAAGGTGAGGTGACCAAAATAGAGACTTCAGTTATGAGTGAGAACTGGCAGGAGAGTAGGTCTAGTGACCTCCCCAGAAAGGAGCAGAACTTGAGTCAAAGCCCAGTGAGAGCTGCCCTGGGTCTCCTCGAAGAGACTGATAGAGATCGGAGAGGTAGGTGGGGTGAAGGATGTTTCGGCTTGGGCCGCAGACTTGCACGCCACTAACTCTGCCCAGCGGAGCTTTGGTCTTCGCCAAGATTCTGAGAGCGAGGGGTGATTCCCGTCCTGCTAGGAGTTGGGGAGCTGCTGAGTCATTTTCTCTTGGGCGTTGCTGTAACAGTCCAGCCGTCATGGGGTGCAGCCCCCTGCAGGAATACAGGCGGATTTCGGCCTGAAGCTTTAGATAAATCCTCAGTCACTGGGGGAGGCCGAGTTGATGTCAGTGCAGCTGGACAGTGTCCGTCGGCTGTCTGCACTTACCGAGCCTGCTTCTGCCGACAGAAGGGCACTGGCCCCTTGCAAAAGCTTTTCATCTCTTGAGAACATCATTTCATAATTCATTTTTTTCCCTAGATACATGAAGTAATTCTTTTTCAACCCGACCAGCGACTAGCTCATGCATGGCTTTGGTTCAGGCCCTGACTGATCTTAAGCTGGATGGTCTCCTCTGGGCGTGGGTTTCATGGCAAAAGTCACTTCCTGCTCTTGTCTGGTCGTTGCCGACATGCAGAGCCATGCGTGGGGCTCCTCCACCTTGTTCTTGGGCCTCGTGGCCTGGGGGTGGGGGTGGGTGGGTAGCACACAGACAGTGAGCCATCTCCTGTACTCTTCTCTTTTACTGTCACTGGTACCTTAGAAAGGGCACCGCAGCCGCCTTCCTGAGAGCGGGGGATTTCCCGAGAAGAGCTACTGAGGCTTGAGCCTCAGGGGCTCTCCCTTGCAAGGGTCCCTTCCACAGCTCTCCACCGGACTGCATATTCTTTCTCTTAAAGAAGGCACCCTAAATCACATCTAGACCCCCCAAACCCGCATCCGGGCTTGCTTCCAGAGCTGGGTGGACACCCCAGTGTCAACAGGGAATTTGTTGCCTGCTCTTTCGCTTTTGCCTCCCATTCGCTGGGGCCATGTGAGGAAACTGCGTCCGAGCTTCCTGCTGATGAAACCTCAGATCCCTTCATCAGCCCACGTCTGTTTCCTATGCACCAGGAATGTACCTGTGCCTCTCTCCTTTTCCAACTGCTGTTTATTTTGACCTTTAAAAAAAACTCGCTTTGCTCCCCCATGAGATAGACCCACGGGCTGCAAGCCCTGAGAACCAGAGGCTCACAGGATGTTGTGCCCTGGGCCGCCAGGGCTCCCCGACCACAAGAGCACTCAGAAAGTGAGCTTCGCTTGGAGGCTTTTCTCTCAAAACACTATTCCCCTCCTGTTTGAACAGCCATCTCTGCGTGGTGTGGCATGGAGATTGCCACCTTTTATTGAGTGATCCAAGGAAAAGCATAAAGTCAGTTGGCACGATTCCTTGTTAGTTAATTGACTGAAATGTCACGGTGATGAATGTTTTTGATTTCTGTATTGAGTCTTGCTGTTAAATCGGCAAGGACTCTTACACAGGATCGAGGCAAATGTCAAAAAAGTGCATCGGAAGTGTGTTATCATCAGCATGCCAGGCTTGCTGCTGTTGCGTAAACCAGCAGGGGAGCAACGTCAGGGTTTGTTTTGAGCGCAAGTTCAGTTTAACGAGAGGATGGCATTGTTCTGCCTGGATCATTCCCCCGGCTTAATCTTTCGGGTTATTAAAGTTCTTTTTTGCAGCATATGTTGACTTGGCTCCTTGCTGAACCTGGATTCCCTTCTCTTTCCCGCCCCCCTCCAGTCTGTAAGATGAATGTCCACATCCGATGTCAGGCGAACGTGGCCCCGAACTGCGGGGTCAACGCGGTGGAGCTCGCCAAGACCCTGGCCGGGATGGGCCTCCAGCCCGGAAATATTTCTCCAACCTCGGTGAGACTTGGCTTTCTTCGATGTATTGTAATTTAGAAGTTGTTCAGATGTGGTGAGTCCGAATGAACGCATGCGGCATGATCCAAGTTCCTGATCTCAGCAAACACAATAAACAGATTTATTGTATTTTTAAAGAGCATTTTGTCCCACAAAAAAAGGTTCTTTATACAATGATGTGACAAGAAATCACAAGCATGCAGATATAGCAGGAAGTAGAAGGAGGATTTTTTTTTTTTTATTTTTTTTTTAATTAGCTTCCTGTCAGTGTGGTGTGGTGAAGCTCTGAGTCCAGGGCCTTGGGTTACCCTCTTTGCCGGGGCCCGGGCAGGAGAGTTGACCGGCAGCTACAGGCCTCAGCTTCCTTCTCTCCAAAGGGGTTGAGCTCGATCTCTGAGATTCTCCCCAGTTCTGGAGTCTCACCCGTTCTGCAGCTTTTGTTTGTGGATTGTGCATTTATCTCTCAAGTTCAGCAACAAACAGGAGTTCCTTCCTCTCGGCTCCAGGGAGTGGGTGGAGTTGTCCGTTGCTTTGGGCATGTTTGGTCTCACAGCCTCCCCGAGTGACCTCCACTCGCTGTTGACTCTTAGAGCTTCGACCACTTCCCAGGCCTGTGTCCTCTTGCTGCCTTCCTGGCTGAGGACTACAGAGTGCTGGGAAAGAGCCGTTTCCCCTGTGGTGGTGTGTGAATGCTGTAGCTTCATATTCGGTTTAGGAAAATTCTAGACTTCCCTGTTAAATATCTTTGAGTTCTTAGGAGGGGAAGCACAATCACTGTCAAGTTCTTGGTTATTCAGAAAATGTCTGTACTCACCACCCCATTTTCCTTATTACTGGTTGATTAGGGACTTGAACTGAAATTGTATTCCTTTATTTCAGGGAAGCATCAGCAAAATGTAATGTCTACACCACGGACAGACAGGCAGGTTGCCAACACCAGGAGGGGGATTTCTAATGTGTGGGATGGTTGTTCCCAAATGGCACAGAGTAAGGATTTCAGCCTGCACCAGTGCTCCTAAAATGTCATGGGAATAAGATAGGCCGTGTGGCACAAGTTGTAGAATGGGGAATGCCACTTGTCATTTGTCACTTGAACCAAGGATCCTTAATGTTATATTTAAAAGTGGAAAAGCCCAAATTACCTGTCATTGGACAGCACAACATGAGACAGAATTCTTAAGTCTATCCAAAGAGAAGAATGGGTTAAAAATTTTTTTTGAGAAATACTGGCTTAGAGTGTTCTAGCCCAAGCAGAGGAAGTATTTAAGTGGAGGAAGTGAGACTCAGGCTAGTAAAGTTTTTTTTATCTTTGAAATATTTATGATCGGAGATCTGGGGAGAGAAACTACTAAAACAATGGGATTTTTAAAGATGATCCATTTTATATCCGTAATCACGGTTTTATTGGGTTGAGTAAGTCAAAGCCTTATAGCTTCGAGCAATTGCACAGTTGTTGTTTGTTGAAAACTTTATTTAGAAGTTGTTCCAGATAAGCTGGGATTTCTCAGCCAACTAGGGCAAAGCGTTAGACTTTAGATTTGTTGTCTAGATCCAAAGACAAGGTAGCTTGTTTTGTATGTCCCAAGGTGGACCTCTGCAAGTCATCTTGCCTTAGGGAGCTCCCTCGCTGTGGCTGGACTTGGACCAGTGAGACGGGGTTATCCATGGGGGAGGCCACCTCTATTTCCGGTTCAGTCTGGTGGGACTGGAAGGAGCTCTGGTTGTGCTGATCATCAGCCTTTCCAGAGGGCCAGTTGACTGTGTATCAAGAGTCTTGAAGATTGACATTTTTGGTTCCAAAGATTGCATTTCCAGAAAGTTATTATAAGAAAACAGAAGATGCAATTTTATTATTTTTTTTTTGCTAATTTTATTATATTTTTAAAAATTAATCAAGTGTAGAGATAGTTACGTGTGTATGTGTAATTGCTTTTATTTTTTACTTTTGGGGGGGACTGATTAGAGGTCTTTTATTTCATCCTTCATACATTTGTTCACTATTCTAGTTTTTATATTAATTTTTATTTCTCTTATATAATTTTAAATACTGTGTAATGAACATTGCTTCATTCATTCACATCCTAGTATATAGATCCTTTGAGCAAACATGAAAACCGCTCTTTGAATGACATGGACACCAGGTGGCGCTCTTGAATGTGACCATCCTGGGGAAAACCACCAAGCCACTGGAGGGACCAGACTAAGGCGTTTGTTTTATACACTGCTGTCTGAGTTCAAACTGAAACTCTTGATGGCTCAGATATATTTTAAAACGATTCTTTCCCAAATACAGTAAGCACAGACCAGGAGCTGGAACTAAGGTAGTGTTGAATGGCAGAACTTGATCCCATGTCAAGCTGAATGGACATTTCCCCATCTGCTGTGTTGAGAGTTAAGGCAGCAGATAAGGTCTTCTCCACCCATAAATGCTTCGAGCCCATGCTGCGACCTCTGACTCCCTGTTTTCCTACTCTCCTTTGCAGAAGCTCGTTTCCAGGTCAACTCTAAGACGACAGGGCAGGGAAAACACCAAAGAAGGAAATGGAATCGGGGTTAATTCTTCCAGCCGACTTGGTATCGACAACTTTGAGTTCATCCGCGTGTTGGGGAAGGGGAGTTTCGGGAAGGTGAGTCTTGGCTTCTGAGACATCTGGGTTAACGTTAGCATGCTACACGTATGTTGTTTGAGTATGCGTGTACGTATTCGTGCTCAGACTTGCCAGCTGCTGGGCCCGTTCTGCCCCATGTGTTCCCACATCCTAAGGATCTCAGGACTTCTCACACCTGTGCTCCCTTTTCCTGCTTTGCCATAGGTGATGCTTGCAAGAATAAAAGAAACAGGAGACCTCTATGCCGTGAAGGTGCTGAAGAAGGATGTGATCTTGCAGGATGACGACGTGGAATGCACAATGACGGAAAAAAGGATCCTGTCCTTGGCTCGCAATCACCCCTTCCTCACACAGCTGTTCTGCTGCTTTCAAACCGCTGTAAGTAGGACTCACGTTCACCACCTCAGTAGCCTCCTTTCTTAAAGCGATGAGACAATAAGATGTTAAAGATTTCATAAAGAAGTGCATCAGACTTTTGAGGGATGAACTCTCATTGTAGGGCTGAATGGAGGTACCAGTAACTTCTGATGGCCCCTGGGAGAAAGTTGAAATCCATGAACTAACTGCTTACTGTCATGGTATCCTAGAGAAGGATCATCTTGAAGGTTGAAAAGGTCTTTGAACCCAAGTCTTGTGTAGCAGAGTGAAAGTTATGGAAAGCTAAGAAAAGAGTAAATGTCATGTGCTGCTTATCCTGGTGACATTGACCATGGCTCTACCCCTAAATGCTGAGCTAGTTATGACCTTGGCACAGAAGTTCAGATTAGGGTAGGTTCAGAGAGAGAAACTTAATTTGTCATGGCTCAACATATTGCCCCTTGCCTCCATCATGGACCTTTTGTTTGATTTCTGGGAACTGATCCTGGGATTCAAGTCTGTCTACTTGATCACGGTGCGCAATGAGGAATCCTTTGGCTACAGTTTACAGAATACCCCACTGAGTCCTTTATGTGATAAAAGGAAAGGTTGAGTTTAGCTCATTAGTACAACCCTTTTTCCTTGAAGTCTGGCAGTGACAATGTTAGGGTTAGGTTAGTAGTTTGGTGACATGGGGCATCTCTTCCCCATGGGGTCTCAAGTAATTTGCCACAGTCCTCAACATCACACCTTGTGTGATGGCATCCTAAGGAGGAAGCACAAGGACAGAAGCCCAGGGGCCTTGTGGGCCTCTCTCCTTTGATCAAAGAGAGAAGAAATCTTTCTAGACTTGAGTCACCCACTTACCCTGAGCTGCAAAGGATGTGGGAAGCGCAAGTATCCAGGCAAGATAAGTAGGTTTATCCTGACTGGCTCCCACCACCCTTGACTCATCTCCTGGGGCAGGGCATTCTGTTCTTTCTTTAGCATCGGGCTTAGAAGTTGGCTTCTGCCCTCAACAAAGAGGAAAGATGGCTCCCGAGAAGGTCCCCAGAGGTCTGCCGCAGATATTTCAGAACCTTCTTCCAGTCAAAAGGCATTTTGGGAAAGAGAACCTGGGACGCACTCCTTGTCTCTGCTACCGTCTGGGCCGTGGAAAGTGTGGTGGGGGCAGAATAGGGACATCCCTGCTGTACCAGGGATCCTCCAGGGCCTTTCTAGGGAAGGCGACAGCTGAGCTTGGACCAGAAGGGCAGATTAGAATGATGAGACAGAGAGAGTGGAGGTGAACACGCCGTCTAGGGAACGGTACCTGCACAGGTGTACTGGTTAGTGAGAGCGAGAGGTGTGAACACTGCTTAGCGCACTTCAAGTGTGGGGCCTTTGGCGGGAACATGGAGAGAACAGCTGGAGAGGTGACCTGGGCCCGGCTGGGAAGGGCCTCGTAAGCTCCGTTAAGGACCTTAGAGTTTAAACCTAAGAGCAAAAGGAAGAGATTTAAGCAGAAAAATGACATATCAGATTGTATTTTTTAACTATTAAAAAAGCTAACTTTCTTTTTAAAATGCAATTAAAGGGACACCTGGGTGGCTCAGTTGGTTGGACGACTGCCTTCGGCTCAGGTCATGATCCCGGAGTCCCGGGATCGAGTCCCGCATCGGTCTCCCAGCTCCACGGGGAGTCTGCTTCTCTCTCTGACCTTCTCCTCGCTCATGTTCTCTCTCACTGTCTCTCTCTCAAATAAATAAATAAAATCTTTAAAAAAAAATGCAATTAAAACTACAAATAGCAAAAAAAAAAAAAAAAAAAAAAAAAGAAAAGAAAAGAAAAAGCTAACTTTCTGCAGTGGGTAATAGGAGCACCCTCCAAATACCCATATCCTTTCTCTGAAAGAAACAATTTTTACTAATTGCCCGTGTTGCCTTTCAAAGAGCTTTTTGCACATGAAAGCATACACCCACAACACATATATGCATTTCTTTTTTTTTTTTTTAAATTTAAACACAAATGGTAGCATACTTTGTCTTTTAATGTAATATATCTTAGTCTTTTAATGTAACAATAGATCTTGGAGATTGTGTCATATTTGTACTTATCTAGCTGCCACATTTTTAAATTTTTAAATTTAAATGTTTAAATGTTTAAAAAGACCCTGACACAATTTATTTAACTTGTTTCCTATAGGTTGTACCTAGTCTTTCCTTCCAATCAATGTTGCATTGAGTCCCCTTGTATTTTTGTCTTTACATACTGTTCTATTATTTGTCCAAGACACAGAACTGGAAGTGGTATCACTTGGCCAGTGGTGGGTACATTGAAAATTGGGACTGAGTCCCATCAGCCTCCTTCCCCATAGCAGTGAAAGATGGCTCACCTTTTGTCACCTATATACCAGGCACTGTTCTAAGTGTCTGTGAGCATTGTCTCATTAAATCCTTTGAGTGGCCCTGTGAAGTAAGGTTAGCACCGCTCTCATTTTCTGGAAAAGGAGACTGTGGCGTAAAGATGTTTAACTTCTAAGAGACAGAGGTTTGGGCCCCAGGTGGTCTGCCTGCAAAGCCCAGACTCTTTTCTCCCAGCTGTGGGAGGCCTCTTGCCTCCACCATCCTATCCTGCGAGGCAATCTATTATGTTGATGACGGGGCAGTTTGAAACGGTTTCTTCAGCGTTCTCCTTGGCATTCCTCTGAGCGAGGCCGAGCGTTCACAGATATTTGAGCGTCACCTGTGTTCAACTCTGCGCTGTTAAGGACCACATATGGCCTGGAGAAGGGGTGGGCTGGGGAAGGCTGGGTGCTGGGAGAGGTGAGGGTGTACTGGAGGCACCCACTCCCGTGCCGTCTGAGCATATTAGAAGGAGCTGGGGCATCAGCCAACAGCTACACAGGTCCCAGCTGTGTACTGCTTCCTTCTTCCCCTGTACTCTGGACTCCAGGGAGCCATACCCTCCTCACCTCCTGGTCTGTGGTTCATTCCAAAGGCCCTGGAGCCCACAGAGCCGGCCCCTGCTGCCTTGTCTGATTCTGGGCTGCCCACCTCTGAGGTCCAGGGCTCCTCTGGAGCTTTCCTTGTGCTCCTCCTCCTACTTCCTAGAGAATCCTCGAAATTTGATTTCCTGTGCTCTGTGCTTTGCCTACAAAAAGCCCTTCCCTGTCTTCATCTCTCTCATATCCAGCTGTTACCTCAGAAGAGAATAGGGTGAGAGCTCAGGCTTGAAAACACTCTTGTCAGGAAGGATGGTACCATTCGTTGATTACCAGTTGTCTGCCGACATTTTCCAGCTTGAACCTCCAGCTCATACCATGAATCGGACGCGGTTACCCTCAAATCATCTGTCCAGGGTCTGAGCCAAAGAGTGGATAGTTTTCTATGACATTAAGTTAGGTGATTTTTACTGGCCTTTGAATCAGACAGTTGACAGGCCATTAGTGAATTTAGTCTGGTCGTGCAGTGGCTGTTGTTTCAAGATATCTAACAAATAAATAAGGAAGTGTCTCACGCAACTCCATATTGCGAAAGGAAATCCCGGTGCTTCCATGAAACAGACTGAGGTCTCAACACAGATTGTGTTATGGCAGAGTAGAACAAGAATAAACCTGGAACAGATTGAGAGCCCAATGAAAATTGCATAAACAGTGCAGAATTTTCTAGAAAAGTGTAAATTATACAATATAACAAATTATTGGTGGCCCACGGAATTTCCTCAGTGTTCAGCGGGCCTTAAGCACTGGTGGGGTTTTTTCCCTAGCGGTAGTTTCATGTGTGACCACAAGGTGGCGGTCGTTACTGCAAGGTGATTTTATTTCTCCACCAGCGCTAGGAACTGACGTTGGGAGTTACAGCTTCTGTTTTGCAGTAGATGTCTCCAAAGCAAAGGGTGAAAAGAATTTCACCCTGTCTTTAGTCTAGATGATAAAGTAGAGGGGAACCAACCTAAAGAATCAAGTGACTTTTTCTCGTGCTGAGCTAGAGAGACACAATTTTCATTTTGCTATAGTTCATAACTTCTCTCCCCCTTGCAAGGTATCAGGCTCCATAATATACAGGCATTCATTTGCTGTGCATCTGTCCATCTGTCAGAAATCCCCAGGGACTATCCCCATTTGCTGTTGCAAAGCTAACTAGACGGAACAGAAAATGCCAACTACTGCAAGGAAGCCCAGGCAGATCCATTACTTTATAACCACTCAGTTTGGCAGGCTGTGGCCTCTAAAATGAGACGCTAATCCGTGAGTTATGCTGAACTGTTAAGCTCAGCATTTAGAAGCCAGTGGAGGTGAGGTATTAGGGTCACACCCAGCTATCTGCAAAGTATCATCTCATTATAAAAACCCTTGGAGAACTGTTATTCCTCTAACGTCCTGCTCCTGGAATGAGTGTCTCTGGGGCCCAGAGACCGGGAATGGGTAACTTGCAGAGGGTCACTTGGACTGTGAGTAGGGGGGACAAGGTTCATCTCCAGGGCAGGCTGACCCTGGAGCCGGCTCTGTGCCCTGACCCATCAGTGCACATTGTTCCTAATTCGTCCTCTGCGTCAGCACCTCCTCTCTGCCGCGGCTCCCCTCCACCCTGCTGCTGTGGAAGCAGCACTGCCCTTGGGTATGGAAGACCCGAGTTCTTCCAGCTTTATTTTCCTTGGAGTAGCCCAAGCCTACCTTAAAATTCTTTTGAGCTTTAAAGTTCTCAGAGTTTAAATGAAAACAGGATCGTAGTGAGGACCAAAGAAGAGAATGCAGAAATGCTCTGTACACGGGCAGCACTATTCAGAAGTAAGACTCACTGCTGTGATGACTGCCTCCTTCTTTACACCAAAGAAAAACGTCCTGGGGCTTCCCAGGGCCAGCACAAACCCCATACGGGGGGGTATAGTAAATATCCCCAAAGTTGAAATCTTAGAGGCATTCCTGTGCTTGGCAAAAACAAAAAAATAAATTTCAAATTAGTACATAATTTATCAAGCTTGCTTCTTAGGATTATGAGCTCATAAATTACTGCCTCCAATTCTTTCATGATAGTGCATGTTACTTGCAAATATGTAATTAAATTACCATCCTCATACATTTGTGATAGCATTATAAATCTTTACAGTTTGTGAATAGTTGGATAATCTGGATCAAGACATAAAAATGTTCATACTCTGAGATCTGTTGATTTTATTTCTGAAACTAGCCAAAAGAATAAAATGTTACATGTTATATGTATATGTATGTATATACATAAAGATGTTTAATTTTCCGTGCACTGTTTATAATGGGAAAATGTTGAGAACAACTTCAGCAGTAGGAACTGACTTAAATAATATATTATTGGGTGGAGATTTTCAGCCAGTAAAGCAATAATGAATGCTACATGGTGAAATGATCCGGTGTTGGACAGTGTCATAAGCAACCAACATGTATTATCTGGTTCCACTTCTTACAACAGCCCTATAGGACAGGTGCAATTATGATCTTCATTTTGCCAATGATAAAGTACAGAGGAGTTAAGTCACTTGCTTAAAATCTGATACAGTAAATGGTGGAACCAGGAAGTTAGAGCCCAGGAAACAAGACAGAATTATGAGGGTTAGTGGCATGTGTCCTTGTCAGGTTCTGTCCAAGATGGTGCACTGGCAAACCTAGCTCCTCCAAGAAAAGCCTGGAAGGAAATTATGCCAACTAAACCGCCAGGGATGACTCAAAGGCAGTGACACGAAGGATGTTTTCTCTTTGTTCTATTTGCTGATTTTGGTCTTGAGACTCTATTTCTTTACCAGAGGGGGTGGGGAGGAGTGAGGCATTGCTAAGCCAGGGTGGAGGAAGGGAGGTCCCTGCTCGGGTGCAGGCCTAGTGAACCCTGCCTTCCCCGCTCTTCTAGGTGAAAGCACTTCACAGCCTTTTCATCTTCATCAGTGACTCGGGAGTCAGCCTCTGAGCCTGCTGGCATTTGCAGCCTGGAATCTGGGCCTCCCTCATCCCCACCCCCAGCTCCCAGCTCCCAGCCCCCCGGGGGCTGTCCACTGGCTCTCCTCCTGGAGCCTCAGCTGAGTTTTGGAGGGACGGAAGAACAAAGACGGGGCAGTAGCAGGAGGGGGAGTGGCAAAGTAAATACTGGTCAGATGCCTCCGTCTTTGTTCAGAGACCCAGTTTATTGAAGCAAAAATTTCCATTTTAAGACACTCCGTGCCTGGTGCCCAAGGGCTGCCTGTCATCTGCAGGACCCAGGCCCAGGTCAGAGAGACAAGCTGTGCAGAGCCTCCCTTGTTGGGAATGCTCCCTCGGGGTTGTATTTGAAATCTCCTGCATTCAGGTGGACCACAAACACACACTCCCTTCCTTAACAGGGACAGAAGCCCAGTGCTCTATCCTCTACCTGTCCGGCTTTCCTCAGGATGTCTGTGTGGCTGCTGGGGGTGGTCACTGTCCTCAGAGCATCAGCCTACAAGGCTTGTCCACAAAGCAGTACACCCCGAGTTCTGGCAGGGACACAGCCTTCCAGAGGAAGCCACTCCTCCAATGTTGGTCAACAAAGCAGAAGACCTACTTCCCAGGGTGAAGGTGTCCAGTAATCTGCGTGCTAAATGCCGTCCACTTACACGACCGCTACACGGCGATTTCAGTATATTGAAGTCGTACAGTATGTGCTGGAAATCACCTGGCAACGTGAGAATGTGGGGATATTACTCTCTCCGTGTTTCCTCCTTTGTTGTTAAAGGAAATATTTGCAAAGGAGTGTGTTGTGTGCGCGCCTGCGAGTGTGTCTGAGACAGACAGATGAGATAGCGAGTCCTGTGGCTCTGGAATGAATCTTTCAGAATTTTATCAGGCAGGCGACTCCACTGCCGCCTCCAGTGTCAGAACTCTGAGTTCTACTTCTGGCTTAATTCATAGCCCCCTTGCATTTGATTTTTTTTTTTTTTTTTAACCCATATAAGCTTCTCTGCCTGAATCTTTGTTTTTCTCTCACAGCGCTAGGGGTTCAGAGAGTGACCCTGCAGTTAGCTTCACACAGGTGGTGGGTAGCCTCCCCCGCTGCCCTCTAGCCCCCTGCTGCCCGCTAGTCCCCCAGCCCCCTGCCAGCCTTGCATAGCTCCCCGCAGCCCTGTGCCCCCAGCCCCCTGCAGTGCCCTGCAATCTCCAGCCCTCTGCAGCCCTGCACAGCTCCCCCATAGCCCTGTGCAACCCCTCCACAGCCCCCCGCCAGCCCTGCCTAGCCCTGACCTGTTCCATGTCCCTCCAGCTCTCTTTCCCTTTCCTGAGTGTTGAGTGGGTACTTGGCCGCGGTCGCCAGCCTGTTTGTCTACCGAGCTGCTGCCAGAGACCAGCTTAGAGGATGAGAAGGCACACTGGGCCCTGGAGGGGCGTGACCCGCGGTGCTCTGAGTTACCGTGACATTCCTGACTAGGGGAGAGACCCCGTGATGGTGGTTAAGTGAGGAGAGGGCAAAGTGTATCCAAAAAAGCTAGAAAGGACAAGGGTCTGAAGAGGCTCTGTTCTTGCCTTTGGAAGCTGGTAGATTCTTAGAGCCTGAGGGGTATCTGCTTGGAAGAAGCGATGGGTGAAGAGGAACGGCACCCACTCTTCGTTGAGCCCTTAGTATGTGTTGTAGGTGCTTCTCCGCGTTACCGGTGCCTATGCAGCTGTGCATGCTGGCATTTCGGGAACATCTGTGCAATGACCAATCAGGGTGGTACAGAATACTGTTGTCTTCATTTAGAGATCTGGACACTGAGAGGTCACGAGAGGTTAGATATCTTGTCCCAGATCACACAGCAAGCAAGAGTCAGACCACGGATTCTTAAGCAGGTCATCAGCTTCATAATCTTTGCCATTACTAAAATACCTCCTGTAGAAATGTCTTCTCCCTGAACATGTGCGGAGAGTAGTGTCATTAAGCAGGAATAAAGGCGGCTTTTCACCATGTCCAGTTTTGCAGCCTTTTGTGAAACACCTAAGGATATTTCCCTCTTACTGTTTAGAACTAGGTTTCCTCCTTTCCCTGAGCGATGCCTGCCACAAATACTATTCGGTCTGCTTATGGGTCGTTGGTTATGGTTTGCCTTTGGCTCAGATCGAAATAGAAAATGAGCCAGAACTTGGTGTTTCCCATTTGGGCATGTTCCCAACTTATTAGCAGTGTTCCGTCTGGGGACAGAATGCACACAGACCATCTCCAGGCTCTGGATTTCCAGGGGAGGAGAGCAGTCATGGGGGACCTTTGCTTCTGTCCCCTTGGGACACAGAACTTTCTGTGGCTACCCAGGGCCACATAAATGAACAGGAATAGGAGAAGGCAGAGTTCGTGCTGTCCGTTTGGCTTTCCCTGTTTGGGCAGGATGGCCTGGAGGTGTGGTGTGACTGAGGGGTTTGAAAGAGTTACCATGCTTTTCAATTTGGGCTTGTTCAGTTGTCAGTGGCCTTGTCACTGGCCATTGTCCACATTGATGATCTGGGGATCGTGGAGACCTGCCGCCGCCGTGTTTGGTAAGGTGGTGCCTGGATCGTGTGTCATTTCTCTGGATGTATCCAAGACTTGCCCCAGTCAGAACTGGCCCAGTGCTTCCCGAGGACTGTCGAAGCTTTGTGGTGGTAAGTGCTTTTTTCCGGTTTTCCCTGACTGACGAGACCGGGAGCCTGCCCGACTATATGACACCTCGGCCTCAACAGGGCCCTGTGTGGAGCACGAGGCTTGCAGGGCTGGAGTTGGCTCCAGGGAGGAGAAGGCGACAGGCCTTTCACCAAATAGTTCAGTGAACAGTCTGTCCGTTCACGATCGCTCTGAGTGCTAGCAAGAGAAGCAGGCCCTTTAATCCTGTCTGGCTGGGAAGAGAGGATTAACACACATGGAATAGAGTGTGTGGAGTCAACACCATCATTAGACTACAGAAGGAAAGGCAGTTGAAAATGGGCACTGAGCTCAGGGGGAAATCTGACCTGTGTGCCAGTCTCTCCTCACGCACATAACCAGAATGCCTGCAAGGCTAACCAGCCAGCATCTGAGCTTTAACCAACACCATGCGGCAGCCCGCAGGTGTTTCCCTGGGCAGGTGGGTTGCCTCCTGCCAGGACTGACAGGGACATTCAGGGCCTCCAGCTACACCTGTAGTGAGTGGCTGGAGGGGGTTCACCCCACCCTGAGGACAGAATTGTGCAGTGTTAAAACCTGACTGTTCTGGGTGGGAACCACAGATGGTAATATATTCTAGGTTTGAAACCCTTGTGTGCGCTGTCAGTACTTCCTTGGTGAGAGCCCAGCTGTGGCCATCTTTTCTCAGCCCAGGAACTATGTCCCCAGGGCCTCTTGCGACCCATCAACCTTACCTGTCGGTGTGATCTCAGTCCACCTGGCCATCTATGGAGTTGCCACTGGCAGGCGAGGTAAGGTGGTATTTATTCATTTAGCACATGGCACCAAGTGCTTTCTAGGTTTGAGGCTCTTCTAGAAGCCCCAGGGGGAGCAACAGGGAACCAGACCGGACAGAGACACCCTTGTGGAGCTGCTGTTCTCCCATAGAGTCTGTGGGCCTGAACCAGCCCTGTACAAGGCTCCATCAGCTGGCATCTCCCCTTGGTGGGTTGGTTCCAGACAGTTCTGGGATTTGCATGGGATGGCTCAGAGTAGCCACGTGCTTTGAAGAGAGTCTAGGAGCCTTGTCTGTTGTGAGTCTAGCTGGCCTGCCACTCACTTCATTAGTCTCAGGCATACGACAGAGGGATTCAGCAAGTCCATATAGTACGCTCTGCCCACTGCAAAGGTAGGGGCCGCATGTGTGACGCAGCAGGATTACAGGAGAGGAAGTGTGGGGAGTGGAGACACAAAGGTGGGAACGAAAATCGGCACAGCCACCGTGGAAAACAGTATGGAAGATTCCCAAAACATTCCAAGCAAAAATCCCGTGTGATCCACCAGGTGCACTGTTGGGCATTTACCCAAAGAAATGAAAACACAGATTCAGAAAAATACCCAAGCCCCCATGTTGATTACAGCATGACTTACGACAGCCCAATCGATAGATCTCATTCCAGGCTCTTGTCTGGAAGCTACATTTGCATTTGAAGCACACTCCTGTTTTTACATGGGCATCCTGAATTGAGGACCTGGTGACCTGGTGATGATGAGGGGTGTCAGCACTGCCGCTGGTTGGCCTTGGGTCCTGTGCTCTCACAGGCTTGGGGGCCCAAGGATGGAGGCACCCTGGTGGGGGGGGCACCACCCAGCCTGCTTCCTTGCTCTCCACTGCCATGGTCCTATCATTCTCATCCCTCTGAGGGGGAAGAGGGACTGGACTGGGACTCGAGGAGGGACTGGTCTCTTCACAGATAGTCTCAGTGTGAGGCTGCTGAGACACCAGCTCCCCCACTTAACCCCGTGCCATCAAGACTGACTCTGCTCTGGGGCAGGGTTCCTCCTCCTGCCTTTTGCTGTCAGCTGATACCTTGGCCGGGTCTCACCAGCAGACCCTCCCCTCCCTGCTGGAGGGCTTTGGCATGCCCTTGTCTTCCCTTTGGGCCACCCAGGGAGTTCCTGTTTCCTTTCTGTGCGAGGCATCCAGCTTGTACTTCATTTGTGCCGTGAAAGAGCCTGCTCTGTCTCCAGCTCACTCCTGCCCACGCCTTTAGGATGGCCGGTAATGATTTATTGCTTAGCTGTTATGAAGGGAGCCTTGGAACTTTTCCCGGAATCTCTTAATTCCACTCTCATGGTGTATGAGATTTTAAACCTTAAAGTGATGTAATATATAATTCCCAACCAAAACAAAGGAGGAAAGTCGTTCCGGCAAAATTCCTCCCCTCTTCCAGATAAGTATTGTTCCCTTCCTGGGCCATGGACTATGGGAACCTCCCTCATCTGCTTCCTTATGCTTTCTGTCACCTCACTCTCCGGGAACCCCGAACTGTGATCAGCTTGTGAGGTGGGGACTGGCCCGTGTCCACAGCAAGCCCAGACCGTCTAAATCAGGGTCTGTCGACCAGTGAGTGGGTGAAAAGCAGATCATGGTATGTTAGATATAACCAGCAAGGTCAGGGCAGATTGGACAGCGTTGACCTAGAGATGAGTCAAAGTTTCTCTTCTGGAAGCCTGTGGAGCTCAGGGACTGCTCCTTAACCCGATCTGTCTCTTTGTACTTGGGCTTCAGAACAGATCTGAAAGCAGAAGTTCCTTCCACCTGTTTCAGAACTTTATCCCCACTACTTTGGTTTTTAACAACAGGTCAGATAGTTTGAACAAGAGAATGCCTGGTGAATTTTCAACCTCTCCAGTAAAAAAAAAAGAGTCACTTATTTGCATCATGCAATATCATATACCCACTCTTACCACTTGGGGCAGGATAATCCTTTTTAAGTGGGGCAGGGGGGCTGTTCTATGCACTGTCAGCTCAGGGGCACCCCTGGCCTCCACACACGGCCTGTGGGGTAGCGCCTCTTTCCTCATAACAACCAGAAATGTCTCCAGACATTATCAAATGTCCCCCAGGCAGAGGAGGATCTGTTTGGTTGAAAACCACTGTGTGGTATGAATGGCAGGTGGTCTGTCCTAGATCTAAGATGTTAAGTGGACTAGACGATCACTTGACTTTTTACAGGTGGCCAAAGCCAAGTGTGTCCAGTCTTGCTTAGAAAATTATAAGCATTACTCTGTGTGTGTGTGTGTGTGTGTGTGTGTGTGTGTGTGTGTGTATAAAGATGTATATGAGTTTGTAGACCAGCAAACTTCCTGTTCGGGAGCTTGTACCTGTTCTCAGTGGCTGCCTGGGTGACATTGCTCAGGGTTGGCCCCAGGCTGGGAGGAGGCCAGGGAAGCACAGGGCGTCTGTTGGGCGTGAGCCAGGGCTGGCACTGTGCCAGCAGCTCTGAACAGCAAATCCTCCTGAGATAAGACAGAGGTATCAGAGCCTGGGGGGCTGGGGAGCCAAAGATAAGCTCAGCTTGCCTGTGTCTATAAGGGGTCATGTTTAAGAGCCTGGGATTGAAAGAGCGCAGCTTCTCTTGTTTCCACATTCAATGACTGTGCCTCTGTTCTGCCATCAAGGTGTGGAATCAGTCACTTTTTATGAAAATCGCCTCCACCCAGAACCGAGAGGGGTGCCAGCCTCTCTGTGAGTCAGATTCCCATCCCCTGTGTGATGCACATGACTGGATTCTACAAACAGAGATAATCAAAACTGTAAGAAACATTTCTCAACCAGCCTAGAAAAATGTGCTGGTAGCAATACAAGTGTGCTTTGGGGGAAGCACACTTGCCGTTCTCTTTAGTTTGTTTTCCATACATGGGTACGCTATTTCCACTTAAAGTCACAAGAGACCTTAGGTGCTGTCATCTGGGCTGAGTACTCTCTAAATATGGCAGGTAGACCCCGGCCACTAGACACATTGGCTGTTCCTCTGTCGAATGCTAAAATTAAATCTAGCGTGCATGTTTCATTCAGTTCAATAAAAGCTTCCTTAACACACACCTTGTTCCGGGGACCTAAGACCCATGGAAAAACAAAGTGTGGACCTACCCTCTGGTTGCTTGCAATCAGGGATCATCTTCAATACACATACCATACCCATAACCACGTGATAGACGAAGCTCATCTGTTGGCCCTTGCAGAGGCTGAAAGGGCTCTGAGACAGGAGGGGCTGTCTGAGCTGTGTTTGGAGGAGGAGTATGAGCTCTACTCTCCTGGGGGCGGGGGCGGCAAGAGGAGGAAAGGCAATGGGCCTCCCAGACAGAGGTACGAGCAGTGCAAAGGCACAGAGGCTTAGAATGTGTGACGCAGCAGGATTACAGGAGAGGAAGTGTGGGGAGTGGAGACACAAAGTCCTAATGGGTCGGACATCCTTTGCTTCGGAGCTTAGCCTCAGTCATGGAGGTGAAGGCAGCTGGCGAGGGTTTTAAGCCAGAGAGCAAATAAGCTGTACATTTTAGGAGGCGCTCTCTGGTGGCCATCACAGAAGGAGGAAAGCAGGGGATCACCAACCTGGTTGGGACTTTGAAACTCTGGCCTGTCAGACATGCCTGCTCGGAGGCAGTGGTCACGGGAGTGCAGTCAAGGAAACACTAAGGAGGGGGAATGCATTAAGACTCGTTAGGGTAGGAGAGTGGTAGGAAGGGACCCTGGGGGAACCGAAGATGATGAATTCACTTAGCAGGAAACCCGGTGGGAAGATGTTTGTTGCTCATAATCATGGTTCAGACGGGAGATTGGATTTTGTGTCCTCTGGGTATAGTTGAAAGTGTAATTTAAAATATTTCATTAGGTGTTCGTAGATGGAGAGGAGAGGACAGCTGAGAAAGGAAATCTAGTGGGAAAAGAAGACAAAAAGTCAGAAGAATCAGAAGGAAGTGGTTTTATGGGCAGAGGAACCAAGTGCCCTGTTCACCCGTTGGGTCTGGGACGAGCTTGTTGGTGCTGCTGTCTCTGTCTCTGCTCTGGTCCTCGGGGTTTAAAGGGCCCATTGGAACTCCACCTCGCCAGTGCCAGCGGAAGCTTCTCTACAGGGTTAACACAATATCCTCTTCCCTGGCTAAGCCTTTTAATCTATTTGTAATTGCTTTGTCCTCATCTTATCAGACTATGTCTATTTTACTTTGGTCAGCCTGCCTGTGGTGAGTTTTGCATCTTTCTTCCTCCAGGGATGGTGAGGATCAGTATTTGGCCCACAGTGCGGAAAGGTTGGAAACGGACCAGGGTCCATTTCCGAGGGAGGGTGTCATTGGCTTGAACACATCTCATTCTCAAGCTAAAGGGCCGGAGGAGAACATATTGTCGCTGTGCTGGCAGATCCAAACTCAAAATAGCCTGGGAAATGAAGTCCAAATGGAAATTCAGCAGGTGCCTCAACACCACAGAGCAGAGGAAGGAACAGACTCTTGGCCAATAGATTCCCAGGAATCCTCACAAGGCAGACAGACCATATTCTTGGCCAGATCTGCTACTTCTTTAGCTGGGCAAAATGTTTATTTAGACAACTATAACCCAGAATTTCCTCTTGCGAGGCAGACATGTCTCAGTTGTCTGCAGATCACAGGGAGAGATGAAATCTTGCCTTCTTGAAGAGGTTGCAAAGTTTAGGAACTTCTTTCACGAAAAATAATCTAAATAAATAAATGGCATTTTTACTTTTTCTCCTATAGCCCTGTACAAAGTAAATCCATCAATTTCTTTAATAGACATTCTTCTATCTGGTGCTTAAATCGAAATCTTGACACAGAGAATTGTACCATGTGAAATAATGATTTAGAGGAATCCTATTGCTCATATTTTTAAGTGATCAGACCTTTTTGAGAAAGTGAATAATAACCTAAGATATCTTCCTTGCAGATTTGCAAATTTCAGAATTTAGATTTGCATGTTTAATTCAGAATTAAAACACCATGCTCATTTGGCAAGAGTCCATTGCCAATAAAAATGATCTTTATCATAGTATAGTAAGTAGACTATTCATACCACATTCTCTTAGCTCCATTAACTTAATCGACAATCCAGCTGATTGTAGGACTCCATAGAAATGGCACCAGGAATAGTATGCAGCTGTTAAAAAAAATCATAGTTTAGTGACAGAGAACATCAGGCAACATTATGTGATGTAACTGAAAAAAGAAGGATGGGTTTTTCATTTTCATTTTTTCTCTTTAAAGAGTGCTAAGTATAAGTAGGACATAAGGGTAAGTAAATTCTAGTTAAAAACTTCCATGTAAATCTCTCTCTCTTTTTTTTTTTTTAAGATTTTATTTATTTATTTGACAGAGATCACAAGTAGGCAGAGAGGCCGGCAGAGGGGGAGAGGGAAACAGGCTTCCTGCTGAAGCAGAGAGCCCGATGCGGGACTCGATCCCAGGACCCCGGGATCACGACCCGAGCCGAAGGCAGCAGCCTAACCCACTGAGCCACCCAGGCGCCCCAAAATTTCTTATTTGCCCTGAAATCTCCAGTTCCTTGGACCTACGGGCCACATGCAGTTTTGTTTCTCCTTCTTTCTCTGGGCGTCAGGATTATAGGTGATTTATTTTCATTTTACTTATTTTTCCCTCCGTTTTCCTTATATTTACTTTACCCCTGCTTCTGAACTCTGCACACACAATTCCTTGTAAAAACAGAAAAGCCAAAGTTTTGTAAGTCAAGGGGATGAAGTGACGTGTCGAGCAGACCTTGCCGTCTTGAACAAACTATTTCAGCTCTGGGTAAGGTACTTGGCTTTTTTGTCCTTGACTCACACAAAATGGATGGATAGAACTAATCTTGGCAGTTTGTGCCAGCTTTTCTAATCTTCTAGCTTACAGTGTATTAGCAAACAGAAACGGCCTCCTGTCCTGTTAGTTCCCCAGGTCCAGGCACTAAGCTTGGTGGTATTAGAGATAAATCATTTAGGTCTGGGCTCTGCCTCCAAAGACTTCAGATCCTTTCTAGAAAACAAGACCAAGTGCACAAAGGCAGCTCAGCCCAGTGAGACTGGACGAGATGTGTGTGGACCAGAGGTGACTCTGCCAGGAACGGGGGGACTTAAGCCCCACCATTGCTCTGTCTTCAGTCATATGTTGACTGCTTACTTATTTATGCTTTAAGGATCATCTGGCTCGGATGCCTCATCATGTGTTGAACGGAGAGTTAGATCGCCTCCCGTAGCCTAGTCTGGTATAGACGTCGGTGAGCTTTGTCACGTTTCATTACAAGAGATGGCCAGTGCATCTCGTTTACTGGGAAGGCACTTGGTCTTTGGAAAGAGCTGTGTGTCCCTCCAGCTCTGAAAGGCAGGTTCCTAAGGGCTTGTTCAATCAGAGACATATTTTACCTTCCCAAAGAGTAGTCTCTGAGCTCAGAGAGGATGTATCCTGCCTGGGGACAAGAGAGGGGTGGCTGAGTGATTGGATTAGTGGCTGTTGTCTTCTTCGGGGCTACACAGATGGTTAAGTCAAAGAAAGAAAAAAAAAATGAAGCTATTAGATTCCCTCTCCTCGTTTCTTCCTTGTAGCCTTTGTAATCATTATTAATGTGGTTAAATTTAAGTTGTTTCCAGCTCAGGCATGGTGCAATCAGATTTCCTCATGAGGGTGCTTTTCCACTGTGACCTCTTTGACGTCAGTAACGGTTTCCTGTTGATCTGAACTCCCTATTCACCCCGTGGATTACTTTGTTGG
The DNA here is from genome assembly GCF_022355385.1 of Mustela nigripes. Lineage (NCBI taxonomy): Eukaryota > Metazoa > Chordata > Mammalia > Carnivora > Mustelidae > Mustela > Mustela nigripes. The sequence continues at coordinate 107,083,493 of NC_081569.1, forward strand.
AGAAAAATCATAAAGCAAGGAGCACTTATGAGAAATTCAACATAATGCTGTCTGTTACCGGAGATTTCCTTCTCCTCGCCCACAGCCAGTCAGGGGCTCTCTGTAGCTTTCGATAGAGGATTGATGTTACTCATTCAGAAATAATTCAAAACCAATTCTTAGGACTTAGGTAGGTAAGTCTAGGTGAGGCTCCTAGCTTAAACATCCCCTTAAAGGAATCATTAAATTAGTCATTAAGCTTAAATGTTGTTTCTGTTCTTTAAATTATTTCCAAAAGGTTATCTACGTTGTCACTGTAATACGGCTTCAACTGAGATTATTATCTGTGGATTACATGTAGGGACTGGGGAGTCTTGCTTTAAAGAGAAAAATCTTAATTAATCTGTTGATTAGAGTGAATCAATTTTATGGAAAGGAATAAGAGCTACTACGAGATGTCTCACTAGAATATGTTAGTCCGTTTGCTTTGCCATAATAACAGTTATGAATATAAAGCTCTTAAAATGAAGAATATTATCATCTGGTATTAGAAAATGAGAATGCTCTGGAACCGAAACCCTTGCTTAATGTTTTGGCTATCAAATCCAGTGTGGTAACACCTTGCTTAGTAGTCACTTCCCAGAAAGAAAAGTCCTCCTTCAAAGCTCAAGGCCATGACCGTGCCAGGAAATGCCCTGCACCCCTACATGGGCATAGGCATCCCCCCGACTCCTCCAGCTCTCCAGATGCCTGCCTTGTACCCACAGGTGCAGTTTCAACTGCCGTTTCATTCCTGCCTCCTTGTGGCCCGAGAGCCCCTGAGCAAGTCCCCATTGCTGTGTCCCTGGCCATTAATGGCTCACTGCCCAGGATGCTGCAGCTCCCCGGGTGGCGGGGGCGGGGGGAGGGGTGCTGAGCCCCAGGAGGAGCCAGCCATGGTGGCCGAAGCCAGAGTGGAGGTGGCAGCCATGGGTGGGGGATGCTATTGGCTTATGCTTCCTGAATCCTCGCTGTGTGCCTGACACTGTTAGAAACTCTCGACTTAAATCATGTCATTCTCTCAGACCTGGGAGTTCAGTCATCTTATGATCCCCGATTTACAGATGGGCATTTTGAGAAAGAGAGAAAGAATAAATACAATACAGCGAGAACCGCTTTTGCATCTCTAGTGTCCTGGCTTCCGAGGTCACGTACCCCATGTACCCCACCGCACCGGGCTTCATCCCAGTGACACCAGTGACTTGGGGCGCTGGGCACAGCCCCTCCTAGAATAAACTTTAGCCCCTTTGCATAAAGGAGTAATAACAAAACTCGTTTGTGGAGACTCTTCTGGTCCTGGCTCTTACAAGACACTTTGCTTCTAGTTTAATCCTCACACCATCACTGTAGATACAGGTGCGGTTATCCCAGACTTATAACTAAGGAAACTTGCCCCTTAAAAATTGGTGTGTGTTTCCGTTAAAATTCTCCCGGTAGCAAGTAACAGAAAACAACTTAGCCGAGGTCATGCTGAAAAGGGAGAAGTGAAAATAGAGATGCAGAGATACAGGGTGTGGTGTCTCGTGGAAGCCAGGGGCCAAATTCATCCAGCTCTCTTCAGAGATCTGAAACTGGAAAGGCAGGAGGAACTCGGGGAGCTTCTTGGCTCCCTCGTGCTCCCTCAGCTCTTGTCTTCACCTCACCATAGTTTCTGCTTCATTTTTTCATCCGTCCATCCGTCCATCCATCCATCCATCCATCCATTCCTCCCACCATGCTTTCGGGACTCTGTTTTACCAAGACCTTTCACATGGTCTCACCACAAAGATAACCTCAGCTTCCTGATTCATGTTTCCTCACTTCCTGCACTCCACACAGCCTAAATTAAAACCTCTCTGTCTCAATTCCAATTTTCTGGGAAAGAGACCGGGAAGGGAGTGGCCAGCATGGTCCCCACCAGCTGTTTGCAGGATGTCCTGAGTCTCCCCATGTGACCATGCCAGGCCCTTCTCTGAGAGACCGATTCGTGAGCTGAACAGACACCTTCAAAGGTGCCCACCACAGCGACCCTGTTCCTTTGCAGTCACCCTCCCTAGGTGACATCACCTGTCACAGGTACCATCTTGGTATGTCACTTTCAACGACCCATGCCTTTTGTCTCAAACTTCCCTCTGTGCAGTTGCTCATCAGCTTTAATTCTTAAAGAACAGTCAAACCGAGGGGCTTTCGGGCATGCACGCTGCTTGTGCCGAGAGCCACTGTCAGTTCAGGGGATATTTTTATCCCCTTGGACCTGGAGTAGCAGGTCTGAGCTGAGAGCCGGGACAGACTCGGTCCAGGCTGCGGGCGGGTTAATGCAGTGGGGCAGGAACGGCAGGAATTCTATTATTAACCAGGCATCAGCTCCTCGGCCTCCTGTAATCCACACCGAGGCTGGGACAAAGGGATTTCTGAGTTGCTCTTAGTCCCCCAGGAGCCCCAGGTGTCCCTCACTCGTGTTAATGACTTGCAGTTGATGTTGGTTGACTGGCGAGCAGAGGAGGAGCGCAGGACAGACAAAGAGCTGGGCCTCTTGGCTTTAGAACTGAGGTTAAACTGGTCTCGGGGACCTTGGGTTTCTTACGCTGCAGGTCAGGGCAGAATGTGCCCTAGAGGAGCCAGAGGCCTCAGGGGGAGCTGTGCAGGTCTCCAGACTCAGTTTCTAGGAAAATGGACTTCAGAAAAGCTGGAATGCCCAGCTACACAGGCTTAAACATAGAAACCGCTGTCTTTGTAACCTCTGCCTCGGCTGGGATCTGGAACCTCTTTCCTAACCCCAGAAGTGACTCATGGGCAGCCTTCGTCCATTACGCAGTGCCTCCCTCAACTCGGGTCCCGGCACATGCTTCCTCTCCTTGCTTCTCAGTTGAGTTTGTGAAGCGTCACTTAGCATTCGTCAGGGAATCAAGGAAACTCGCTGGTCAACAGCGCAGACCGAGAGTGCAGTTGTAGGGGGAGGTCGTCTTGTGCCTCCTGTCAGAATGTCACATGCACGTCTCTGCTTTGGGAGGGGTGCTCACGAAATAGGAAGGATTTTTCTCAGGTTGCTGGAATTCATTCCATAGCAGGAGCATTGGGTGGTTTGACTGGTTTTTGTAGCGGATGCTGTTTTAGCGAATGTGGAGTGTCCGACGCTCACTGGAGTCTTTTTTGAGCCAAGCGCCAAGCTCCCACCTGTTTGAGCCCAGACACTGGGGCTCTAATTACGGTAGAGACCAACCAGTGAGGGACCGTCCATCTCAGCAAGACTCTGGGCCTTTGGACTGGATGAAATGAAGCACCCTAACCAGCCTTTTGCTTTTTCTATCTGCACTCGGTTATGAAAGTAGCCGTGTCCTAGGGAGGCCCCCCTACAGCCGCTCCAGCACGGAGGGACTGGCTCCCGCGGTAGCCGTTGTGCCCTGCCTCACGCCTCCCAGTTCAGCCGTTCAGAGACCTTGACTCCTCCCGGCTCCAGCCTGACTCCTGCTCCGGAGTTTAGCTCCTGTTAGAAGCTTTCTCCACTTCCCTCCCTGGGCTCCAGGCTGCTCAGGGGCCCCTGCTCTGTTCCCATGACGACCTCTTTGTGCCTTCACTGCACTTAGTACACCGGGGGGATGTGCTCCTCGTTTCTCTGAACTTCCTGAGAGCAGGTGTGCGATCACATTCATTTTCCAATCCTGGCTCTCTAGCCGGGACCTGGTATCGCGTATGCTCAGTAAACATTCCTTCCCGTAGAGAACCTTCAAGGAAGCATAAAAGATCTCGGAAAGCCTCAGGAGGTTCTCTAAAGCCTGCATCTGAGAACGCAGACCCTCTCCTCTCGTGGAACCCTGCCATCCAAACCAGAGGCAATGGCATCTCATTTTGGACGTTGTCCCAACAAGCCTGAGGGCCTGGTTCCTTCAGGCCTCAGAAAGGCCACGGATCATAGGGGGAAGAGAGAGGCGTGTCAAGAGAGGGTCTCCTCTCAGCAAAAACATCTGACAAGTGGATGAACACATTTTTATTTTTCTACCGTGGGACATTAATTTATGTCTTTGAGAGGATGGCACGTTACTTTCTGTTGAGTTGTCATTCCACAGGGCGGGCTTGTTTCCCCTTCCCACTTGCTTCCAGAGTCGTACGTAGCCTGGGGGTTGAGAGCTGTTCGAGGTGGTGCCAGACAGGAGGTTCAAAATGAAATTCTGAATGAAAAGAAGCCCCTGTTCTCTCAGTTCTCAGGCTTCTGGCTTTGCTGTACATCACAGGTAGCCGTGCCCCTCTGACCCTGCCTGCATTTTCTGAGAATCTGCCTCCAGCGCTGGGCCAAGAAACAGATGAAAGAGTGAGACAAGAAGGCAGTACAGTATTTCCTCCCCCAGATCTGGACCTCAGCCCCTGCTCTGGCTTTTTCAGACTTCAGACCTGATTATGCCTGGGGTGGCGAGGGGGAGCGGGGGTTAGACAGGGATGAAATTGCCCTTCCAATACCCTCCTCTTTTGATGCCTACTGCCTTAGAAACCCTTGCCAAGTACACTGACTTCCGGCAGCCTAAGGAATGAGTCACTTACCTACTGACCTAGTTCCGGTCATCAGGTATTTCGAGCTCTTGGAACTCGTGTGACGGCCAGTCCCAGCCATGAAGAAGGCGAACAGACTGGTTGACAAAACTGTGTAAGGCTGACCAGCTTGTGAGGGGTGGTCTGGTGGCTTTAGCACTCGCGTCTTCATCGGATCCCCCTTGGCCTTGGCCTCCTGTCCAAATGAACACAGCATCGGCGTCACACCTGCCCGAGCGGATGCGTTCTTCGATGAGTCTCGCCACATACTTACCCTCCATCCTGTGCCACTGCTGACTTCCGCCCAAGTCCTTCCCGCAGAGAAAAGAAAGAATGGCAGGGCTCTTCCGGACTCGTCCCTTCCAAGTCTGCCGCGCAGCTCGTCAGTCACAACCGCGTGAAAGCCCCTGGCTCGGTCCGATTGCCTACGATGTTGAGTTTTCAGTTGGTGAACTGGAATGGTGGTTTTGTTGTTGGGTGTTTGGGTGTTGTTTTCACGTGTGGGAATTGTGCCATTCTATCTTTACTCTCACGGTTGTGCTTCTCGTGAACAGAGAGAAGTTTTCCTAGAGCCAGGGGATTCTTTTCCTTTGAATTAAGGTCTTCCTTAAAATCAGGAATAGAGAGGTTACAAGTTCTGTTTTCTGATGAAACCAGGGGTGAACTCGGAGCAGGAAGGGCACCAGGCACACAGCCTCTGTCCACTGTGTGGCCGTGGACCTGGGGTAACACTAAGCAAAAGCAGAGTGCTTCAAACCCCAGGGAGAGAGGAGTTCTGAGAACACATCCTTCGTGAACTGGCAAATACCAATATCCTTACCCAATGACCCCCCCCCCCCTGGCCCCTACCCCAAAAAGGATGATGGCTGGCCCTGCGGGGTGCTCCCATAGGCCTTAGCCCGTATGTCCCTGGCTTGGAGAGACCTCCACGGACCCCCAGGCAGATGACCAGATGTCCCTGCTTTCTCCAACTTCCTTCACAGGATTTCCCAGAATTTGTATGTTTACCTGTGTATATAACTCCTTGTTCTTTTAAGTAACGTGTGTCTCCCACACCAGACTATGTGGGTAGAGGTTGAATCTGTTTTATGCCCTTTCTGTTGGATGCCTGGCACCCCATTCGACTGGGCTAGCCGTGGACTTCATAAATGTCAGTGGAGGGAGTCAGGAAACCCTTTGATCTTAGGGGTTCCTGAAACATAGCCCTTTATACTACCCAGCTGGGTAGACACGCTTTCTCACGGAGCCTCCACATTTCTTTTATTGAAGTCTTAATAAAAGCACTTTGTTCACACCGCTTGCGTAGTACTAAGCGTACTGCATGGGGAATCTTAAGAGCCCATTTCCCTCTCCCTATCCCTTTTTAAAAGATTTTTATTTATTTATTTGAGAGAAGGCAAGAACACATGAGAGAGAGAGAGAGAGAGAGAGATGAGAGCTCGTGAGCAGCAAGGAGGGGCAGAGGGAGAAGCAGACTCCCTGCTCGGGATCAGATCCAGGACCCCAGGATCGTGACCTGAGCTGAAGGCAGACGCTTAACCAAATGAGCTCCTCAGGTGTCCTGAAGAGCCCATTTCATCAGCAGGTATGAGAGCTCCTTCCAAGTGGACAGCATCGCGCTATTCTGCGCGTTTCCACTCCTGACTCAGGAATTTTCTGTTGGGCTGAATGGAATTTCGAACGTTGAAGCCACTTGGAGGTTGTTGTTAGACTCCTGTTGGCCAAACTTGTCTAAAACGGTTTCCTTTTTCCGTGTGTGTTCCCTGGTCAAGTGTGAGGACCTGTTAGACATCTCTTGAGTTCTGTGCTTAACCCTGCATGTTCCAGAGGAAAGGCACGTACCTTTCCATTTGTGTTGCACTTCTCCGCTTTCCAGAACCCCATGATTCAGCTAGGGATAGCGTCATTGTTCTCACTTTACTAATGGTGAATGTCCAAAAACAAATTAAGCTCGGGGTTGCTCAGTGTTTAAGGTGCAGAGCAGCAATGAGGACCGGGGGCTCCTGAGGCTTTCCTACTTTTTATTTAATGCGGAGATCAAAGCTGTGTAGAATTCCTTAAAGGAGATCCAGGTGTTACTTCCCAGCCCCATCCCTATCCCAGGGGTCCAGTCCCACAGCCCTCATGCCTCGCACTGACCCCGACAGAGCATTTCCCTCCAAGATCCACGTGACGACGACCTGCCGCAGCCTCGGGTAGCCTGTTGACCAAGCTCTAGGCTAACGGCTACACCACGCTGGGTTCTCTCTTGTGTTTCTCCAGGATCGTCTGTTTTTCGTGATGGAATTTGTGAATGGAGGTGACTTGATGTTTCACATTCAGAAGTCTCGTCGTTTTGATGAAGCACGAGCTCGTTTCTATGCAGCAGAAATCATTTCAGCGCTCATGTTCCTACACGAGAAAGGAATCATCTATCGGTGAGTTTTGGTCTCTGGTAACCCCTCTTCTGATTGATCCCCTGTTTGCCCTCCTGGCTTCATCCACCCTTCCATTTTTCCTGGTAATCATCTGAAACTTTGTTAGAATTAAACTCGCAAAGGTGTGAGTGTCCGGTAGAATAAATGAATAACCTAGTGTTCTTGAAACCGGAACTGCCTCCATGTGGTCACATGAGTCTGGCTTCAGTGGCTCCACGGAGACTCCATGAATTCAGACAGCCAGACTCTACAAGGTGCTGAACCCATGGTTGCTTTTTCCTGTTTTCCCTGGAAGCGATCCATTCCATCTTCAGAATCCATACCTACACCAAAGAGCATGGCTGTTGGTTGCCCTAATTACTGTGATGAGGATCTCATTCATTTGGGGCTGCAGCTTACCAGTCTAGGAGCTAAGAGGTGAACTACGGATGAGCAGTCCTGCTTGATAAAAGTTATCATTTATATCCCCTCCTGAATATTATTCGATTCCATTTCATGGCACACAGTCTTTTGCATATACTATATATTTTGGACTTAAAATCGGGTTGCCATTGTTAGATCTCAAAATGCAAGGGGTACAGGTGGATGAAACTTTATTCAGGCACAAGATGAGGTAAGGTGGGAAATGCAATAGTTGAGTGTTAGATGGGTTTATTCTTAACTTCCTCATTTGTTCCCTGAGGTTGGTATCTTGCTTTTAAATGACACTGTAACTTAGTCACCACATAAACTCCTTCTTTCTCTTGAGATGCAATTGCTGCTTTCCTTTGAGGAAAAAAATACCATTTTATCTCAGGAGCGTGAATGTCAAAGTAAAGAATTCCCTTATTGAAACTGGCTCTTTATTAGCCTTGCTAATGCTGTTCGTTTTGTGGGCTCAGAACCGTATTGACATCATGATAAAAGTGTAAGAGAACTTTGAAAGAGGAATATTCTTAAATATCCTAGGAGTCAGAACAGGAAGAGGGGAGCAAGGCTAGGAAAGAATGCATCAGGGCTGGTCAGGAAGGAAGAGAGAAAGCAAAACGGGTACAACAGGTAGGATACAGAAATGTAAATTCTCAGCACAGGGCCCTAAAACCTCAACTAGATATAGCCCTTTGTCTCAGCCCCAGCTGTGGGGCCGGAGGGTTTCGGGCCGGGGAGCGGGTGGGGGCAGGGGTACTGGTGCAGTGTTCCAAACCAGCCTGGATACCAGCCGCAGGAGTCCTCTGCTTCGAAGTAGCCAGGACTCTCCATTCATTGTTTGGCCACAATGCTGCATGGGTGGCTTTCAATGGCCTGTGCTCTAAGCCCTCTTGACCAGGCTGTCTGTTCCGGCAGGTCCAGCATGGGATTGCTCCTGCCACAGCATCCTGCCCAGTATAGGATGTGGGGGAGGTTGCTGACCCAATGTCTGATGTTGGAGGGAGTTCAGAGGTCTTCCTGGTGGTAGCATGGGACTCTGGGCCATGAGCTCTGCTTTTGTTCTTCTCTCTGTGGCTTACGCATCCATCCATCCATCCATCTATCATCTCCGCTCTGCTTACTCCAGAGAGAGCCTTCCTCACATTTAATTTTTAAGAATTATGACTTCCCCACTTGACAGGGACTTCTCTTGTAAATCCAAAAAAATAATACTAACAACAGGAGCAAGAGCTACATGGAGTATTGCGACACTGACTCTTCTCTTGCATATCTCCCTGATCCTCCTAGCACTGTTATGATATGAGAGTAGCCTTACTGGTGTTATTTAGGTGAATAATTGAGTCTTAGAAAGGCTTAATAACCACACTGTTAACTAGTCATAAAGCCACAACTCAAACTGTGTCTTTAACCACTGGGCTACCCCATCACCTCAGGAGAGACTTGCAGACTCGGAGTACCAGAGTGGGCTTCTTAGTCCCCTGCTGGTGATAGGGCAACTTTTATTCATGAAAATAACACAGAGTGTGTGTCTTTGTCCTTTTGGGCTGCCTAACAAATCACCACAGACTTGGGAGTGGGGAGCATCTAAACATCAGAAATTGGTCTCTGACTGTTCTGGAGGCACAGTATCAGAGTGCCAGCAGGTCTGGTATCTAGTCAAGGCTGTCTTCTCTCTATGTCCGTATTTGACAGAACGGTCAGGGAACTCTCTGGAGCCTCTTTTATGAGGGCACTAACCTCATTCAGGGGTTCTCCCCTTAAGACCGAAGCACCTTTTAAAGGCACCTTATAGTTTGGATTTCACCTTGTGAATTTGGGTCGGCCCCATGTAGGAGGGCAGGGACATAAACCTCAAACCAGAGCAGTGGAGAAAAGCACTAAGGTCAAAAGTCATCTTTTTGGGGCGCCTGGGTGGCTCAGTGGGTTAAGCCTTTTCCTTTGGCTCAGGTCATGATCCCAGGGTCCTGGGATTGAGCCCTGCATGGGGCTCTCTGCTCAGCAGGGAGCCTGCCTCCCTCCTCCTCTTTCTGCCTGCCTCTCTGCCTACTTGTGATTTCTCTCTGTCAAATAAATAAAATCATTAAAAAAAAAAAAAACACAACAACTCATCTTCTTGAATCCTTAGGGGCTTTACTCAAGCACCATGTTACGCAGCTGTGAGGCAGTGGACTTCCTTTCGTGTGTAGGATGTGATCGCTTCTCATTCTGCTTGCTTCATCGGTCTGGAAAGGAGGGTGGACACTGTAACCTGATGTCGTTTCTGTGGAGCTGTATCAGGCCACATCTTGAGAAATTTTATTTAAATTCTTGGCATTTGTGGTTTAATTTTGAGAATTTAATTTACTCTTCAGCTTGAATCCCAGATGCAGGCTCTAACTGATATGGTTGACTTTGAAGGGGACACATTTAATTAGGATAGATTCGAAAGCTATTTTTATCCTGTGGATTTATTTCACAGGATAATTTAATTCCATTCAGGTTACTGGCCTGAGAGCAGAGTCTTAAGGATAAGCCTGTGAAAACCAAGTCCTTGGGACTCACACACAGTAAAGGGCACAGTTGGGTCACCCAAGGTGTGAATTTGATCCAGAGAGCACAGAGAGAACCTGGGGAGCATCAGATAGACTTGTTTATCAGACATGTCCTTGGATGGCCCTTATCAGAGCCAAAATGATCTTGAGGATGATGCCTCTGACCTATCCAAATACAGGGACACTCATTTTACAGTGTTTTGCTTTACTGAACTTCACAGATACTGTGTTTTATGTACATGTATACATATATAAATCTATATCTGTGTGTGTGTATGAATAAATTGAAGGTTTGCAGCAACCCTGTGTTGAGCAAATCTACCAGTGCCATTTTTTCAAAAGCATTTGCTCAACTTGTGTCTGTCACATTTTAGTAATCTAGGAATGTTTCAAACTTTTTCACTATCATTGTACTTGTTATGGTGATCTGTGATCAGTGACCTTTGATGTTACCATTGTAATTGTTTTGGGGTGTCATGAGTTGCACCCCCACGACACAGCAAATTTCATTCACGGATACATGTGTTCTGACTTCTCCATTGACCAGTCATTCCAGCATCTCTCTTGAGACTTCCCTGGGCCTCCCTATTCCCTGAGTGCAATGATATTGACGTTGTTCTAGTTAATAACCCTACTGTGGCCTCTGTAAGTGTTCAAGTGAAAAAGAAGAGTCCCGTGTCTCTTACTTTAAATTAAAAGTTAGAAATGATTAAGCTCAGTGAGGAAGGCATATTGAAAGCCATGATAGGGTGGAAACTAGGCCTTTTGCACCAGTCAGCCAAGTGGTAAATGCAAAGCGAAAGTTCTTGAAGGAAATCAAAAGTGCTAGTCCAGTGAACAGATGAATGATAAGAAAGCAAAACAGCCTTGGAGAAAGTTTGAGTGGTCTAGGTAGAATATCAGACAAGCCACAACATTTCCTTAAGCCAAAGCCTAATCCAGAGCAAGGCCCTCACTCTCTTCAGGTCTGTGAAGGCTGGGATGGGTGAGGAAGCTGCAGAAGAAAAATTTGAAGCTAGCAGAAGTTGTTTTTTTTTTTTAATTTTTTAATTTTTAATTTTTTTTAATAAACATATAATGTATTATTAGCCCCAGGGGTACAGGTCTGTGAATCGCCACGTTTACACACTTCACAGCACTCACCATAGCACATACCCTCCCCAATGTCCATAACCCCACCACCCTTTCCCTGCCCCCCTTCCCCTGGCAACCCTCAGTTTGTTTTGTGAGATTAAGAGTCTCTTATGGTTTGTCTCCCTCCCAATCCCATCTTTTTTCATTTGTTCTTTTTCTACCCCCCATGTTGCATCCCCACTTCCTCATATCAGGGAGATCATGTGATAGTTGTCTTTCTCCAATTGACTTATTTCGCTCTCAACATAATACCCTCTAGTTCCATCCACGTCGTTGCAAATGGCAAGATTTCATTTCTTTTGATGGCTGCATAGTATTCCATTGTGTATGTGTACCACATCTTCTTTATCCATTCATCTGTTGATGGCATCTAGGTTCTTTCCATAGTTTGGCTGTTGCGGACATTGCTGCTATAAACATTCGGGTGCAGGTGCCCCTTCGGATCACTACATTTGTATCTTTAGGGTAAATACCCAGTAGTGCAATTGCTGGGTCATAAGGTAGCTCTATTTTCAACTTTTTGAGGAACCTCCATGCTGTTTTCTAGAGTGGTTGCACCAGCTCGCATTCCCACCAACAGTGTAGGAGAGTTCCCCTTTCTCCACAGAGAAAGGTGGTATCTCATTGTGGTTTTGATTTGTATTTCCCTGATGCCAAGTGATGTGGAGCACAGAAGTTGGTTCTTGAGGCTTAAGGAGCAAAGCCGTCTCCATAAACATCAGAGTATAGGTGAAGCCCCAAATATTGATACAGAAGCTTCAGTGAGTTGTCCAGAAGGCCTAGCTAAGATCATTAGTGAAGGAGAATGCACTAAATAACAGATTTGCAATGTAGGCAAATCAACCTTATTTTGGGAAAAGATATCATCTAGGACTTTCTGAGGTGGAAAAGAGAAGTTCATGCTGGTTTCAAAGCTTCAAAGGACAGGCTCACTCTCTTGTTAGGGGCCAATGCAGCTGGTGACTTTAAGTTGAAGCCAATGCTCATGGGCCATTCCAAAAATTCTCAGACCCTTAAGAATTATGTTAAATCTACTCTGACTGTAGACTCTATAAATGGAATGAGAAAGCTTCTGTAGCAGCACATCTGCTTACAACATGGTTTACTGAATGTTTTAGACCTACTTTTGAGACTTGCTGCTCAGAGAAAAAGAATCCCTTCAAAATATGACTGCTCTGACAGTGTACCTGGTCACCCAGGAGCTCTCATGGAGATGTACAATGAAATGAATGTTGTTTTTGTTGACTGCAAACATAGCATCCATTCTGCAGCCCATGGATCAAGGAGTCATTTTGACTTTCAATTGTTATTAGTTAAGAAATACATTCCATAAAGACTATAGCTGCCATGGATAGTGATTCCTGTAATGGATCTGGGCAAAGTCAGTTGAAAACCTTCTGGAAAGTATTCACCATTCTAGATGCAATTAAGAACATTCATGGGATGAGGTCAAAATATTAGCATGAGCAGGAGTTGGAAGAAGTGGCTTCTAACCCTCATGGATGATGACCTTGAGGCTTTGAGGCTTCAGTGGAGGAGATCATTGCAGATGTGGAAATAGCAAGAGAATTGGAATTAGAAGTGGAGCCTGAAGATGGGACTAATTGCTGCGATCTCATAATCGAGCTTGAATGGATGAGTAGTTGTTTCTTCTGCATGAGCAAAGAAAGTGGTTTTTTCAGATGGAATCTACTCCTGATGAAGATGCCATGAGGATTGTTGGAATGAGCACAAAGGATTTAGAATAGGACACAAGCTTAGTTGATAAAGGAGGGGTAGGGTTTGAGAGGACTGAGTCAATTTTGAAAGAAGCTCTAGTGTGGATAAAAATGCTATCGGATCACATCACAAGCTCCAGAGAAATGGTTCATGAAAGAAAGAGTCAATCAATGTGGCAAACTCCATTGTTGCCTTATTTTAAGAAATTTTTACAGCCAATCCAGCCTTTAGCAACCACCACCCTGATCAGTCAGGAATCATCATCCCAGAGGCAAGAACTTCCAGCAGCAAAAAGATTACAGCTTGCTGAAACCTCAGATGCTGGTTAGCATTTTTAGCAATAAAGTATTTTAAAGTTAAAATACGTACATTGTTTTTTTAGACATAATGCTACTGCCAATTAATAGACTACAGTGTAGCGTAAACATAGCTTTTATGTGCACTGGGAAAGCAAAAAATGTATTTACTTGTTTTCAGACATCTCTGTCTGGAACAGAACCTGCAGTATCTCTGAGGTATGCCTATGGGGGCGTGGTTATTTGTTTATTTGTTTGTTTGTTGTCAGGGCAGGTTTTTATTTTTCAGCAAGTTACAAAGATGGTACCATGGGTAAGTCATTGTCCATTAGGACTTTAGAAGTTCCTTAGGCTCCTTGACCTTCTTCTCTCTCTTAGCCAGCCAAGCCTTATGTGAAAGGAGAAAGGCCAGCTACATTTCTGTGCTTTTCCGCTTGACCCTGATTCTCAGATGTGTTCACTTGCATTTCATAGAGGAATAGAAGCCCAGTTCCCTGGAGATAGAGCAAGAGCAGGGTTTGGGCCTTTGCATTTGGTTGGAAGGTCTGGGGCTGCCATGGCCCAGAAACCAAGAAAAAAGGGCTGGGAAGTAAGCAGTCAATGAGCCACTTTGCTAAGGGGAAAAAAAGACTATTCATTCCTTTGTCCTGGGCTTGTTGGCTGATTGGGAGCCCAGATAGAGCTCATGAATAATTTACAACGGCTATTGACTTTTTTCAGAGTCAAGTCCTACAGAAAAGTTAGAAGACAAAGGGGCATGCATCCCATTTACCTGCCCTGCAGCTTTATAGGACCCCATTTTCTATCATGTTTCATAATCTGTATTAAAGGGGAATTCAGCCATCACTGACATTTCAACCCCAAACCCCTAAAGCCAGCCAGCACGTAGTGGATTTGCTGTTTTTGACAAGGCATAGAATGTATCTAAAACAAATTTTGTGAAAAAGCCTTTATAGAAGAGCACAGTTCAAGTATTGATTCCTCCTTACCATTTACACTTGAACATAGTACATTTTAATACACACTTGGAACCCATGAGTCTGGTCACTTTGTGCCCTGTGTACTTCTTGGCATGCTATGTGCATGGTAATCAGTGTTTCCTCCTAAAGCCCCACGTGCTTGCTGTGGTGATTTTGTTGTCCCATTGTCCAGATGTGGAACTAACCCACAGAGGCTCCAGACCTGAAATATATTGTCTTTTACATGTATGCTTAATGTAGCACATGAACTTTTAAAGAAAATCACCTTTGAGTTCTCCTCAGTTTGAGAGAACAGTCTCTCTCTCATTTGACTATTTTTTTTTTAAAAACTCAGAATTTGGGAAGATTGACCAGCTCCCCCCAAGATAAGGTCTGTTAAGCTAATCTCTGAAAACAGCTGCTGGAGCTGGGGGATTTACCAGTCTTTAATATCATCTGCCTCTTGTTTATCAAGGATATCATTCAGGACCATCAGATGTCTTGCTGACTTCAGACATCTGTGTGATTTGAAATTAGCATACTTTTGTTTGGAGAGCCACCTCTGTAAGCATTCCTCCTATGTCTATGAATTCAGTTAATCTATTTTCCAACCAATTTGTGCATGGGTCAGTCAATGATGACTATCACATGCTTGAGTCATTGTTTTCTGATATCTACCTCTCCCCCTCTTGGAAACCATAACATCTGTTACAACACCTGTTAAGATTCCCATCTCCCAGGAACTTCTCCCTCCTAAGTATTTCTTACCAGCAGAATGTCAGGGTCCTCAAATGTCTTTCATTTGAGCCTGGAATTTTGGACTCTTACTGTTACCTCACCTATATCGGAATTCACTTCAATATTTTTATTTGTTGTACTCACTCTAGTGAGAAAAATCTTCCTTTCAGATAAAGATGAAAGAGAGATTAGGAGCTCTGTTCTCTCTTTGCCGTTTAATAAAATCATTCCTTCTCCAAGAAATAAGTCTACTCTTCCTTGATCTGCTTGCTGTGAAAACAACGACAAATCATCATTTGTTTTTTTTCCAATATGGCCCTGTTTCTTTAGGATGCACTAGCCATGGGATTCTCCATACGTTGGTAACTTTCGCATCCGATTTTGTCTGTGAGCCCTTACCTAGGATTGTTACGAAAACTCCAAATGTTTTTAGTCACATTTCTGCTGCTTCTCTTAGCTTGTCACGATTGCTCATTCAGTGCCTGTCCTTCCACTGTCACCAGAAAGTGGCTTCAAGAACGTTTTTCAAAAATGTGAAGGAGAACTCAGAGGATTTCCAGCTTATTAGAATAGCTGGATGTTTCTCCCAATGAAACTTGGCCACTTTTCTCCTCCCTTCAGCAAGTGTTTATTGAGCATCAACTCTCTGCCAAGGATATGAGTACAATGATGAGTAAAACCAAAATACTCCTTTGAGGAGGGTGTGGTCTAGTGAGGGAAAAAGATATCAATCAAATGATCATACTAATAGAAAATCACAGTGGTGGCCAATGCCGTGAAGAAGAGGAGAGCATTGCAATGAGGGAGAACTTCTAATACAGTAATTCAGTGTGGTCAGAGAAAGACAGAAGAGTGTTCTAAGGAAGTGACTCTTGAGCTGAGGTGGCCAGTGAAGAGAGATGGAAAGAACAGTTAAGACAGAAGAAATAGCAAATGCCGGTTCCCAGTATCAGGAGGAAGCATGGCAAGTTCTGGGGCTCTAAAGGAGGCCAATGAGCTTGGAGTCTAGGAGGCATAGCCTCCCATAATAGGCATTTCATTATCCTAGAGTGTTCATTGTCATCTGATGACTTCAAGATTTCGTAAGACACTCCTTGTAAGTAATTTATTTAAAAGTTTGGTAAGGCTGGTCATTTTGCTGCCAGTTGCTGGAGGAACAAATTATCCATTCACAGTGAGTTCCTTGTGTCCGATTTTATACGTTTATATTCAACAATGGAATTATAAAAATACTAGAGCCAGACAAGGCCTCTGAGAATGCCAAGTTCTCTTTTATAGATGAGGAAATTTCAAGTCTGAAATATCCAAACAGTAAATTGCTTCTCAGGGTGGATGTTTTCACCTATAATTTGTTTTCCATCCCAGGGCTAAAAAAGGAAAAATAAAACTGTTAGAATATTTTGTTTCAACCTTTAACTTACTGCTGACATGAGGAGCTAATCAGGACCTTCAGAGGCATTTGATACTGTTCACTCTTATTTCAGTAAGGAAAATGCAGTTAAGCTCAGAACATATTTACTGAGCTCCCACTTTTATTAGGAGTTATAAATACCAAAGGAATAGATGTGGTATCTGCCCTTTGAGGCTCTTTCTGTGGATTGGGAGAGATGGCCCACAAAGGCATGTGGGTTCTAGAATTGGAGTATGCCTGCATATTATGGGAGCACAGAGAAGGGCCACTTACCCTAACGGGGTGGTTTAGGCAAACTTTCTGTAGAAGGTGATGAAAGTTAAACCTGAACAGAAATAAGGTATTTAGGTAGGGGGCAAGCTTGAGCAGAAGTGGAGAAGCATGAAAATTCATGGTGAGTACGTGGGTGGAGTGGAAAACTACAAGAATTTTGGAACTTAAATTTGGAGCTCTGGTGGAAGATAAAGCTCCAGGGGTTGGCAGAAACAAAGCTATGAAAAGGCTTAACATTCTTGAGATATTTGAATTCTGTATCACTTACAATTGGGTGCTGTTGCCTGTAATAGGAAATGGGATATGATGGTGCCTCAAACCAGTTAGAAATGTATTTTTCTCTCCCATAAAAAGTCTGGAAGTAGGCAGTCCAGCTGTGCCACGAAAGCTCCATGGAGTCATTTGGGTCCTGAGATTTCTATCTCTTCTGTTCAGCCATCTTCAAGGCCACCTGCTGGCCCAAGGTGTTTGCTAAAGCTTCCAGAGTCATCTCTGTATTCATTCCAGGCAGTAAGAAGCACAAAGAACACGTCTCCCAGCTGAGTTAGCTCTCTTTAAAGAGCCTGAAATTCCACACATTACCAAGGAATTGGCCAGAACTTGGTCCCATGACTACACCAAGCTACAGTGAAGGCTAGGAAATCATTATGTGGCCATGTTCCAGCCACAGATCAGGGTTTTCTTTTCTTTTCTTTTTTTTTTTTTTTTTAAGATTTTATTTATTTATTTGACAGAGATCACAAGTAGGCAGAGAGGCAGGCAGAGAGAGAGGAGGAAGCAGGCTCCCTGACAAGCAGAGAGCCCGATGTGGGGCTCGATTCCAGGACCCTGGGATCATGATTTGAGCTGAAGGCAGAGGCTTTAACCCACTGAGCCACCCAGGCACCCCCAGGGTTTTCTTATTAAGGAAAAATGGGGCAGGATAGTTATTTGATAGGAAACTCACAGTGTCAGACAGAAATTCCATGCCAGGGAATTTGAGTTTTGGGTAGTAGGTGAAGAAGAATCTTTGAGGCGTTTCCAGCAGCTTTCCTGACTTGAGTGGACTTATGCTTCATATTTATTTTGGGGAGGGAGCATACAGACATGGACATGTGGGTAGCAGCGGGGGTTGAATTTGAGACTATTGCAGTGTTCCAAGTTAGATAATAATGAGGACCTGAACCAAGATGGTGGTGGGAGCGCTGAGGAGAAGGGCGTAAGATGAAGAGATAGGAGCAAGAACAGCAGTCAAACCTTAGTGACTGGGTGGGTCCAGGAGGTGGAGGAGAAACCTGGGGTCATTTCTAGGTGTTCAGTCAGAAGGTTGAATGCGTGATGCTGCCATTATCTGGGAGAGATCATGAGCGCAGGAAGACATCTTGGCAGAAGTGGAAGGTGATGAGACATAGAAAAATAATATGTCAGGTACCTGAGACACGTTCCCATGGAGATGTGAAATGGGCAGGTGGATATGAGTCTGAAGCTGAGAGGAAAAAGATGGGCTGGAATACATACAAGTCATCACGACATAGCTCTTAGTTCAGATTATGGGGACCAGATGACATCACCCAACAAGAGTGTCTTAAATGGAATGGTGAGCCAAGGACAGAACCCTAGGAAACTAGACCCCATTATAAATCTGCCTAAATTTGGCTCTGGGGCTTGCAAAATTTTTTGATATATTGCATCATTTAGAATCAGTGTAGCTAAAGTGCAATTCCATTTAAATTACAGTGCTATAAGGGAATAGAAAAGGATTACTTATATGTGCTTTCAACTGAAAGAATGCTGGGATTGGTTTTCAGAAGATGTGGGCTCCAGACCCAGCCCTGATTCCTGCTGGTCCGGGAGATGTGGGCAGGTTGCAGAATGCTCTGAGCCCCTTTGCCTGTCTGTGCACTACATGGCTTCCCTGCAGGGTATAGATGAAGCTCAGATCACATGAAAGTGAAAGTGTGAAAGCTCTTTGAAACATGCCATGTCAATATAAGAAGTTATTCCTTGTATACATGCTATCAGCTGATTTGTGTTTTCTTTCCTTTTTTTATTTTTTTTAAGATTTTCTTTATTTGACAGAGATCACAAGTAGGCAAAAAGGCAGGTAGAGCGGGGTGGGTGGGTGGGGGGAACAGGCTCCTCATGAGCAGAGAGCCTGACACGGGGCTCAATCCCAGGACCCTGAGATCATGACCTGAGCCAAAGGCAGAGGCTTAACCTACTGAGCCACCCAGGCGCCCCAATTTGGGTTTTCTTTGTAGCAGAGGCTTGGGCTGAATTTATTCTCAAGACAGTTCCTCAAGAATTCTTGACTGAAATTGGAGTTGTAGCTTATAAATATCAACCCTCTGAAGACTGGTCTTTTTTTTTTTTTTTAAACATTTTATTTATTCATTTGAGAGAGTGAGAGAGAGCATGAGAGGGGAGAAGCAGACTCCTCATGGAGCTGGGAGGCCGATGTGGGACTTAATCCCGGGACTTCGGGATCATGACCTGAGCTGAAGGCAGTCACTTAACCAACTGAGCTACCCAGGCGCCTTTTTTTTTTTTTTTTAATATTTTATTTATTCATTTGAGAGAGAAAGCATGAAGGGAGAAAGTCAGAGGGAGAAGCAGACTCAAGACTGGTCTTTTTATAGGAAACTAAATTTGTGATTTCCTTTCAGACCAAATCATTTTATTTGCATTTTAGCAATATTTTGAAATTGTGTATAGCTAGTGTACTAACCACATACTTACCCTAAATCCTTAAGGTAGTTTCCTAAAGAAGCCCCGGAGCATACGGGACAGATTGTAAGACGTGGAGACTATGTTTTTGCATTTTGTTTAAATTTCAACTCTCTAATGTATGGGGGGAGCAGCTGGGAACTCATTTGGGATTTACCTTTTCTGGTACTGAAGCAAATTTTTGGTTTTTCATTTGAGGGGAGATTCAAGAACTTTTTTTGGACCATTACTGGAGCCCATCTCCTGGCAGCTTAGTCCCGGCAATGCAGTTTCTCAAAGGACCCAGATTAATGGCAGAAAGAAATTCTGAAACATTTTGTTTCTGTACTTCACTTTCTGTACTTATTAAATCAGAATATTGATCCCGGCATACCTCATCCGCACTTGACCTTTTGCATCAACAGGGACTGTGGTTCTTTGGAACTAATGGATAAATCTGTTAATTGATTCTACTCACTGATGAAATCAGACCACCAGCATTGTTCTTCTCCACAGCAAATTGATTGATCAGCCTATTGCTTCATTATAATTAAATACAATCCTGGATTTATCTGCTAAGCGATAAAAATACAGTCACTCAGTCCTTAGGTATCAAGTGAACATTTGTAAAAAGTGGTTCAGTTGTTCAGTTCGAGAAGTGTTTATGAAATGCCTACTCAGTGCAAAGCTTTATGTCGGGTCCCCAGAGAGTAAAAGAGAGCCAAAGAAACGCCTTCCCTCAAGCCAGGGGTGTTTTTTCAATCCTTTAACACATATGTGTTAAGCCTCTACCATGTGTGAGGCACTGTGCTAAGCTCTGGAAACAAATCACACAAAACCCCATGTTCTCAAGGAGCTCAAATTCTAGCCCAGGTAGTCAGATAAACAAAAAGTGAATGTATTGAATGTCAGGGCAATAAATTCTATGGAGCGAAAGTGGTGTAAGGGGTAGATAAGGTTCAGAGAGAACAGAATATTTGCGGAGTTGAGCAGAGACCTAAGGACATGAGGAAGCAAGCTCTGCGTTAATATCTGCGGGAAAAACATTCTGGGTGGAAGGAATGGCAAGAACACAGAGCCATCGGGAGGGGAGTGTGCTCTGCAGAGTCAAGGAGTGGCAGAGAGAAGAGTGGGCTGGAGCAGGGTGCACCAGGGCAGAGTGGAGGGAAGGGACCCCAGCTGGTTCTGCGATACAGAATAGCACCCACGTGAACTTAGCCTTTCTCTCTAAGGATAAATGTCTCTGTAAGGAGCTTCTACTTAATGAATTTGTAACCTCTTAGGACATCTCTCCAAGGCAGATGGAATTATTCCAATTTTACGCATAAGGAAACATGAGGTTCTGGGAAGTAAAATAACGTGTTCAAGGCCACACAGTATGTGATGGAACTCTTGCAGCCCCACGACAGTTCTGAATCCATGAAGATGCCAAGTTCCCTCAACCGACAGGTCTTGGCAGGTGCACCAAATGCTCTCTGCCTTCTCTGCCAGGCTAACTCCTGTCAACCTGAGCGGTCTCAGCTCAGTCACCTCCGCTAGGAAACTTCCCAGACTCTTCACCCCTGAACACGAGCTAGCTTAGGTTCCTATCCCGACTGCTCTCTTGGTTTCCTGTAATACCCTCCCCCTCACACTTTTCCTGGCCTGTGTGTCTCTTCATACAGGCCGCTTCATGAGGGCAGGGAACTCGCCTGTCCGGCCCATTCATCGTCTGTCTCCAGCATTACAAAAATCCAAGCCCATGATTTGCTCAGAATTGAAGGTAGTGTCTTTTCGCAAATGAAAGCCTTCTGAGAATTTGCTTTACTGAAAAGGGCACTGGAGAATCCATCCTTGTGGTTTTCAACTGATTGTTCTAATTCTTTAAGAAATTTAAAACTTGAATTTTCATTTTGATAATATAAAAAATTCTTTCACCTGTTATAAGGATACAGTTCTTCCTTGCGATTATAATTCTCAAAGGAAAGTTATTTCATAGGAAAAGACTTGGTCAGTGCTTCTTCAAAGGTTCTTTAGAAAGGGGCCTTGCAGTACTTAAGTTTGAGAAACTGCAATGATCCCTGCCATGATTTCTTCTATCACATCTCTATATTTGATGACTTAGAAGTTGTATGCTTTTTGCTTAAGGTGATGCTAATCCCTTTCAGAATTACGTTCACTCTGTCTGCTCTATTCAGAGGACTTCACTATGTATCAATTTCAAGTTTTATGCCTTTCAGCTAAAAGTAAAGGTAATAACTTTTTCACAGTCATTTTATAAACTGGACATTGTAGAGTGAGGTAGGAAACCCAGTGATGTCACTTTTCTATAGTATGTGTAAGATACTGAATATTACACCCTAAAGTTTAAGCGGCTGTATCTTCAAACTAGGCTGTACAAAACTATTCTACTCATGAAAACATGCATGTCGTTTTCATGGTGTATATATTCATTAATGAGAGCAATGATTTTCCCCTGTATTTTAAATTTTTTAAATAAAATTTATTCTCACCTTTCTAATTATAAAAGTAACATACAGTAACTGCTGAAAATTTAAAATACAAAAAATAAAGATGAAATAACCTCTACACCTACCACTGAAGGATAACCAGTTTTCTTTTGATCTATTTTCTTAAAATTTTTAAATGTGTTTACTTTTTTAAAAAGGAAAAAAGTTGAAGTCATACTATATAAACATTCTTAACCTGATATTTTAATTACTTAATATGTTATAACCATTTTCCCTTACCATTAAAGTTGCCTACATTCTTTTTTTAAATTTTTAAATTTAAATTCAATTTAGTTAACTTATACTGTATTATGAGTTTCAGGGATAGAATTTAGTGATTCATCAGTTGGATGTAACACTCAGCACTCATTCCATCAAGGCCCCTCCTTAATGTCCATCACCCGGTTACCCCATCCTCCCACCCGCCTCCGGCAACCCTCAGTTTGTTCTCTACAGTGAAGAGTTTCTTATGGTCTATCTCCCTCTCTGTTTTCATCTTATTTTATTTTTCCTTCCCTTCCCCTATGTTCATCTGCTTTGTTTCTTCAGTTCCACATATGAGTGAAATCATACGGTATTTGTCTTTCTCTGACTTATTTCGCTTAGCATAATACTCTCTAGCTCCAACCACATCATTGACGATGGCAAGATTTCATTCTTTTTGATGGCTGAGTAATATTCCATTGTATTTATACAGCACATCTTCTTTACCCATTCATCTTTAACTAATACTAAGTGATGCATGCAGAATGGTCTGTCAGGTGGGCCTACTTAATTCACAGTACATTTAAGTTGATTTACTATTATTAATAATGATGTATATTCTTATAATCTATTTTATCTGTTGGATCCATCTATTGGATCAGTTTTGGATTCTTTCCCTAGAACCAGATTCCTGGAGGTTCTGCTCAGTGAAAAGGCCTGCACGTTGTCACAACAGCTTCTTGCTGCTTCATCTCAAGGCAGGACAAAGAGAAGAGGCAGGCTTTCTAGAATCTCTTCTTGCAAGGGCACTAATCCCATCATGAGGGCCCCCTCCTCCTGACCTCATCTAACTCTAACTACTTCCCAAAGGCCTTGTCTCCAAATATCACATTATAAGCTTAGGGCTTCAACACGAATTGGAGGGGCACGTAAACAGTCTATACAGTCCCTTCATTTACACATGTATTCAGTGTTTTAATGACTTCTATTACATTAAGCAAGGCGCTCTGCAACTACTTGGCTTGACAGTGCAAAATCTACATGGAAATGATTTCAACCCAGATGAGAGTAGCACCTGCTGGAGTTGAAAATGCAATGGACTGATGTGAGGGAACAGCTGAGGATTAGGTGACGGCTGTGTCACCTAATCAGTGAACCTTTCAGTTCACTGAGCCATGTGTATTAGTCTTGGAGCTATGTTTTCAGATGTGTTAAGACCAAATCCTTCTCCTAGATCCCAGTACTTAAGCCTGGCAGGATAAATAGCCAAGCGGAGAGTTTACCTCTTGATAGACAAGAGGTCTTGTCTTGATAGACACATGGTGTGCAATGTGTGCTTGAAGGCGGATGTTTTTCCATTGTCTTGCAAATGTAGAATTTTATGTATTAGGAGACTTCCTAACTTGGTGTAGGTGGCTTGTTAGTGTTTGACAAAAACGCTCAGACACTGATGAGTTTCGGGGTTCAGTTGCAAAGAGAAGTGAGTGAAAATGGACAGGCAAGCTGCTGCACACTCTGGAGAATGACATCACTGAGTGATGTGGGTCTGGAGGTGTGTGCGTGGTGCACACGGTGGGGAGGTGGCAGTGTGTGTGGCCTTTTGGTTCTCCTTCCTCCCTTGGCACAGCTCCTCTAGCCTCCAGAGTACCCATTCAGACCTTCTCTTTCACATACAAAATCGCCATGCTACACCATTTTTGATACTCATCAAAACTTACCTCTCCCATATCCCACTGATAAAATTCTAGAGTCTCAGTTGGAAGAGAGTTCAATGTTATATGCTCTTCTCTTTCAAAGCATGAATGTTTAACAACCTCCCAAGTGGTCCTTTTTTTCTATGCTTAAGCACCTCCAAACAGAGAGTAGCTTGTTACCTCCACTTCTAGGCACCTGTGACTGTTAGAAATTTCACTTTTATACTTGCTCGAACAGGGTCTCCCTGTATCATCTGTTCATTGGTTCTGGACCACCTTGATGGAGTAAAGGGGAAAAACGCAGATCTCTACAAGAAAGCCCTTCAGATATTTGAAAACAATCTGGATCTTCCAGTGTAGTTTACCTGTCAAAGAAGGAAAATCCTAGTGATGTGGTGTGTCATTTATTCTGGCTCTCTTGTTGCAGTCACTGATTTCTGAGCAATCATTAGCCATCCGTGTAATTTTTTTATTCTAGATTCTTGAGCCAATATCCAGTTGACTTGTTATATTCTTCTTCTCTTGTCAAACCAGAAGTATCTGAAGTAGTAATTGATTAAACTAATATGAACACTCGTGTTGCCTCTCCCAGGTCAGATTTGGGCTTTAATTGTATTTTGTTCATGCTGACTATTGGAGTAGCAGGCATGCTGGGAAGTTAGTTGTAGGATGTCAAGATAGAGCATTCAAGGTTTCCTTCCATGTAGATCTTAAAAGAATGTAATACCTGCCTACCTTTATAGTATAGCTGTCAGCCTCTTTGTGCATATAAAACAGAGGAGGTAGTCATGAACCCAGGAATGAGGGACCCCTAGTTGTTGTCCACTCTGAAAAGGTGGGCACTTTTCACTCAGGTCGATCAGAGCCTTGCTCCAGGGTGAATTGCCAGAGATAAGACACAATGAGTCCAGGTGTGGGCCTGGGGAGACGAAGATATGAACACCTCAATTTAGAGAGACCTGTGGAACTCCTAATCAAATGATCCATCTCAGAGTCGTAAATGCCAGGCTAACCTTTGAGACGGTGACCAGACTCTAGTCTGGTTGCATGGCAGCAGTATGAGAATGAGGCATTATTGGCTTTAGGGAAGTGCAAGGCTTTGGAATCAAACTCAGATTGGAAGCTTACTTCCACCCTGTACCAGCTCTGTGATTCCAGATAAACTCTTAATTTCTCTAAGTCTTCATTTCCTAATATACAGCATGGGCATAACAGTGCCACCTGTCCTGGGGATTACTGTGAGCTTTTAGTTCGCAGGGCTTGCTTATGGTCTGGTCTCAGTTAATGCTGCATGCACGTTATCAGTACTAAGGAGGAAAAGTGATTAGGGAAAAAACTTGAACAGTGAATCCATTGAAGAGGTAGGCAGATTCAGTAAGGAAATGACTGAGCCCAATCATGACATACCCATTCTGTGGAATTCTGTGCAACTGTGAAAAGAAACAATGAGTTAGATCTTCATTTATGGATGGCGAGAGGTGGGGGTAGCAGGAAATTGTCTCTGACAGATAAATAAGTGAAAAAGAAAGAAGTTAAAGAGTAGTATGTATGCTCATTTCAGTCCCATTTTTTCTGTACTAAAGAAGTAGCAAAAGCCATCTGAACATAGATATATGTGTGGGGAAAGTTGCAGAAGAACGGAAACAAAGCTGTTTGGGATGGGGTGGACAGTTTTTGTGGTTTAGTTTTTTTTAAATATTTTGTTTATTTATTTGACAGAGAGACATAGCAAGAGAGGGAATGCAAGCAGGGTGAGTGGGAGAGAGAGAAGCAGACTTCCTATAGAGCAGGGAGCCCCATGTGGGGGTTGATCCCAGGACCCTGGGATCATGACCTGAGCAGAAGGCAGATGCTTAACGACTGAGCCACCCTAGTGCCCCAGTTATTAATTTTTTATGTGTCTTCATATCGTATCACTGCTGGTGGTGCAATTGTGTTACTCTTGTGATTTTTGAGAACAATTTTTTTTTTTAAAGAAATAAGAGAAAACAAAAAGAGATACACCAAAGATGAGGAGAAATCTCTTGATGGGGCCTGAGAGGGAATTGTCAGAGGGAAGGGGTGTTGTCCAGGATGTCCAGGAGAGCACAGAGTAAAAAGCCAAAGGACGCACACTTTTTCTCTCAGTTGTCATGGCTCTGTCAGGACTCGCATCCGGAACTTTGCTTTGATTTTTCTTTTTCATTTGGTATCCCTCAGTTTCTGGTGCAGGACATAGCATTATTTCTTATTTCTTCATTTCGCTTTTATTTCTAGCAAGTGAGCCAACACATGTCTGGGGGAATGCACAGGGAGAGAAAAGTGATATGACAATGGGTGTAAACAAGGTATTATTTAATCTGAGAAAATGGAGAGGAATGTCAGTGTCATTTAATTAGATGACATAATGCATA
Organism: Mustela nigripes; assembly: GCF_022355385.1. Classification (NCBI taxonomy): domain Eukaryota; kingdom Metazoa; phylum Chordata; class Mammalia; order Carnivora; family Mustelidae; genus Mustela; species Mustela nigripes. The sequence goes on from NC_081569.1 coordinate 107,109,362, forward strand.
CATGTGATAAAAAAAGGAGAAATGTATAGCTCTTCTAAAAAGATTACAGGGATGCTAAATCCTGCCTCCCAGTTTGTTTTTCTCAAGGCAAGCCATTACCCATTTCCTATATGTCCTTTCACAAATGCCTTGTGCGTATACCAGCTCCGTGTTTGACTGTTTCCTGTGGAAAGACAAATGGTGCTATTGGATACGCTGGAAGAACAGAGGTTTTTCCTAAGTCTTTAGAAAGACCAGCTCTAAAGTATAAAAAAGGTAGCAGCTGAGCCTCCTTTTCTTTTCAGGGAAGGGTGTGTGGGTGAGGGTTCAAACCTGCAAAGAATTCTGCTCTTGTTAGAGAAACTGTGCTGGTTTGTTCAGATCATGTAACAGGCTTATAAAAGTTTATTGCAGTTACATAGCCACAAAGAGAAATTTATTTCCAGCCCTACACGTAGAGCAGTTGCATCAGCTGTTATTTATAACTGGATTAAGGAGCAGCAGCACATAACTTCCACCCTGGCTGGCTGGTGCCTGCCTTCCCGCACAAGGGGCTTGCTGGTCTACCCAGGAGCTTCTCAGCCTTTCTCTGCAAGGCCGTGTGGAGCGAGCGCTGCCCCAGGGGAGGAGGAGAAACCCTGCGTATGCTCCGGTCTCTGGAGCACAGGGAACCTGTAGAGGCATCCCAATCGTGCAAATTAAGCAAGAAGTGAGTATTAAATCTTCCTTTAATCCAAGCAGTAAGAAGCCTTGCCCCTCCCAAGTTCACCTCGTGAGGATTTTAACACTCCTTTGACAAAGGTATAGGAGTATGAGCAATAGAGGACAGCAGGTGATAGTGAGTCAGGACATTCACCCTTTGGAAGAACAGGTCTTGTCATTGCCAGCCCTTCCCGGGGTACCTGCGGCTCTTGCATTAATTCGTGGAGGGCGGGAAGGAAGCCTATTTTGCTTTTGTGTTAGTTTGTTTTAACTCCCACACTAGAGGGTGGAATTGGGAAAATTGAGCCGTAGCCGTGGCCGTGGCCGTGAAATTAACTTACAGCTGGGGAAACCAGTTTTGACACAGTGAAATCTGCAGGCTGCTGGCCGGCCACTTGACTGCCCCACAGAGGAAAGGGATACGATTTGGGCCCAAAGAACAGTACAGTTTTGTTTCCTCATCTGGGAACAGACAGGTTCAAACCCGTCAAAGGCGGTAACTGAGTTTTTATGACTGACTTCTATGTGGGGTAGTGATCCCCCCCCCCCCCCCCCCCGAAGAATCTGGTTGAGTAATTCAGAAAGTTAAAAAATAACAACAACAAAAAAGAAATAAATGAGAAAAGTTAGCCAAGGCCTGCCATGGATGCCAGGAAGGTATACACAGACTGGAAGAGTCTGTGAGGTCTTTGTTTGTTTCTCCCCATGCAAATACTCGGCCCCGCTGGACGGAGCTTGAGTGCAGTATCTGTTCCGCTACCATCGAAGAAACAGGACTCTGTTCTCCACAGCTTATTCCTTGGGGTTTCAGAATGTAAAATATGAAGTGTGTATAATCACAGTTCCCAGCATTTCTTGGCATTTCAGCTTTGGCAGCAAGAATGGGAAAAACTGAAGCTTTTATGGCCAGGAAGGCTGAGGGTAATCGTTGTGCTGTGGCACCACCAGAGGAAGTAAATATGTTAAGAAGCACTTTCCCTCAGAAGTCCGTCTGAGGGGCTGGCTGTCCTTTGTCCTCTTCCCTGCAGCCGTTGTGTATTTTCACATTCTGTGTTCATCCAAAAAGAGGGAGAGGCGAGGGCTTATTACCAGGCGTGAGATAGTTCCATGGTATCTCCCTTGACCTGTAACCTAGAAAGGGTGGCCTGTGTCACACTGTATTTAAAGAGTTCAGCTCTAGAACTGACAATTTACCAGAGAAACTCAAGCTACCGTACTTTCTGAGAATTAATTCTTAAGATTAAAAACTCAGCAAGGAGTTCACCGTGAGAAGAATTCAATGAAGAACAAGTACTTTCAACAAAAGCCGAATGTCAACTTTGATTCACTGACCTGGGGAAAGACATCGTCAGCCCCCATGTCTTAGTTTGCCCAGAGAAGTCCCAGTTGGGTCTTGTGACCTCCTCACCCAGACCCCCTTTCATCCGCAGAGTCCCATTTTGGACAGTATACTGCACAGTCACCCTGCAAAGAGGTGTCCACATGCTACGGCTTTATTTTTCCGCCCTAGGTGACATGGTAGAACCAAAGGAAAAAGGATATTTTTACAAACTGAGAGGGGCCCCCTTCTGTAGGAGGGGAATTCTCCCAGCATTTTCCATTCAGAGACTATCTGCTCCTAGTCTATGAGTTGGAAATGTAAGAACTGACTATTTTACAATGCCTTTTTTAGTGTACGTCACTGTCTTGGTATCAAAGACACACTGGGGCACACTGCCTTTCCTGGAGTCTCATGGTTTACTTCCTTTACATGACGCTTTAATGTATTTCCATGCGATATAAATTTATGATCATAACCTTATGGGCCTCCACTCATTTGTTTATCCATGCGTCCAGTCAGCCATTCATCTGTTCAGGCAACACATATTCACTGAGACCTACTCTGTGCCTTAGGATGTCACAGTGAGTAGGATAGGGCCAGGACTCAGCCCACCAGAAAGCAGGTGTCCAGTGCAAACATATAAAGATGTACAAGTAACCACCATTTGTGAAAATTATGTGGAAGGAGATAAGTAAGTTTTTCATTTTCAGTTTTACTCCACAGGGCTAAAGAAAAGGGAAATGAAAGAGATAGATACCTCTCCCCACGTGTTTCATTATTGAACAGCTCATGTATTTTATACTGAAAGAGCTTCAGAATAGGGTCTGATGAGGACATTCCAGTCACAGAGTTTTAGCCAAATAGAATGCAGGCGTCTACACAACTAAAGTTCAGTTTAAAAAACAAAAACAAGGAGCCCAAGGCCAGACCATCAGGAACTGTCCACACTCCATTTGGCCCTGGCCGCTAATTAACTTCCTCCAAAGGCCCCAGGTGTTCTTTTGCTCCAAATCAATACCCACGAGGCCTGGTTCAGTCTTCCATTTCAGTAGCTCCCCTTGTGGGTCCCTCAGAGAAAATGAGGGCAGTGTTAGAATTTTACAACCGCAAGTGAGCTTTTCCACCTCTTACTTTGGAAACATTGAGCCATCCCTCCAAAGTTTGGAAGATGGAAAGACTGCTCAAGAAAATCTGCTGGAAAATTTGAGAGCTAAGAGAAATGTCAGGAATATCATCTTTCATCATGGAATTTCTCCGCACTGCTGTGGTCTCCCGTGAGTCAGCAGGAGGAACTTGGCCACACTGCAGCGTCAGGCCTCAAATCAGCAGGGCTGTGTCAGGGTCCCGGCCCCGGGGCGGGGGAGGGGGGAATATGTGGAGGGTAAGTTGCCAGCCCAGCGATGCAGGCTGCTTTGAGTGTGTGACACTAACCCTCCTAAGCCAAGTTCAAACCCCCTGGGTTCTTGGCTGGGCTGTCTCTGAGAAGCTCATCTGCCTTTGTTCTTTTTCCAACATTTGCCTTCTGCCACTCTCCCCAAAACTTTCTCTTCAGTGCCAAGAGTGGGTCTCCTAGAGAACCAGACGCCATCCTTCCCCGAGACTTCCACGAAGGATGGGATAGGCCTTCAGTCACCCCACCACCTCCTCTTCCTCTCTACCACACAGTGACTTCCTGAGCAGACATTGAAAGTAATAGTTTGGTCCTAATAGAGTAAGGGATCCTGTAGTCAGTCAGTGACCTTCCATGAAGCTTCCTTTTTTTTTTTTTTCCTAAATATTTTATTTATGTATTTGGCAGAGAGACACATCAAGAGAGGGAACACAAGCAGGGGAATTGGGAGAGGGAGATGCAGGCTTCCCGCTGAGCAGGGAGCCTGATTTGGAGCTCTATCCCAGGACCCTGGGATCGTGACCTGAGCCAAAGGCAGATGCTTAATGACTGAGCCACCCAAGTGCCCCTCCATGAAGCCTCTTATAAGGCATTGGTGCCTTCAAATAGAATTATGTAGACTCTATTTTCTTTGAAGGTGAATCTATATGCATAAACTTTCTTGTTCCTGCTGGTCCCCAACCTTTAACACAGCAACTGACATGAGGAATGTGTACTAACCACTAAGTTCCTGGATTCCAAGAAACTACAAATCACAAAATACTGATAATTTTTGATTTGATGAAAATGAGAGTACTGGCAGTTGGTAAGTTTTTTGTTTTTGTTTTGTTTAGTTTTGTTTTGGTCATTAGTTTTAAGGAACTTACCTGTTTCGGAGGCATTAGAGGGAAGGGAGCAAGACTGGATCTTAAACCCAAGGCAATACAGAGGTTGCAGTTTTCTTCTCTACATAGCAAAAGAGGACTGTTGTCCTGTAGGCAGAGTGATAGAGATTAGCTTGTTTAAAGATATTATTAAGGCCATCCTAGTGACAGGGAAAAGGAGACAGAAGCCCAGATGGTTAGAAAAAATGTATGATCAGCTGGATTTTCAAGTTCTTCCTTTTTAATGTGCTTGTCAGGCTTCTTCAGGAGAGTATAGAAAGAACAGTGGTATGGGAGACACCCACATTTTCCTCTGTGTCAGAAAGGCAAAGTTTGCCTACCCCTCTGCAAACTCTTGGTAAATGCGTGCTCTTGGTAATCCCCTTGCCAGAAGCTGGGGAATCTGGTCTCAGATTAAGAGTGGGTGTGCATATCTCTCAGTATTATATAGGAAAAAGATAAAAAATGCAGCTAAGGTGGTAGAGTTTATCTTGGAAATGAGGCCCTGTATTAGCAATGGTCTTTCTCTGCTGATTTCTTCTCAAATAAATGTTCCTTGAAAACGGGAGCGTGAGGGCGTTATTGCTCTCTGTCCAAACTTACACTCACATTTTTTGTTTTTTCTCTCAAGACACAGAGTTGAAGGAATCTTGTCACTTCATTCCTGTCCAGGTTCTCACCTGCTAAGGTGAGCACTGGTCTGAGGAATGTTCAGATTCTGGTAAGGCATTCTGAGCCTGGGTGGTGGGGCTGGGCCAGTCCACGGTCTAGAGAACCGGGAAGAGGCAGAAGGGGACTCCCGAACAGACCCTACATCCTGCCAACCCTACGCCTGAGGCCGAGCCTCAGTCCTCTGCCCGAGCTCATGCTTTCTAGGAATTGCATTTGAAGCAGGTTGTGAGTTATAGCATATAAGATTGTGAATTACAGCATAAATATGTGTTTTACAGAGAATTTTTTAAAAATTTTTATTTATTTATTTAAGAGAGAAAGAGAGCATGAGTGGGGTGAGGGACAGAGGGAGAGGGAGAAGCAGACTCTCCATTGAGCAAGGAGCCGAATGTGGGGCTCGATCCCACAACCCTGAGATCATGACCTGAGCTGAAGGCAGATGCTTAACTGACTGAACCACCCAGGCATCCTGTGTGTTTGTTTTAAATGGACTTTTCAGTTTGAAAGTGCCCTTCACCTCCACCTGATTTGCTGTTGTGCCCTCATTTGTCCTTGTTTGGCTCGTGCTTTCAAACAAACATACAGGTTCAGAGTAGACCATCATTAAGTGGTCCCTGGACTTTGTTTGACCATGAGGACTTCGCCATTGAGTTGCTCATTGAATGTGCCCTACACAAATGCTTTGTAGTGGGTTTGGCTCTGATGACCAAAAGATAAGTAAAACAGTATCCTTGCCCTCAAGACTTTAGTCTACAGGGGGCTCCAAATGCTATATAAATCGACAGTTTATGACATAGTACCATAAATGCTCAAAGGAAAATGTAATGCAATGAGAATGCAGGAAAGGAAGTTATTAACTCTAATGGAGAGAGTCAGCAGAGGCTTTAGAGAAGACATGGGATTTGAACCCTAGGTTTTCATTAACAGCCGACTGTGGAAATACAGGTCAGAGAGATGGAGCCATAGGAATGAAGGTCTGGAGATAGACGAGCATCCTGTGCTAAGGACTCACGAGGATTCAGTGTGACCAGAAGAGCAGAGCAGGGGGAGGTGGCAGTAGGTTGGGGCGAGAACACGGAAGGCTTGGAAGGCCAGGCTACGAAGTGTGGGCTCTCTTTACTTGTGTGTAGAAGCCATCAGAAGTTTTTGAGAAAGAGACTCACAGGAAATAAATGCCATGTATTAAACAGGGAACAGAGGGCAAGCCTGGAAGCCAGGAGTTCAGGTAGGAGGCTTTGGAGTAAGTCAGCCAAGAAAGAGGCATGGTGGAGCCCCTGGCTGGCTCAGTTGCAAGAATGGGAGACTCTTGATCTCAGGATCATGAGTTTGGGACCCATGGTGGGCGAAGAGATGACTAAAAATAAATAAACTTAAAAAAAAAAAAGGCATGACTTGAAGCAAGCCAAGACAGTGGGAGGAGGAGGGAAAGGAGGGAGGGAGTGATACGTAGAGAAAGAGTGAGAAGATGCCAAGGAGTTGGGTTTGGGGTCCAAGGAGTAGACATTAAGGATGATTTCCAGATTCCCAGCTGAGATCTCTAAAACTTTTAACTGAGTGAAAAGAGCAGTTGGGTAAAATCCAGGCTTCATCCTTTGTTGTTTAAAGGCTTGACATCCCTAGGAGCTATGCCCCCAAATCAGTTCTTTCTAATTTATCATGCAAGTGCAGATCTCTGGAGAGGGCTGTCATGGTAGAGATGGAAATTGGGGAGCCATCTGTCTCGGGTAATATTTGAATCCATGGGATTCAGTTGCACACAGCAACTGCACAGCTGGGCACATTGTGCACTAAACAGCCCTTAGAGAGCGACCCTCTCAGGGTCCTTGAAGATTTGTATCGTAACACTGAATTTTCTAGGAGCTGGTGGTAACATGTCTTGAGAAAGGGGAGCCTTTTTCTAATTTGAGCAAAGGCACCATTTGGTCTGGCAGTCATTCTGGAAAGAAAACTAAGCAAGAGCCAAGCACAGAACCTTAGGGAACGGCCTACCTTTTAAGGGAGAGCAGAGGAAGAGCCCACAAAGGAGACACTTAAGAGGGGTTAGAGACTTAAGCCGGACCGTATTTAGTTGCCTTGGGATTTACCTGAAAACACAGCCACCGCTGTGCAGTAAACTCTCATCTGACTTTGGTTTTGAGACTCAGTAGAGCACCTGCTAACACTGTCAGTTTTCCCTTTTCATACAGCCCCTGGGTTTTCTTCCTTGACTCAGCAGGTGGGATAGTTAACAGACTCCATTTGTTAGGACAGAGAATGATCGCGCCTGGGGCTCTGTTCCTGAGAGCCAGAGCAGCGCAGGTGAGCAACACCCAGGACAAACAGCAGCCTCCAGAATGCCCTCTCCATAGCCCTCTCTGGGTGCTCCTGGGAGAGTGGGCCATGTTTACTGTCCTTAGGAAAGGGTTCTACTTCAGGTCACTCACCCCTGTTAACATCTGGCTTCAGCCAGCCAGGAGCTGCTGGGGCAACTCCCAGCCCAGAACGGGCAGAACCTCCCAGATGGCCCTGAGACCCACCCTCTGAGGGCTTGGCAGGGTAGAGGAAGCTTTTTGCCACCTGAGCCACACAAGAAAGAAAAAGCAATTCCAAACAATGGCTTAGAGGCTGTCTCAACTTCCTTGTGGCACAAACCATGAAGCTGACAGCCTTCCCCATGTGTGCCAACAGGATGGTATAAATACTTCTTACAGAAGAGAAAGCGTGCCTTGGCCCATGATTCTCCACCTACGCAGCCCTGTCCTTGCTGCCTCCTGGCACTTCTGACCTCATTTCTTTCAGTGGAAAGTTAGAGGAGAGATGGCACTACCTTTCTGGGCAGGAATGTGTTAGTAACCCAGATCAAAAACTCCAAGTTCACATCTCTGTCAATGGGATTCAGGCTCTGTAGGCAGAGAAAACACGGGAATGGTCATAAAACTCGGAAGGAAACTGGGACCTATCTGAGTGGGTGGAACTCAGTTGCTTGTGTATCACCTAGATCAGTGCGTGAAAAAGCTCTGTTTCCAAGATAATTCACTTTTTTCAGATCTTAAATTTTGATAATTTTCTTTCTTTCTTTTTTTTTTTTATATTTTATTTATTTATTTGAGAGAGAGACAGTGAGAGAGAGCATGAGCAAGGAGAAGGTCAGAGGGAGAAGCAGACTCCCCATGGAGCCGGGAGCCCGATGCAGGACTCCAGGATCATGACCTGAGCCAAAGGCAGTCGTCCAACCAACTGAGCCACCCAGGCATCCCAATAATTTTCTTTATCAGCGGATTCTCTGCTTCTTAATTGGAATGAGGATTAGAGTCCCTTTTCCAATGGGAAAAAGATTACTTGTCCTGTCTCTGTGGCTTGCTTGGTTTTTATTGTTGTTGTTCTGTTTTCTTTTTTTTTTTTTTTTTTTTTACTAACCATAAGTGAGCCTAGGTTCCCTGGCTCTATGCATCTAAGGCCTTCAGGAAGCTCTCAGGAGGATTTCACATACTACATCCTATAAATGGGCAGGTGATCATTTTACCCCCTTTTTAAAAAGGATTCTGCAACAGAGAGGAGAGAAAAGACGTTTTCTGTGGTATCATCGAGGAAATCCAGGAGTGGAACCCAAGAAGCTGAGGTTCAGGAAATGTGTTCCCAGGCTGTCTTCTCTGAAAAACACAGGCAACCAGCTGGTTTCCAATGAAATTTTTGGTTTATCAACTTTCAAAAAGAAATGAGTTCCATACGATGGAAATCGTGTTCTTTGGTTTAGGCTTAAATGGAGCTTTTAAGTAGTTTCTATGTAACATTCCATCCTTTCTGGTTTTGGAGTTTTCCATTGAGCTGAAAAAAAAAAAAAATCAAATGAGCTTTTCAGCTTGATGAAGGACTTCGCGAATCTCATTATTCCTTCTCTTCCTGGACTGACCTTTTAATTTTATGCAAGATGTACCAGGGTGATTTGTCTTGTCTGGTTATAATACCACTCTGTTGTAAGGATGCTTAATCACCAGGCACACACATTAGTCACCAGTTGCTGTATCCACAAGCCCAGCTTCCTTCTGTTAACTGGAGTACCAGCCTGAGCACTGGAGAACAAACAATGCTCCTGGATGGGTGGCATCAAACATTCACAGCAGATACAGAAAGCAGCTTCTGTCACTTCTTCCACATTTCCTCCGCTCCCTTTCTGTACAGGGCACAGAGGCACGGGAGGGAGATACACAGGCCGGAAGGATTTTATGCACAAGGAGTATTTGGGTAAAGGGAATGCAACCCCGGTTTAGGATAAGAAACTTTGGGCTTGTTCAGTTCAGTCCACACTTAATTGCCCACTCAGCCCTGGGCCAGGCACCTTGTTCCGAGGTTAGCAGAAATAAGCATGGGGAGGTCCAACAGGGAAGCCAACAATTACAGTCAGTGCCGTCGATGCTGTAATTAGAAGCAGCACCACATACCACTGGAGCATGGAGGGGATACACCAAGCTTGTCCTCGGAAGGGATGTGGAACCCTCCCAAGACGGCAAGGCTTCAGTGAGAATGAAGTCATCTGCCCGGGAGAGAGGAAGGAAGAAAGGTGCAAGGCCAGAGGTGATGGTAAACCAGTGGGTTCTTTTCCCTTTTTGCTCCCTTTAGGACTGGTATTTTTATAAAATGTAGTAAAAGTAAATCACTAGAAAAATAAAATTTTTAAAAGACATAAAGTAGATTCAACAGACATAAAAGTACTGTCCAATAGTTATAAAAGTTTCTAAGCACTTAGTCTTAATTTTTCTTCTTACTTCATTGCTACTTACTTCATTTATTCATCATTCATTCATTCATTCATTTATTCATTCTTTTTCTACTTCATTGCAGGCCGGTAGTTTTTTTTTTTTTTTTAAGATTTTATTTATTTATTTATTTGATAGAGATCACAAGTAGGCAGAGAGGCAGGCAGAGAGAGAGAGGAGGAAGCAGGCTCCCTGCTGAGCAGAGAGCCTGATGTGGGACTCGATCCCAGGACCCTGAGATCATGTCCTGAGCCGAAGGCAGCGGCTCCACCCACTGAGCCACCCAGGCGCCCCTGGTAGTGGTTTATAGGTGAGTGCTAATCCAAGTGCACAGCAGGGTGTACCTGAGGGGAGAGAGGTCTTCGAGAGCAGGGGGATCTGAGCAGAGGGAGAGTCCTGGGGGAGGAAATAGGGCTGCAGGGGCAGGCAGAGGCCCTACCGTGGAGAGCTGTGGGTGCTCAAGTTAGTCAGGGCCTCTTAAAGGTATAAGCATTCAAGAACTGAATTTCAGAAAAACAGCTGGCCCAGCACAAAGAAGCGGGGAGAGTAGAGGTGGTGAAACCAGTTAGGAGAGACCATGATCCAGGTGGGACCCGATGGAGCTATATGGAGGCCGGGGCAGTGCGGTGGGGAGAGGGCGTCTGGTTCTGAAGACAGGCAGGAGGAGTGGTTGTCAGTGCTCCGTGACAGGTGGAGGAGTGGGGGAGAGATGTCATCCAGTACCATCCCGTCATTTACAGATGAATAAACTGAGGCCCAGCCAGGTGACAGAGCTGAGTCTAGAAGTTCTGCTTTTGGCTCAGGACAAGTTTTCTTGCCCCTTGACTAACTGACCAGACAGGGTACCAGGTAATACCAGCATCCCAGTGTGCCTACCCTGAGTCCCATGCTACCTCTGAAGGGAGGGAAGGGTACGTGTCCTTCAGAAGGTTCCAGGTAGGGGCACCTGGGTGGCTCAGTCAGTTAAGCGGCTGCCTTTGGCTTGTGTTCGTGATTCCAGGGTCCTGGGATCGAGCCCCACATTGACTTCCTGCTCAGGGGGAGTCTTCTTCTCCCTCTCCCTCTGCCTGCTGCTCTGCCTACTTGTACTCCCTATCTCTCTGTCAAATAAATAAATAAAATCTTAAAAAAAAAAAAAAGGTTCCAGGTACACTGAGACACCGGCTTGCTCATGGACACGTCACACCCCTCCACCCCACTGCCCGGCTGCCCTCAGCTGGTCTACATGACCTCCTGTGCTCTCTGCTCACGGTCCCTGCCTTCATGGCTGAAGCTGCCCCAAGGTTCACTGTGTCCTGTAGTGGCTAGTTAAAGCCGTGTAAATCCTGTTTAGGCAGTTGGCAGAATTTTTAATATCCTTCTTTAATAGGAACAAAGGTTACTCTTACCTATATGCCAGACGTGAACAGGGAGTCACCAAGCAGGGCCAGCTTTCCTTTCTGGTATCTCCTGGTATCTCGCTTACTAGTCTGGAAGAATTAATGTCTGGAGTAGGATGGATTTGAGAGTGTGTTCAGAGCCACAGAGTTTCCTGGGGTGCTGACCTGGTCATCGTAGGTCATCCCCAAAACAGGACTCCAGCTTCATTTTGGCTCCTGAAGTCCCAGATGGGTGCCAGGGGCCCAGCACAAACCAGAATCCACCCAGTTTCTTGGTAGCCCTCCACATCCTCTTTAATCCAGCCTCACTGGGGTCTCAGAACCGAACCAATACTAGTGGGCAGAGAGGCGGCTTTCCATTCAGTGGAACAGTCATTCATGAGGGACCAACTATGTGCAAGGCACTGTTTTAAGCACCGAAAGGAATTCAAAATATAAGGATAGAAAAATGAAAACAATGAGGCACCTGTCCTCATGGAGGTCACGTTTTAGTTGGGAAAAGAAGAATCATAGAATTACAGTAACCTGAGGCAGGATTTTGGAATTCGAGCGCTCTGCCTACCTGCTCCTTTGAATCCCCATAACCTTTTTTGGCTTCCTGTGGCAAAGGAATGCATTGGCCTTAACAGAGATTCTTTTTTTTTTTTTTTTTTTTTAAAGATATTATTTATTTATTTGACAGAGATCACAAGTAGGCAGAGAGGCAGGCAGAGAGAGGGGGAAGCAGGCTCTCCACTGAGCAGAGAACCCAATGCAGGGCTTGATCCCAGAACTCTGGGATTATGACCCGAACTGAAGGCAGAGGCTTTAACCCACTGAGCAACCCAGGTGCCACTTAACAGAGATTCTTAATCGTGAACATGATACTTGGAGCTGATTGCTCCTTTGTGAAAACACATGCTAAAAAAATATTACTAGGTTTGGACCTGTCGACACCAATGTTTGTAACAGTGAAGAACGAAATAACTTCTCCCAAAAGTGGCCTTGCAGGATCTGGGTCTTATCACATCACTGAATGTACGAGGCCGGTGTCCGCTATTGGGTTTATGTCCTAAATCATTAGACGGGGAATGGGCAGAAAGCAAAGACTGGCTGCCCCGGTTGAGTTTTATTTGACTGAGTTATGAGGAACCGATACCATGTCACTTGTTGGGAATTCTGTGTTTTAATTCTGGGGAATTACAGTTCCTCTGTCAGTTTATTCTGCTTAGAAGAATGGGTCATTTGTGCGTTTGACAGACTGGTTGGAACTGGATGAACCTTAACTTGGACCAACCTTTTCTCACGGCACTGAGCAGGGCTGCTGACAGTGAACAGAGATCTTCATTCCTGTATCTTTTTTATTTTTGATTTGAGTATAATCAACCTACAGTGTTTTATTAATTTCAGTGTGCGATTCGGTAATTCAGCAGTTTTTTCCCTTTCTCAGTGTTTATGAAGGTAAGCGTACTCCTAATCCCCTCTATCAACTTCGCCCCTCCCTCCAACCCACCACCTCTCACACAGCCACTAGTTCACTCTCTGTAATTAAGAGTCTGGTTTTTGTTTGTTTGTCTCTTTTCCCCTTCGTTTGTTTTCTTACAATTCCTCAAAAATTGCCATATCATCCAGTCATTTCACTACTGGGTATTTACCCAAAGGAAAGGAAAACACGAAAACACTAATTCAAAAAGAAATGTGCACCCTATGTCTGATGCAGCATTATTTACAATTTCTCAGTTGTGGCAGCAACCCAAGCGACCATCAGTAGGTGAATGCTTCATTCCTCTATCTTGATTCTTCAGTATTTGGTCTCAGCAAAGATGGGTGAAGTAGACAAAGATATGGTGGCTGGTGGAGTTTAACCAGTTCTTGAGACATTTTGCTCGCTGCCAGTGCCAGGCCCCAGCAATGGATGAACATCCTACTTTGGCTCCTTGCTCTGTTACCCTCAGAGCAGTTTATAAGCCAGATTTGTCACTCTATCATATGTAGACCTACCTGCTCCAAACTCAAAGGCTGCCAATGTTATTCAGTATTTTCAGAGTTTGTGTATACTCTCCATGTTTCGATTCTTATAAAAATCTTAAGGAATATCGGCCATGAATGTGTTATCTTTTTTGCTGATGAGGAAATAATAGTTAAGGTTTCTCTAGTACTTAATGTATTCAGGCACTGATCTAAATAATTCACATTAAATAATTCCATTCTCATGGTACAGGAACTATTACCTGCCTTTCTTGAGGAGGAAACAAGTATGGAATGGTTAATTAACTTGCCCAAGATCACACAGGGCCAGGATTCCAACCCAAGCAGCCCAGCTCCAGAATCTATACCCTTAACCTCACATGATACTGCCTTTTGGAATCAGAGGTTGGTTGAACAACCTCTCCAAGATCAGTGGGGATTAGGGAAGGAAACAGAATGAGGGAGGCAGATGGGAGCTATATTGTTTCATAAGAACCCCATTGAGAATTTGCCCTTGGTCTCTGTCTAGCCACGTGTGTGATGACTCCATCCTTGGCTACTAGTCTGAATTTGCTGTGTCCCCAGAATTGGTCACTCTGGATTTGTTATCAGATAAGATCATCAGCATGGAGTCCAGGAAGTATAAAATATACCCCACTATTATTGGTATATGAAACCTTCTGCTTGCAAAAGATCTTTAAATGCTTCTGTAACATACATATGGACATAAAATGTTGCCACACAGGTCACTTACGGAGTGAAATCCAGGGTTAGTGACTAAAATCTAGCACCTTGTGACCTTAATGTTTGTTGTTTCTTTAAAGATATTTATTTATTTATTTGACAGACAGATCTCAAGTAGGTGGAGAGGCAGGCAGAGAGAGAGAGAGAGAGAGGAGGAAGCAGGTTCCCCACTGAGCAGAGAGACCAATGCGGGGCTCGATCCCAGGACCCTGAGATCATGACCTGAGCCGAAGGCAGAGGCTAAACCCACTGAGCCACCCAGGTGCCCTGTGACATTAATGTTTTAACAAAGCATCTGAGATGCTGAAAAATTGGCCAAACTGAAGTAACCATTATTTATTGGGTCAAGGTTAGTCCAGCATTTAGGCAACAAGAATGTTAGTCTCTCAAAAGATCTCTTCATCAGTAACTTTTGCTTAGAGATTTGGTGATAACTTTCGAAGCTAATTAAGACACAGGCTAAAAAACAATTTTCTCCCTAATTCGTGAATTGTTTACTTTTAAGATCTTAGGAAGTTATAATGGCTTTTACTTATGCATCTCAGAGATTACTTTTATTAAGAATACTATTACATAAAATAGTCTTTGGAAATAGTCTTTGGATGATGTCTCCACATTTACTCAAATGGATTGCTCAACAAAATGAATGTTTTGGGAAACCTGGTTGTAAGACTAAGTGCTAGGGATAGAAGGGGTAGGTGCTCAGGAAGCAGCAGTGAGTTCTTCCACGGAGAGTTTCTTAGAGGTGAATTCGGTGTCTTCTGCACACTTTGCTGTGTTATGCCTGGCATTAGGATGAGATCAATAAATCCCTGTAAAGGGACTCAGATGTGTGTTGCTGTCATATGTCCAGCCTATGATCAGTACTCTTGAAGTGACCCCAGAAATATTCCAGGCCTACCCTTGGAGACTGTGATCACGTTGGAGAAAACAAGGCTTACTGCAAAACACAATTAGAGAACACAGCAATACCAACTATAACCCAGAACTAAAAATGTGAGGTTCTGAAAAGAAAAAGGTAATTAATAATAACAACAAAAATAACAAATAAAATATGAGGTTCTTATTGGATTCCAAGGACCTAGGAGTGGTCCTGAAACCATAGGTATCCACTTGGGTTTTACAAATTACCATTTAAATAGCTCAGGTTTACTCTCTGACGGAGAGGGCAGATAATCAAATGAGACTAGCTGATGTGGGTTAAGTTCTGGTTCAAGTCAGAAGTCAGTCTTCCCTCCCTTTGATACTGTGCAAGGCATTACTAAGGCTGGCAAATGTTAGTGTTTGGCCGGTTGCCAAAAACAGCCTATCTCTTCCTGAACTTGGTGCTATAAACTGCTCTCCTTCCTGTTGTAAAGGGCTCCTTATCACCCCACCTCCCCACCGCTGCCCCACCCCCAGCAGTGTCCTCCTCCCCTCTCAAGACACTACTATTTCTTCTCGACAGAATCCCTTCAGGGGACCAACCTCGCTGCTGACAGTCTAGTACCCCCGAGTCAGAAGAGCCCCGGATTACCTTGGAGGGCACCAGCCACAGCTCAACAGGCTAGGAAGTCTCACTGGCCCTTCACTTGTTAGTCTGTGTATTTGCATTGATGCCTCAGTTGTCTGGCTAATCTTTCTGAGGAGGACAGACACGACATTTTATCCCCTCAATAACAGCAATAATGGGGACAACAATGACTAACATTTATTTACCTAGCGCTGTGTGCCCTCAAGGTTTAACAGAGTTTCATTTTGTGGGCCCATCTGTTGGGGTTGGTGCTGTATGTGCTCCATAAACCTAGAAGGTTCCATCCGCCCCTGCCCATCCCCACGCCAGAGCTGTCCCAGTCATCATTAAGATGACGGGTTAAGAAGGACCCATGTTCTGATTCCTCCCCAGTAGAAATCATTCCTTCCTTTATCTTCCTGAACACGCCCTGCAAGCAGCCAGCAGGGAACTCTGCCACACCTATCCTGTCCCTAGCTTGCAGCCTCTCAGAATCCTGTGACTCTCTGATCCATTTCTCTGCTGGATTTGTATGGCTGGGAAGCAAAGATGCCCTGGCAAGTGGTTTTCCATGGGTCAGCTGCACCCAGCTCTCTGCACCAGGGAAACCTGAAAAGTTCAGCGGAATTCAGCGTGTTGACCACCTTATCCTTACTTACAAGGATAGAAAAGAAAGAACTCTTGGCGAAGTGTATCCTTTGCTCTGACATCCTTTCTGTGTTGTCAGAGAGAGACCCAATGGTCAAGAGACCCCTCACCACCAAGGATCGGTCATCTCCTTGGTGTCTTTGTCCTAAGCCCTCCACCCTACCTGCCTGCTTTCCCTCGCTGAAGGCATCTGCACGCGGAGCGCAACTGTGGATCACATAGGAAGCCTTTTGGCAGGGAGAGTTGGTCAGGGAGGTTTTCTTGGCAAGTATAAAAGAAAAGTACTGTAGGGAGCTACTAAATAAATTTGTGCCACTTCAACTAGGGAATTTCATCCCTCCTGGGAGTAGAGGTGTGGAGCTTGGAGTGAAAAACTTTAGAGAGCAGGCTCAACTGTCAGCTTGACGGCTCATTTATTTGGTGGTCCCTAAGGAGACATATGACTGGCACACTGTGGACATTCACCACACTCATGGCCTCCTACATTTGTCCAGAGAGGCAATGAGTGTTTTCCTTGTACATTTTTTTCCTCCAACCATAGGACAAGGCAAGGGGAAATCTCTTGGTCCCTTTGCTCAAGTTAAATTGGTCCTGTGTGTACACAGCGGGGATGGTTACGTATTGAGGGCATCCACCACCAGACCTGGAATGAAACCGACACCTGGCCTGCGGGGGATTGGTTTGTGAGTCCCTGGCCCTGTTTTAAAGGGAGTGTAATAGTTGAACTTGTACAGGGTCATTTTTATGATCATTTCCCAACTGAAGGAGAACCATGAAAGGATAGGGGAGCCTCAGAGGAGAGGTGGTGATACTTTAAGAGTTGGGAAATGTCTTGTGAACTTAATTCATTAGAAAATGAGTCATTTTGGGTCACCTGGGTGGCTCAGTGGGTTAAAGCCTCTGCTTTGGGCTCAGGTCATGATCCCAGGGTTCTGGGATCAAGCCCTGCATCGGGCTCTCTCAGCAGGAAGCCTGCTTCCTCTCACTCTCTGCCTGCTTCTCTGCCTACTTGTGATCTCTTTCTGTCAAATAAATAAATAAAATCTTAAAAAAAAAAAAAAGAAAATGAGTCATTTTACATGTTTCACATATTTGTTCTTAATTTGTTCCGTTGGATCAGCCCCATAGAACCAGATAAAATGACACTTCGTGAAGATAAATGGCAAGGGGACTTAAATTAATAATTAGGAATGTTGCCTTTTTTTTTTTTTTTTTTAAGCGGGGGCCTCATTTTCATGCTTAAGTTGGTTAAGAATACAGGGACACATCATGGGGCAGTCGAAACATCGATGTCATCCACAATTATGTATTTGATAGACACTTGAGCTATTCACTTCAGGAGTGAATAATGAGCTTGTGGCAACAGGTTTGGAATTCTGAGCCCACAAATGTTCAGGTTCTGTAACCAACTAAGTTGATTTTTTTTTCAACATCCCCTTGTAGCCTGCATTGCAAAAAGAAATCCTTTCCATCTCTACCAGTGGATTATAGCCCCTATACATCTTCCTTGGGAATTATGGCCATAAATGGTACAGAAACCAAAGAAAAGAATTAAAACCAAGACACATAAACATATATTTTAATGACTTCTTCCAGCTTATCAAAATAATATGTAATTCCCATAAGAGATTTAGAAAACACAGAGCAAAGAAAAGCTATTTATAAACCTATCACCCAGAAATAGACTTTTAACCTTCCTTCTTACTATTCCATCTTTCTTCTTCTTTCTTCTTTCTTCTCTCCTGTTTTGCTTTCTTCCCTCTACCTTTCTAACAACCATAATTAAGAGAATATTGAAAAATTATTTGTATCGTGCTTTTCCACTTGGAATTTTATCAGCCTGTAAATAAGTCATGAAGTCCAGCAGCCATAAAGGAAAAATGAAAAGATTTGACTGTATAAAAATATGAAAGTTACCATAAATAAAACTTAAAAACAAATTGCGTAATAATATTTGCAATCTATATAACAAATCACTACTATCCATGATATGTAATGAGCTTCTAAAAAATAATTAGAAAGATAACTCAAATTTTAAAATGGGTAAAACATGTGAATAGGCAACAGACAGAAGAAATACAAATGGTCATTAAACATTTTTTTAAAAGCTATATCTCATTAATAATCAAGAAATGAAGGTAAAACAATGAGATCATTTTCCCTAGCAAATTGGCAAGTACTTAAGGATGATGTTTGATTTGAGTCACGAAGCCAAATGGATGTTCTTGTACACTATTGGTGGGAGTATAAATTGATGCAAACTTTCTCAGCAATTGCTCAACATATGTTTAAATTGTAAACATTTATATCCTTTGACACAGCATTTCTACTTCTAAAAACCTATCCATAGTAAACCTTCCTACAAATATGCAAATAATGTTCATTACTTTCTGGTTTGATGTTTTAAAAAATTAAAAGCCATCTAAATGTTCATGGAGAGGGGACTAGTTAAATTATGATACACTTTTCAAATGGCATCTTAGATAATCATTACAGAAAATATGACAGATCTACAGGATATAGAAATATGTCCAAAATATTTATTAGGTAAGAAAAGCAAGTTACTCATAATACATTTTAGTAGAGTATTAAGAAGAAAAGATTTGAAGACTGTGAGACTGTCATCATTTTCCCTGTTTTTTTCAGGAATGACTGAATTTTATGTAATGAAAATATTACTCCTATAATCACAAAAGAAATAATTTTCAAAAGATAAAATTTCTGTCATTAAAAATGTCTTTACATTTTTAGTCTTTTATAAAGGACTTTTTTTTTTAGCAGCTTCCATAAAATTTTGTCATGATATACCATATTTGTTTAGCCATTCCCCTAGTAATACATAATTTGGCTTATTTCCAAGTTTTTGCTATTACAAAAGATGTGGCAATGAACCCTTTTGTAAACTAGAATACTGAGTTTACGCTTACAAAGGCATCACATCACGTAGCGGGGGTTGAAGGTCAAACCTAGGAAGAATCCATTAGATGATTTTGAATGTAAAGGGTTAATGTTTTCTAACCCTTCAAGCCTTGGCAAGACAAGGGATGGCCCACTTGGAGGCAGAAGAGTTGGGTCCTTGGGAAGCTTACTTTCCCAGGCACTCAACAGTATACCTACTCTGGCTCTGATTTATCACTGGTATTTGTGGACCCAGTGTAAAAAAGACCAGGGATCTTATCCTTAGAATACCCTTCTCATTCCATTCCCTCTCCCCAGGTGAACTTACCCACACTCTGCTAATGACTCTCAAATTTATATCTCCAGCCCAGCTTTTCCTCTGACTTCTAGCCATGTATATTCAGCTGCCTTTAAATGTCTCCACTTGGATGTCTAAAAAATAGCTCAATATGTCCAAAACAAATTCTGTGAGCCAGAACATGCCCAGAACATGCTCACGCCTTCTTCCCTTTTACTGTCTCTATCCTTCCATTACTACCTCCCTTTACTTTTACCATCTGGGACCATCTAGTTCTCTCTGCCTTACTGCCCTACCCTGTTTCGGGACACCATCATTGTTTTTCTGAACACTTCAGTGGCTTTCCAGCTAGTTTCCTCAAGTTCTCTCAACACCCCCTAACCTGTCATCCACGTCGTAGCTGGAGGTTCATTGTAAAATCACAAGTTAATGCTGTCCAACTCCTGTGTAAAACGTTCTTATGGTTTCTCTTTCTTCTTAGGCCAAAAACTGGAATTTTGACTGGCCCCTGCCTTAAAAGGTTCAAGCTATCTCCTGTCTCATTCCGGACTCTTAGCCCCTAGCATATTATTTGGCTCAGAGATGGTCCTCTAAGATTTATGGGGTGGGTGAATGGCTGAATATATCTTGGGTTAAATAATACATGAATGGCATTCTATCTAATTGATGATAAAATCAGATATTAGACTTTTGATACTTCAGTGATGTTTCACCATTTTTTTAAAGAGTGCATGTAGGAGCTCAAGGGAGGGAGAGAATCTTAAGCAGGCTCCACACCCAGAGCAGAGCCAGCCGGAGCTGCTTGAAACCCTGGGGGGGGCCATCTCACAATGCTGAGAACATGACCTGACCTGAAGTTGGATGCTTAACTGACTGAGCCACCCAGGCGCCCCAAGAATTATTGGTAATTCTTTTACCAATTTAACACAATCAGTCTTGCCTTGAAATTGCAAGTTTATATAAACCCAGACATTCAAAATACAAGCTAGCCCTAAATGGTTTTGTTATGTAATTGTGATTATAATATTAAATTCATTCTTTTCATCTACTTCTTCACCCTTACCCATCCACCAGCCTCTCCTCCTCAGAAGAGAGCAGTGAATTATGTTCTGAATATTTGACCACTAGAGACACATTTGGTGTGCACATTACTACTCCCATACATTCAAAGTTTGGGTAAAATCCATTGAATTCCCTCTCCATGCACAAACTAAAAACCAAAGCAAAAAAAATTTTTTTTGGTAAAATTTTAATAATTATAAAATGATGTGCACAAAAATGTCCCTTTATCATAATTCAGTCTTGGGATACTTACTGATTCTTGGGTAGTTCTTATTCCAATTAGCCAGCAATGCAATACCTGTATATCAGAGAGTTTATTTGCCTGCTCTAGGGGGTGATGACACCATGCTTTGGAGGGAGGTGAGCAGAACTGAGTTTGAATCCTGGATTTACCCTTGGGTAACTAAATGATGTTGCTGTAGATCCTAGCTCAGAGGGTTGCTATGAGGATAAAATAATATGGTTAAAGCACTTACCACCTGGTGAGCATTCATTGTATGGTAGCTACTATTATACTATTGTTCTTACCCACAGAATCTTTCTTCAGGTTCCCTGGACACATGCACACACCTACCCAAACAAGCACACAAAAAGCAATATACTTGTAATAGTATATTGACTGTATGTATTAGAATAAGCAATATCAAAGTTTTATTTTATTGAATTATTGGCTCTTAGATTCGATTCAGGTGTTAAAATAGTTATAGATGGGATGATTTTATGTCTTCAGTTTGCTTCAAAACTTGAAGAAAGATGGATGAGATCAGGAGTGAAAGTATACACAAAACTCACCACGGGAGTTCTATTTTCTGCATGTTTGTGTAGATTTGAAATTTTCCATGATAAATTTTCAAATGCATTAAAAATAGTTACTGAATAGTCTTTTAGAGTTATTCTCATTCAAGGAGCCAGCTCTCAACTCACCTTCCTTTATTTCTTTTGGAAGAGTCACTGATTCCAGTGATCTAAGCAGAAAGACTCATGTCGTTCTGTTTTATGACTCTTGGAATAGTTCATGGTGGAAACACAATAAATAGAATTTCTGAATTTCCTTTGTCCTCAACTACTTGGGATGCTTTTGTGAAACCACTGTGGGCATTTTAACCCTGATTACCTGGCAACAACAATGTGTAAAATAACTCTTTCTACCCTTCTCTGCTTATGACAGAAGTTAGAGCTATGAAATACTGGTGTTCAATCCGCTAATGAAAGATGAGCCCATAATTGTGTATTTGGCATTTTGGGATCTGAGCTTCTGCCCTGTATGAACTTGTGATCTTCACTGTGTAGCCTTGTTAAGTTTGGCTGTTGAGTTACATGTTGGCACTGGAGGTGGAAGAACTACTCCAAGGGCAAAAACTGACCTCTGCCTATTTCAAAGTCATAGTCATGGGTGGTTTTTGCCTTTTTTTTTTTTTTAAGTAAAAATGATTACCCTTAGAAAGGAAGCTGACCGTGGCCATGAATGGATCTTTAACCTTTGGATCTATTTAACCCGGTCACCATTTTACTCTTTTATCTGGCTGCAAGCAAAGTATTATGATTGGGTCCATAATTGCCTTTCCCAAAGTAGTTTCCCTTCTCCAGCTTCACCAAAGTGAAGAATTTGAGCTTATATTTCAGGATTCTTCTTTTCCCTCTGGAATCCATCTCTAAGGGGTAAATTACATCCCTTTGTCTAAGTTTAATTTCTTTGGAACAAGGATCCCAGTGGGGTTTATGAAGCTTCCTTTCTTCCCCTAAAAATACGACAGGCTCTGAGTTGGCTAGGACAGCTCACTGTCATCTGTATGAAATGCTTCTGTTTATCTCTGTGGTCAGCACCTTCTGCCAGGCCCAAGCTAGAGCGAGGGAGGAGGAAGGCTTTAGCTCCAGCAAGGGGGGAGACAGGTACACAGACAGAGCCTTCTGGAATATGGCATTGGCCGGGTGCACCATCATGGAGGCATGAACTGAGTACTCAAGGGACAACGTTGACTATCCCGGGATATCAGGACAGAATTTAAAGAGAAAGTGTGAGATATTTGGACAAAGGCTACCAGAACTGGTAGCCTGGGATTATAATATGCTCTTAATTGAGGCCCTTTGGGAGCCCAGTGTGGACGTTTTGTCTGTTAGATAGCACCTAGTATGAAACCAGCAACGGCATTTCCCTTGGGCCTCACACAGTTCTGAAGAATGCCAAAAATGAGTCTGAAATGGCAGGACTGAAGTATATAACCTCCCTCTGTGGCCTCGGGCTTCCTGTAATAGGGATGCGTCGCTCCCCCTGCACACCCGGGTCTGTCTTCCAGGCCATGAGGCTGGGTTCCCGGACTTCTCTGTGCAGAGGGTACGTTTCTGGGTGGCTTACAATGTTGATCACAAGCACTTGTCTCTCCCAGAACAATTCCTGCTACCCATGACAGCAACTGAGTAATATCCAATTAAACCTTGAACTTGGGATGTTAGTCACAAACTCCCTTGAGCAATCACAGGTCAGTTCTTGAGAC
Organism: Mustela nigripes; assembly: GCF_022355385.1. Lineage (NCBI taxonomy): Eukaryota > Metazoa > Chordata > Mammalia > Carnivora > Mustelidae > Mustela > Mustela nigripes. The sequence goes on from NC_081569.1 coordinate 107,131,982, forward strand.
CGTTGTAGGTTTCTGTTAGCACTTGTTTTCTGTTACCAAAGAAAATCCTTTATGAGCCCTCAGCAGGCTAACAGCTTCAGGAGAATTCAGAGACCCAATAACCTTGTTGGGCAACGTGGGAGAGCGGGCTCTGGGCACAGGTCCACACGGGCCTGGCTGGCTGGGCTAGAACATGGTGCTGACAGAGGCCACCCGTGGGATCACTCTGATCCCCCACAGTCTTGCTCGCTCCTGGGGAGGCAGACTTTAATCTCTAACCTTGACCACCTCTGATGTGCACTGTCTGTCCCTGGGGATCCAGACAAGCAGGCGCTAATAGGGCCTAGGGTCTGTGACCACTCCTGAAAGAACAGTTGAGAAAGACCACACTCCTGGCAGTGGCCTCCCTCCCGTGTACAGGCTCTCAGTCATCCCACCCGCTGCCCTGCGTCTCGCAAGTCCTCCCTCCCATGGGTTACATACGTCTAGCTTCTGCTGTGTGGGGGCTGTGGTGGAAGGAAACTTTCCACGGATCACAGCCCACTGAAAACACTTGCTTGTTGGAAAGTGGGATTTTGTATGGAGGTGGGGAACGAGGCCAGGTTTGGTTTAGGGTGGGAAACGCTTGCTTTTCTGCAGTGGGTGCGCAGAGACCCAGCACACCTCTGCTTACACTGCTTACTCCTGGGGAGACTGCTGCCAGGAGCGCCCCAAGCAGAGAGGAGGACTGCTCTGCGTCCCCACTGATGTGTGCCTGGAAAACTCCTCTGCTTTTATCTCACTTAACGGGGATTCCTAGAAAACAGGACTCCATTTTCATTCCTGGGTGTCTCCGGTGACCGCTCTCTAGAAGACCTGTGTGGTTAGGCTGTATCAACTTGTCAGCTCCCAGGGCACAGCTTGGAAACTGGTCCCGCCAGCTTGGTCATCCCCTCCCTTCTCGGAGCTGAAATGTGATCCCAGGCTGGACAGACACCAATCTTTCCCTCAGGCCAAGCAGGCCAGCAGAACTTGATTCCCAGAGCAGGGGTAGGAACACAGAGCCATGGGTGCCCCACCACAGCCCACGGGGTGGGGGGGGCAGGGGGAGGAGGGGTGAGGCTCCAGAAGGAAGGTTCTATAGCGACCATGAAGACCCCCCTCCCACCATGAGGGGGAACCATCGCCTCTCGGTTGTTAGACGCGGTGACCTATTCACATGGGACCATTGTCTAGGAACCATGAGACAAACTTTGAGAGTTGACCCAAAGCTTTTTCCAAGATAACCCAGAGAAGTTTGTTTCCTTTGAGGTGGATGCCGGAAGCTTGCTTGGTGTGGTCTTATCACTCATCCCGCAAGCCAGCCCATCGGGGTATGGGGCCTGGCCGTCCTACATATGCTGCTCGCTCTTTCTTTCAGAGACCTCAAACTGGACAACGTGCTGTTGGATCATGAGGGCCACTGTAAGCTGGCGGACTTCGGCATGTGCAAAGAGGGCATCTGTAATGGAGTCACCACAGCGACCTTCTGTGGCACACCCGACTATATTGCACCAGAGGTGAGCACAGCTTGGGGAATCCTGAGCATCAATGCCACGGGCTGCCTCTGTGCACTAAGCTCTGTGGGTGCGCTGAAAGCGGACATCTGATGCCTCACGGGGTAAAGGGTGCCTGAAAATGTCCTTGGTTCCTACAAATAATGATTTGAGTTCAAGATTTTGTGTAAACCTTGCAGGGGCTTTAGGCCTTCGCCCTGAAAGAGGACAGAGTGTGCTCTACTCACAGCGCTTTATTTTCCTCGTTGCACTTGCTCGGTGCTTTGATCCCAGCCCCACTTAGCGAAGTAAAGACAAGTCCCTCTGTCTTCCCCATGCGAGTGAGTGAGCCCAATGTCCTCGTCCCTCTATAGGGACACCATGCCCAAACCCTCTCTGCTTTGGATCTGTACCTGCCTTTACCTTGGCCGAAACAGGCCACAGATGTTTGATGACCGGGGTGGAAAGTCCTCTGAGTTGAACCACAGAGAAAAGAGACCACTCTCTAGAGATGAAATGTAGCCTATTGCCCAATCCATTGTTTTCCCTAGTCATTCAGGACCCATGTGTTCATCAGATGTTCTCCCATTGCCCCCTCTGCCCAGATCCTCCAGGAAATGCTCTACGGACCCGCGGTAGATTGGTGGGCGATGGGCGTGTTGCTCTACGAGATGCTCTGTGGTCACGCACCCTTCGAGGCGGAGAATGAAGATGACCTCTTTGAGGCCATCCTGAATGATGAAGTGGTCTACCCTACTTGGCTCCATGAAGATGCCACAGGGATCCTGAAATCTGTAAGTGTGCCTTACCCAGCCAGTTCCAGCCTATGGTAAACCAGCTGGCTGTGCATGCTTCTTTGGGTCCTTCCAGCACCTCACACTGGTGAGCAACCAGTGCTAACTGCAGGATATGTTTTAATCTGCAGAAGAAAAGAACCAGAGTGTCTTCTGTGGTGCAGTAGTTCTTTCTGGGCCAGCTGCGAGCCACTGATAACGTTTGCTGAGTATCTAGTGTTTTTAGCTTGTGGCTGAAGCGTAGGTGAAGTGGTGCACCCCCTTTACACAGTCAGGACACGCCAGGGGGTTGGGTCAGGTGAATGCCATTCCTGCTTTGTTTGGGTTTTGACTGTGTTTCCGGGCTGAAGGGGTCTTTCCCTTAGTGCTGGGCGAGGCCAGGAGAGGTTTTCCTGACTGAGGCAGATTTCTTGTGGGTCCATATTATTCTAATGAATAATAAATGAGGTGCCAGGCCCAGGAGTCAGGGGCAGGGAGGTTAATGTATCATAATAAGTCTTTTTTGCATGCATGTACTGTTCTGGAAGCCTTATTTTGAAGAGAGGAGGAAACATGGATTTGATGCTTTTATGTTGAAAATGAAAGAGCACATGTGATCTCTGTCATTCCTAGAACCATGTTAGTTGGATTCACAAATCATGTATTATCATGTACTAGATACATAGAGGAATAAAGATGGATAAAAGGACAATTGATCAAGTAGGGAAAGACCAGAATAATCCATTCTCTGTCAGATAGTTTCTAGGAGTTAAGAATTACCCCTAGAAGTTACATCCTTTTCAGTGATTTGAGACCAAAAACTAAATTTGGGAAATACTGGCTATCTTGTTGGAGACTTATCTCTCTTTAGAAATCTTCAGTCATAATCAGTGCCATTTCAAGAACATTTTGTATACAGGTCACCATGTACTGGGGCTGAAGGCATGATTGTCCCTGAGAGTTCTCCCTATCACTACAAGTGAGATAATCATAGAAATCCTTCTCGGGCAGATATTGCCAAAATGAATTGTAATTGGTAACTTGATTCTCAAGGCTACGTGCCAGAACTCTCCTGATATTGAGGAAACATGAATCTCTTATAGAAACAAAAGTGAAGTCACTTTGGATTCTACCAAATGTCTCCTACCTAGCCTGTTTTCGCAAGAACAAGTGATTTGTATCATTGGTAGAAGTTTTCGACTCAGGAAACAAAGACAGTGTGGCTTTTATAATTTCATCAATAAAAGACAAAGGAGGGCTTGTCTCTGTGGATTCGTGCTGTGAAACATCTAAACTTCTGGAAAGGAACTGTACTCACCTAGGTTGGCCCCAGCCAACTCCAATGACCTAAGCTACTTTAACACAACCTAATCATGCTACAGGATCAGGCTTATGCTGCATTATTACTTCTCCAGTACCATGGTCCATAATCTGGCTCTTCAGGTGTGCTAACCCCCTGTGGCTGACAACCACTACCGTCATTACTGGTTTTTTTTTTTTTCCATTGTTTTTCATGGCATACGTATTCAATTCAATTACTGTAGCTCATGTAGCATTTTTAAGTTTTACAAGAAAGACCTCAGAGTTTATAATTCAAATGAAAATACTGGTTCAAACTATAAAGAAATGTCCATCGTTGGCTTGGTATATAAATGTCATTATGCTAAGTATCATGAAGGGTAGGAAATAAGTCAGTCTATGCCTCAAGAAACGTTAATGATCTCTATGTAGGGTTAACAATGCAGGTCATTTCTCTGATAAATATCTCCTACCTTTTGTCAGAATCTGGTGGAAATCTTGAAGTCACCTTATCATTTGAATTGGCCGTCACTCACATGTCCTTCTCTTAATATTTTTATTCAAAATTTTAGAAGTCCTGAACTTTATTCTAGTATTTCAGAATCCTCTTGAGAGAGTTTTTCCCAACTAAGTCTGGGACCTAGATCTTACTCTCCCTCACCCAATCCTTATAAAACCTAGAATTAGTACTCAGCAAGATTAAGAACCATATGGAACTAGTAAGATGGTTTCTTCTTAACCAGGTAAGTCCAATTACTTTAACTCTATCTTTGAGATATATATATATATATATATATATATATATATATATATGTATATATATATATATAAATAAAATTTTTGTTTTGTAACTAGAATATTTGTTATCCAGTAATATCCTCCCTCCACAATCTTTGCTCTAAGAGAAAACAGAGCCTCTGGTGCCCACAGAGAGTCTAATCTTCATTGGAGACAGAGTTCCCTCTCCTTGCAGATTTGCTCCGGGCAACCTGTGAACCTCTTCACTTCCCTTTATTTTTCTTTCAGACACCAGTTGCTCAACTGGGTAGAGACAGCGCCTGAGATTGTGATATGTCATTGACCTTGCAGTGATTTTCCTAAGTGGCCTTCTGTGTTCTTGGTGGGGTGTCTCCCTGTAGGAAGAAGCGTGGGCTTCACTTGGTGACAGGCTTACCTCGCAGCTCTATTCTATTTTGGCTCAGTGACCTGGGTGAGCTACCACACCTCTCTGAATCTCAGTGTCTTTGCTTGCAAAATCAAGGTAATAAAATCCACGTCATAAGACTATTATCCAGAATACTATAAGGATCCTGTTTCTTCTTCCTTTAAGGAGTGTCCCTTAAAAGTGATTTTCTGAAAAACACTTGAAAAGGTATCAGATAAAATTACTAAAAAGCATTCACCCAGAGGATTTCTGGGACAGTTTTGTACATTTCAGCCTCTGTGCCTAAAAATAAGAAGCCTAAATGCCACAGCAGAGGAAATTCAGCTATTCTTTGCAGAGGGCTAAGACATTTAAATGGAAGTGTGATCAAGGAAAAAGAAAGAAAAGAGTTAAGAACACTCAGGACTTGAGGAGAAACACTGAGGAGGTTTGGTGGTGAAGAACCTGTCCCCATGTGAAAATCTTGGCTCTTTGCTCTCTGGCTGTGTTCCCTTGGGCATATAGTGTAATTCTGCAATGCCTCAGTTTCCTTATCTGTGCAAGTGGGGCATGAGTTAGTGTGGAACAGTGTTCAGCAGAGGAAATGCTTGGGAGGTGACCACTACCATCATCAATGGCAGCTGTCTATGAAAAGATTTTTAGATTTTTTGCCCTTTTCTTTGAAAAATGTTTACTTTGTTTATTGTATTAGGAAGAAGGTTTAAGGTATCAAGTCATGCTTATAAACTATTCGGACTCCTTTCTGGCTTTAATTGCTACTTGATTTAATTAGAACAATATAGTTTTTTATTGCTAGAAGAAACTTTAGAGATTGTCCATTCTAATCCCCTCATTTTATAGATATGGAAACTGAGGCCCAGGGAAATTATGACTCACCAAAGGCCATTCAGCACCTTAAACAAGTAAATTAAAACCCTTGTGCAGTTTTCATGGGAAGGTAAGATGGCGCAGCCACTGTGGAAAACAAGATGGCAGGCAGTTTGTCAAAGCATTAAAAAAATTACCACACGGCCTACAAATTCTACTTCTGGATGTATTGCCAGAAGAATTAAAAGCAGGGACTTGAACAGATATTTGTACACCAATTTTCATGGCAGCATTATTCACAATATCTGAAGGGTGGCAACAATCCAAGTGTTCATTGAGAGATGAATGGATAAACAAAATGTGGAATATGCATACAGTGGACGATCATTCGCCCTTAAAAAGGAAGGAAATTCTGAGGCATGTTACAACACGATGGATCTGGATTTGGATCCAACTGTGCCTTTTTATTGCTGGTAAGAGTCTCAAGGTCCTGGACTGGGTGTCCATTTTTATGCTAAAAGATAAAATTATCTGTGGTTTTAGCATATTCATTCTTTTTTTTTTTTTAAAGATTTTATTTATTTATTTGACAGACAGAGATCACAAGTAGGCAGAGAGGCAGGCAGAGAGAGAGGGAGAGAGAGAGGGAAGCAGGCTTCCTGCGGAGCAGGGAGCCCGATGAGGGGCTGGATCCCAGGACCCTGAGATCATGACCCGAGCCGAAGGCAGCAGCCCAAACCACTGAGCCACCCAGGCACCCCTAGCATATTCATTCTTTAACAGCCATAAACAGTCGCCCTGCCTTCCCAAGAAGTATTTCCTCAACCCCAAGTTGAATAACTATGTGTCCCCCAAAGAAGGATTTTTAAATAAAGAGCAGTGAAGAAGACAGCCGTCTCTGGTGAGCTCTGCCCTGAGCTGCTTCCCTGCTGCCCTATGGGATCCTTTCCTGCAGGCTGAATCCGCCCTTTTCCACCAAGGCAGGAAGGGCCAAGATCTCCAAGCCAACCTTTCACATCCTCTCCCTGAACCACTCAGTGTGGTGAGCCATCCCCCACTTGGCTTCTGAGATTTCCTGATGGCTCTTTTCTTTGGAACATAAGGTTAGCCCTGTTCCTGGAATTGGTGTCTGATAAATATTTTGGTTGCCTTTTTTTCCCCCTTCAAAACAAAATGTTTTCTGAATTCCTTCTTACCTTTTAAACTGGAAGGTATTATTATCTGTAGAAACTGTTTGGATACCCATTTTTGTAGCATACCATAGAATCATGGATGTCAAGGACCCTGTGGCTTGCTTGGTATGGTATAATAATGTGAGTCCCCTGACGTGGGGATAAGGGGGTGTTCTTGTCCCCTGTTCCATAGAAAGTGAGTGGTTGAACAGGATGGGCACCGGTGTTGTACCCAACAGAACTCCCAAATCGATGTTACTTTTCGACCATAGTCCTTCCCTTGATCACCTTTACACCCGCCCCTCAAGGTTGTGAACTTCTGAGTTCTTAGTGTGTGCATGTCCAGGCATTTCATATAGACAGGGCGAGAGGCAGAGGACTTGCCTATGAGGACACACCCCTGGGGCATAGAACCATCGGGAAGAGGGGAGCTGGAAAAACAGTGTTTAGCCCAGGACTTCTACTTGGGAAAAATTCCCAAATCGTTAACCAGTAATCCTTACAACTAAAAATAACCATCACATACACAAGAAAACTGCAGTGGGAAGACTTTTTCTTGCTTGTCCTTCTGTCTCCCATTTCTCTTCTTCCCTTTAAATGTGTATGTGAAATGTTCACATGTCCATGCTCTAAAAGCAAAACAGTCCCACCCATTCACACTTATAGATTATGAAAACTGGCACTACCCACAGACATTAACACAGAAAAGATATATGAAGACACACTTGTGTAAAGACACTCCGGTTTATGTCTTTAAAGCTGATTTTTAAAGAAGTTTTCTTTCCCTTGGTTTTAGAATAATACATGCTTTCTGTTGGCTGAGTTTCCTTAACTGGCACTAAATTATCCCTAAATGCTAATAATTGTAACACAGAAGAAAATACGGAGTTTGTTTAGAAGTTTTGTGGTTGCGCTGAGTTTTCCCTCATGTAGCTCCAGAGAGAGAGAGAGAGACTGAGACTTGGGGAAGCCCTCACGAGTCCACGGAGCTTAAGAAGGGCCTTTCTGTGAAGTGAGTCTTCCTTTGTGATACACCATCTCCTGCTAGGGATCACGAGTCTTGGTGCTGACTCAGGTGAAGTCAATGCCCTTGTCTCTGAGATTACACAGGTAGCCAGGTTACATAAGTGCTGAAAAAAGTTTGTTGTATTCTCCTGAGTCACCTTTGTCCGTTCAGGAGGCATTGTAAACTCAGCATTAGAGGGAGATTACAGAGTGCTTTTGTTCCTAAGCTTTATAGGAACTAAAGTGTGTGTGTGCTTGTGTGGGTTTGATCTGTCCTCACAACTCTCAGATTTCATCATCTGTGCCTTGTCTGCAGGAATTCTGTTTGCCTCTGTGCACGAAGGGAGAATCACAATTAATGCTGGGATCAAGTGTGTCCCATGTCTGCTGCCAGGCAGTTGATGAGAGCAGCATTGAATTTGACCCCCTCCATTCCCCACTCTCCTCCTGGCAGAATTCGAGATGCTGAAGGGAGACAGTCAGCCTGAAGGAGGCTGAGGAAGTGGAGGAAAAACTAGGACCAGGTAGAGAATCCAACTCTGGATCATTAGAATTGATTTTCCAATATTGTGACGGGGAAAATCCAAAAGAAATTACTGAAAGATCCTTTAGCAAGAGAGAAGGTTAACATGCAACCAGATAGCGCTTTACTGGGACTAGAGTTCCCATGTGAGGAAATTGAGCTGTTCCACAGCCCTCTTACTGAAACTGCTAGTGCAGTTAACATCTTTCAGAAATGAACCATTTCCTTACAGATAGATCAATGCTAGTGTTTGCAGAAGACAGAAAAACACCAGCACACTGATCCTCCCACAGACTTATTGTGTTTTTTTTTTATCATAGTTCATGAAAGATACTGCTCTCAGCTTCCCTCCTCCTCCTTTTAGCTCATAAGTTTACTTAGGAATAGAGGTCCTAATGTTTTATTTGTGGGTGGCAGTGTGAAAGAGTTTTTGTTTTGTTTTGGGGTTTTTTTTTTCCTTCTTCTTCTTCTTTTTTAAATGGAGTACTAATACCATTTGCCTCTTTAATTTCCATATCTCATCCATGAGGGTAAAGATATCAGAGGTTTTGTAAAAGGAGCATTTCTATGCTCCCTTTTCTATGGGGTGATTTGCTAACAGAGATCTGTGGGTCAGAAGCTGGAAAAATTCTTGTGAATATAACTAGTATACTTTGTTTTCTTTCATGTGTCCTTTCCAGTTATCAAAGATCAATAATTTTTAGCAGTTGATTGTCAGGTTTGGTTTGGATACCACAGATAATGTGTATCCTATAAAAAGAAGGGTGTTGGCCTAGGTTCATCAGGAGGAAGTAAAAGGCACTGTGTTGTGTCCTCTAGAGGACCCTTGTTTAGTACTTGCTTCCTTTAAATAGCTGTATTTGGGGGGAATCACATCCGAAATGAAGAAGTGCTTTGGGCCTGTGGAGTGGCCAGAGTGAGTAGAGCTTTCTTTTCCTTTAACACTCAGGAAAGTGGTAAAACCTGCCCCATCAGTCAGGGATGCTTGAGACAGTCATTTGCCAGGCATAAAACCATATTGGCCAACACAAGTGTTGTCACAAGTGCCTGACCTTGGACTTCGATCTCTGGGACTCACCTCTGACCTTTGCCTTTTTTTAAACCAACGTTGTCCTATGACTTGAGACTCAGGGGAAGCTATAATGATTATAAAACACAGGAAAATCAGAGTGTTTGAAGCACTGAAAAGGAGTTATGTAGAGGCCCACAGAAAGGCTGTTGGATTCTAATCACGGATAGCATGAAAAATAGGGCCATCAAACCCACTGTAGATTTTAGCATTGGTTCTGCCCCCTTACGGGAACTGCAACAGGACAGGGCATTTACTCTACTGGCTTTCATGAGGAGAAAATAAAGTACACCGTGTACTGTGTCTCTGGAGAAACTTAAGGAATATTCTGATGTAGGTTAGTTATAAGTAACTTCTCAGTATAGACGTTGATCCATTGGTATTTTCCAAATGTACTGATGTGCCCCCTTCTTCATGACCAGCCCCAGGAGATTAGCTTGAGCAAGTTTTGTTTCATTTTACTTTTCACAAAGACAAGTCCACTTACAGTCACCTTCATGTCAGAATGTTAGCTCTTCTCTCCCAGAAATCTTAATGACAAATCTGAAAAGAGACAAAAGGGAAGATAAGACTGTAGAATCTTGTGAACAGCCCATAGTCCGCGGAGGCCGTTCGTTGGTCTCCCTTCCCACCTGATGCCATGGAGGGCATCTGGCATCCTTGCCAAATCCCAGAAGTTCTTCTTCAGATGTTTCTAGTAAGACCGTCATGCTCTTCCTGGGAAACCCCTTTCTGTCACTTCATGGCATCGAGTATTAAACTTCCTTTAATTGCCCTTATAAGCTTATATATGTCCCTTTAATTCCCCCTCCCTGAACATATTTCTTTTATTTAGAAGTGCCTCTTGCTGCCAACAACTCTCCTGGTATTTGAAAATTTCAACAGTGCCCCTTTATCTTCTTTTCTCCAGTATAAAGACTGCCCATTTGTTTCAAGTAAAGCAAGGTAGTCAGACTAAAGGATTCTTTAGGTTCAAGACTGGTTTCTCTCCCCCTTCTCTCAGTAACCCCTGGTTCCAGGGGCCAGCGAAGGAGGTGTAACGGAAAGCACACAAAGTGCTGTGTATTCTTATTCAAATGAGGTCCTGGATGTTATCCTGTGATTCCTCCTGACCTGTCAGTCCACACTGGTTTCTTTAATCCAGAATCCAAATGAGAAGATTGGTTGCCTTAAGAGGAGGGTTAGCACAGTGACTGAAAGCAAAGACTTCTAGTGCTAGATACACCTGGGTTTGAATCCCAGCTCTACCACTCCCGAACTGGGGGGCATTGAACAGCTTACAGATTGGACTATTCCTCAGTTTTCCAATCTGTAAAATGGGAATGATAATCAGGGTCCCTATAAATATTATACAGAACGAATTCGAAGCACTTCGGTCAACACCTGCTATAATACAAGAACATATAACATAGATATGTATATAAGGTAGTAATAATGGCTACCACTTATTAAGCTATGGCATTGACAAAAATTGTACCTTTTTAAAATTGATGTATAGGTAACATACCATATCATGTTAGCTTCAGTTTTATAACAGAGTGACTCAATAATTACATGCATTATGAAATGGTCACTACAATAAACGTAGCTACCTTCTGTCACCATACAAAATGATTACAATATTATTGACTATATTCCTTTTAATGCCATGATTTATTTATTTTATAACTGGAAGTTTATACCTGTGAATTTCCTTCACCTATTTTGCCCATCCTCCCCCACTCCACCCACTCACTGGCAACCATCAGTTTATTTTCTGTATTTAGGAGTCTTTTTCTGGTTTTGTTTTGTTTTGTTTTGTTTGGATTCCACATATAAGTGTGTCATACAGCATCTGTCTGACTTGTTATAGTTAGCATAATACATTACTAGGTCCATCCACGTTGTTACTAATGGCAACATCTCATTACTTTTTATGGTTGAGTGATACTTCATTGTATATATACCCCACATCTCTATCCATTCATCTATGGATGGACACTTGGGTTGTTTTTGTATCTTGGCTATTGTCAAAAAATGTGACAATAAGCATAGAGATGCATATATCTTTTCAAGTTAGTGTTTTTGTTTTCTTTAGGTAAATATCCAGAGGTGGGATTACTGGATCATATGGTATTTCCATTTTTAATGTTTCAAGGAACTGCCATACCTATTTTCATAGTGACTGCACCAATTTGCATTCCCACCAATAGTGCATGAGGGTTCCTTTTTCTCCTCATCCTTGCCAACACTTGTTGCTTCTTGTCTTTTTGACATTAGCCGTTCTGACAGGTGTGAGGTGATAGCTCATTGTGATTTTGATTTTTATTCCCCTGCTGATGAGTGATGTTGTGCATCTTCTCATAGTCTTTTGGCCATCTGTATGTCTTCCTTGAGAAAATGTCTATCCAGGTCCTCTTCCCATGTTTTTTGTTTGTTTGTTTGTTTTTATTTCTTTTCAGCATAACAGTATTCATTGTTTTTGCACCACACCCAGTGCTCCATGCAATCCGTGCCCTCCTTAATACCCACCACCTGGCTCCCCCAACCTCCCACCCCCCACCCCTTCAAAACCCTCAGGTTGTTTTTCAGAGTCCATAGTCTCTCATGGTTCACCTCCCCTTCCAATTTCCTTCAATCCCTTCTCCTCTCCATCTCCCCATGTCCTCCATGTTATTTGTTATGCTCCACAAATAAGTGAAACCATATGATAATTGACTCTCTCTGCTTGACTTATTTCACTCAGCATAATCTCTTCTAGTCCCGTCCATGTTGCTGCAAAAGTTGGGTATTCATCCTTTCTGATGGAGGCACAATACTCCGTAGTGTATATGGACCACATCTTCCTTATCCATTCGTTCATTGAAGGGTATCTTGGTTCTTTCCACAGTTTGGCGACCGTGGCCATTACTGCTATAAACATTGGGGTACAGATGGCCCTTCTTTTCATTACATCTGTTATCTTTAGGGTAAATACCCAGTAGTGCAATTGCAGGGTCATAGGGAAGCTCTATTTTTAATTTCTTGAGAAATCTCCACCCTGTTCTCCAAAATCTCTGCCCATTTTTTAATCCGATCGTTGGGTTTTTGGTGTTGTCTAAGTTTTGTCTGTATTTTGGATATTAACCCCTTATTGAATATATCATTTGCAAATGGCATCTCGCATTCCGTAAGTTGCCTTTTTGTTTTGTTAATGGTTTCCTTCACTGTGCAAAAGCTTTTTAATTTTGGTGCATTTCTCATAGTTTATTTTTGCTTTTGTTTCCCTTGCCTGAGGAGACATATCCATAAATATGTTGCTAAGGCCGATGTCCAAGAGACGCTGCCTATGTTTTCTTTGAGGAGTTTTATGGTTTCAGATCTCACATTTAGATATTTAAAACATTTTGAGTTTATTTTTATGTGTTAGAAGAAAGTGGTCTAGTTTCATTCTTTTGCATGCAGCTGTCTGGTTTTCCCAACACCATTTATTGAAGAGACTTTGCACATTCATAGTCCTTTGTCATAGATTGACCGTGTAAGTGTGGGATTATTCTTGGGTTCTGTTCTGTTCCATTGATCTCTGCGTCTGTTTTTGTGCCAGTACCATCCTGTTTTTGATTATTGTAGATTTGTAGCATTATTTGAAATCTGGGATTGGGCTGCCTCCATCTCTGTCCTTCTCTCTCAAGATTGCTTTGGCTGTTGAGGGTCTTTTGTGTCCATACAAATTTAAGGATTATTTGACGGTGTAACATGGAATAAATGGAAAGATAATAACAAATAACTGGAAAGATATAACATGCTCATATGTTAGAATTAATGTTGCTGAAATGTCTATATTGCCCAAAGCAATCTACAGATAGAATGTAATCTCTATCAAAACACCAATACTATTGTTCACAAAACGAGAGCAGATAATCCTAGAATATGTACCATTCTTTTTTCCACTCCTACAGCTGCTCCCTGCCCAAATCCATCTGGATCTGGATCTCTCTGTGCTTTGAGAATGGCCAGGTGGTCTACTGCCATAGGCATGCAGATCACTAGTTCCAGGCCTTCCTAGTAAACTCCGCTCAGACCCAATCTGAACAAGCTAGAACAGCTTTCCTTCTCTTGGCTTTTCCAATATTCCATGGCAACACCAGTCTATATAATAACCAGTACTTGAGAAGATTAGTTTGTTTCCCCAAAGCTATTCAAAAAATACATTGTGTATCCTTCCCACCAGCCTCTAAGCCCCATCCTAGCTTCATCTCGGGTTTAAATATCTGTCGCTGCCTTCTCCTGTGGAAAAGGGACTTAGCAATGCCAAGTCAAAGTCCTGGTGTCTCTCTCCTCCCCTGCTGCCCCAGCAGCTAGTTCACAAGTCCCCTTGTCCCTCTTAACCGTGCTCTGGGCTGGCTGGTGCTGCCAGGATAGGTCATTCCCAGGTCTTTGCCTCGCCAGTGCAGCTGGCACAAAGGGCTGGAAGGAGGTGGTTGAGGACTGGTCTTCATAAGCAGGCTAGTCTCTGCCTGTTACACTGGTGACAGACCTGGCACACACAGGCATGCATTTTGTTACCCTCCCATCAACTGGACACCCCTGGCGAGGTTGGCCGTCATAGCTGTGAACCCTTCTCCATTCTAGGTCCTGTGTTCTCTCTTGCCCTCCTCTCCCCAGCATTCTCTGTAGAGCCTTAGAATGCCTTCTTCCCATTTCAGAGCATCTCCCTGGAATATTGATGGGATGGCCTGAGGGATGGTTCCTTTCCCTTCTGATTTGCCAGCATTAACACTTTCTGCTCTTTGGTCTGAAATTGAATGACAGGAGAAGGTCATTTTGTTTGTCCAACAGTCAAATCCAACTATTAGGAGAAAATACAGTGTTTTCTCCCTCCTGGAAGAAAATCTTATTAAACTAATTGGTCTATTTATATACCAGTCGTCTTCCTCTGCAATCAGACAGATTTTGAAAGAGGAAAAAATAGCCATTGCCTACATTTTAATGAGTTTCAAAGTACATTTGGATCCCGTTTTCTCAAGAGACGTTATTATACAGGGTTAGTTTAAAGTCTGTCCCCTGGAACACTCGACTGCTGACAACCAAAGCCTCCTGGGGCACAACAGAGCTTACCAGACATGCGAGTGCTGCCCCCGGCACTGGGTTCACAAAGAAGTTGCCCCAGTGCACCCTTCATCCTACACTCAGTATCTCCCTTCTATTGTTCAAGCAGACACAACTGAATGGCAAAACCTGACTGTTACTTGTATTTCTTATTTTAAGATGGTCTCTAGAAATCTTTGCTCTCAGAAAAACTATTTTCCAGAGACCATCCCCCACTGTTGGAAACTGTGAAAGCAGAAACAGACCTTGTTGTGTCTTTCTTGGCCACAAAGTCGAGTGGCAGGGAAAGCCAGATGAGCCTCAGGGTCAAGGCTGACGTCAGACTTCACTCTCAGAGGTGTGCTGTCCATGCCTCTGGCTTTAGGTGGAACAGGATGGACCTACAATGGTTTAACAAGATGCTTACTAATGCATTTATTGAGGGCTTGTTTTGTGCCAGGCATTTTCTTGTCATAACAACCTTATGAAGTACAGGAAGATTTCCATTTTATAATTGAGGAATCTGAGGCCCAGAGAAGGTAAGAAATTTGTGCAAGGTCACACAGCTCACTGGTACACGAATACACAGAGTCAAACTGCAGAGCCTAACCAGTTAACCTCTGTGCCCCTCTATCAAAGGAGCTCTTCTGTCCTTTCCTTGGTGTACAGGAGGCTTCCCAGGACATTCTGGTACAAACCCGGCCTATGTTTCAGTGGAGAGCTACCTTCAAGAGGACACAAATCTGTTTTCCCCTGTAGACCTACCTTTTCCTCAGCCGTGAAAGAACTGTTAAGCCTCTATGTATCTCTGATTGCTTCGGTAGTGAAATTCCACTTTAACGAGGACCCCCAAAGAAAGGAGACTACGAATTGAATGCATGCATTCTTGACCCCTCTCCTGTACCGGCTCTCCAGTTACCTTGACACTTACATTCGGGGTGGAAGCAGATTTTCCACCCCGGCCTTCTCACTTACTCTTTGCAGCTTATAAAGCACTTTTATTGACCCTAGAAAACATTCTGCTTCCTTTAGTAAATGTGTCCAGAATCTTTCCTGAAGTCACTTTCTTTTCTTCGTTGGCTGACTTCCTCATTTGGACCACGGCCGGAGAAAAGGTCGGTTGAGGTGAGGCAGGTTTACATATGACCTTAGACATGGACGGATGATTGCTTCAAACATTGTTGGTAACTTGTTCAGCATTTGGGTCCCGTTAGGGACGTAAGCAAACAGAGGACGTTTTCTGCAAGAAGGATCATGCATCACTTCATGGCAGCGGGAATGCAGCATGTAGGGAGAGTCTTGTGCCTGGCCTAGGGCAGCAAGTCCCCCTCCTCCTAACCCTGCACATCTCCAACAGGATGCACCATCAGAGCTTTCAGGACTGGGCTAGTGATAAATGTTCCCTTAACTCCCCATCTTTGTATCTTTGGAGCAGTAGTCGTGAAGAGAGGCTAAATGTTCCTCCTCGCAGTGGTACCCGTCCTGGCTTCTGTTTCATGGTATTCATCCTTCCTGCCTTTTAAAAAATGTATTTAATTATTTAATAATTATTTAAGTATAGTTGATACACAGTGTTATGGTAGTTTAAGGTGTACAACATAAATGATTTGACAAGTCTCTGTGTTCTGCTTTGCTTGCCACAAGGCGAGCTCTCCTCTGTCACCATACAACACTATTACAATACAACTGATTTGGGTCGCTCTGCTATCTTTTATCACTCTGACTTCTTCGTTCGATATCTCCTGCTACCCTTCACCCATTTTGCCCATCCCCCACAGGACCTCCCCCAATCCCTCACCCCCCAACTCCCTGGGAAACATCAGTTTGTTCTGTTTTTATGGGTCTGTTTCTGCTTTTTTGTTTTAATTTTCAGATTCTACATATAATTGAAATCATATGGTATTTGTCTTTCTCTGAGTTCTTTCACTTAGCATAATACCATCTAGGTCCATCCGTGTTGTCGCAATGCTGTCACAAATGGCAAGGTCTCATTCTTTTTTATGGCTGAAGCATATCTCAATGTACATATATACCACTCCTTACCCATTCACCTCAGTGGCCACTTGGTTGCTTCCATATCTTTGTTGTTGTAAATATTGCTACTATAAACATAGAGGTGGCATCTAGCTTTATGAATTTGTGTTTTTTTGTTTTCTTTGGGTAAATACCCAGAAGTAGAATTATGAGGTGTTATAGTATTTCTATGTTTTTTAAGATTTTATTTACTTATTTATTTGACAGAGAGAGAGAGAGAGACAGAGGGAACACAAGCAAGGGGAGTGATGAGGGAGAAGCAGGCTCCCCGTGGAGAAGGGAGCCTGATGCAAGCCAAGGCTCGATCCAAGAACCCCGAGATCATGACCTCAGCCAAAGGCAGATGCTTAACAACTGAGCCCCCCAGGCGTCCCTGGTGTTTCTGTTTTTAACATTTTGAGGAAACTCCATACTGTTTTCCACAGCAGCTGTACCAGTTTACATTCCCGCCAAGAGTATGTGAGGGTTCCTTTCCCCCCACATCCTTATTAACACTTGTTACTTCTTGTGTTTTTTATTCTCATTGTGGTGTTGACTTTCATTTCCCTGATGATTAATGATGTTGAGCATTTATTCATGTGTCTATTGGCCATCTGTAAGTCTTTGGAGAAATGTCTATAAAAGTTCTCAGCTCATTTTTAATTGGATTTTTGGTTTTCTGGTGTTGGGTTGTGTGAGTTCTTCTATAGTTGAGATACTAACCCCTCATTGGATATATCATTTGCAAATATCATCTCCCATTCAGTAAGTTGCCTTTTCATTTTGTTGATGGTTTTTGCCACTGTGCAAAAGCTTTTTATTTTAATATAGTCTCAATGATTTATTTTTGCTTTTGATTCCCTTGCCTGATGAGACATACCTAGAAAAATGTTGTGAAGGCCAGTATCAAAGAGATTACTGCCTATGTTCTCTTCTAGGGGTTTTATGGTTTCAGGTCTGACATTTAGGTCTTTAACCCTTTTGTATATGGTGTAAGAAAGTGGTCTGGTCTCATTCTTCTGCATGTAGCTATCTAGTATTCCCAGAGCCTTTAAAGAGACTGTCTTTTCCCGATTGCAATACCTCTTTGTCATAGATTAATTGACCGTATAAGCATGAGTTTATTTCTGAGCTCTCTATTCTGGCCTTTTGAAGTATGTGTCTGGTTTTGTGTTAGTACCATACCATTTGATAGATTTGCAGCATATCTTGAAATATGTGAATATGACACTTCAGCTTTGTTGTTCTTTTTTTTTTTTAAGATTTATTTATTTGACAGAGAGAGATCACAAGTAGGCAGAGAGGCAGGCAGAGAGAGAGAGAGGAGGAAGCAGGCTCCCTGCCGAGCAGAGAGCCCGATGCGGGACTCGATCCCAGGACCCTGAGATCATGACCTGAGCCGAAGGCAGCGGCTTAACCCACTGAGCCACCCAGGCGCCCCAGCTTTGTTGTTCTTTCTCAAGATGACTTTGGCTATCCAGGGTCTTTTGTGGTTCTGTACAAATTGTAGGATTGTTTGTTTTAGTTCTGTGGGAAAAAATTCTGTTAATATTTTGGTAGGGATTTCACTAAATCTGTAGATCACTTTGGGTAGTGTCGACAGTTTAACAATGTTAGTTCTTCTGATCCATGAGCATGGAATATCTTTCCAGTTGTTTGTGAGGTCTTCAATTTCTTTCATCAATATTTTGTTCATTTCAGAGTACAGGTCCTTGACCTCCTTGGTTAAATTTATTCCTAGTGATTTTATTCTTTTTGATGCAGTACTAAATGGAATTGTTTCCTTAATTTCTCTTTCTGCTACTTTGTTATCAGGATATAGAAATGCCAGCAGGGGTACCTGGGTGGCTCAGTGGGTTAAAGCCTCTGCCTTCAGCTCAGGTCATGATCCCAGGGTCCTGGGATTGAGCCCCACATTGGGTTCTCTGCTCAGCAGGGGTCCTGCTCCTCTTCTCTCTCTGCCTATTTGTGATCTCTGTCAAATCAATAAATAAAATCATTGGAAAAAAAAAGAAATGCCAACGGATTTCTGTGTGTTAATTTTGCATCCTACGATTTTACTGAATTTATTATTTTTCATAGGCTTTTTTTGGTGGAGTCTTCAAGATTTCCTATAGGTAGTAACATGTCATCTGCAAATATTAACAGTTTAACCTCTTCCTTGACAATTTAAATGCCTTTTATTTCTTTTTCTTGATAATTGCTGCCACTGGAATTTTCAGTACTATGCTGAATGAAAATGGTGAGAGTGGACATCCTTGTCTTGTTCCTGATCTTAGAGGAAAAGCTCTCAGTTTTTCCCTACTGACTTACATTAGCTGAGGGTTTCTTATATGTGGCCTTTATTTTGTTAAGGCATGTTCCCTCTAGCCCCACTTTGTTGAGAGTTTTTATCATGATCATATGTTGAATTTTGTCAGATGCTTTCTCTGCATCTACTAAGATTTTTTTCATTTTGTTAATTGATTTGCAAATATTGACCCATCAGTACATCTCCAAAATAATTCCACTCAGTCGTGGTGAATGATCTTTTTAGTGGATTGTTGAATGCAGTTTGCTAATATTTTGTTGAGGACTTTTGCTTCTGTGTTCATCAGGGATATTGGCCTGTAGTTCTCTTTTTCTGTACTCTCTAGTCTGGTTACGGTATCTGCATAATGCTGGCCTCATAGAATGTACTTGGAAGCTTTCCTTCATTTTATGGAATAGTTTGAGAAGAATAGATATAAAATTTTCTTTAAATGTATGGTAGAATTCATGTGCGAAACCACCTGGTCCTGGACTTTTGTTCATTGGGAGTTTTTTGACTACTAGTTCAATTTCATTAGTAGTAATTGGTCTGTTCAGATTTTCTATTCCTGATTCAGTTTTGGAAGATTATATGTTTCTAGGAATTTACCCATTTCTTCTAAGTTGTCCAGTCTGTTGGCAAATAATTTTTTGTAGTAGTCTCTTACAATTCTTTGTATTTCTATGGTGTCAGCTGTGACTTCTCTCTTGTTTCTGATTTTTGGGGGTCCTCTTTTTTTTATTAAGGAGTCTAGCTAAAGGTTTATCGATTTTGTTTATCTTTTGAAAGAGCCAGCTCTTGGTTTCTTTGATCTTTCCTATTGTTTTTATAGTCTATGTTTTATTTATTTCTGCTCTAATTATTTCTTTCCTTCTACTAACTTCAGGCCTTGTTCTTCCTTTTCTAGTTCCTTTAGGTATAAGTTCAAATAGTATGAGATTTTTGTTTCTTTTTTTTTTTTTCTTGCTTCTTAAAGTAGGCCTGTATTTTTAGAAATTTCCCTCTTGAAACTGCTTATGCTGTGGCTCAAAGATTTTGTTCTACTGTATTTTTATTTATCTTCAGGGGTTTTTTTTATTCTTATATGCTTAGTAGCATGTTACTTAGCTTGACATGTTTGTGTTTTTTCCATTTTTTTTTCTTATGATTGATTTCTAGTTTCATACTGTTGTAGTCAGAAAAGATGTAGGAAGGATTTCAATCTTCTTAAATTTATTGAGATTTGTTTTGTGGCCTAGTGATCTATCTTAGGAAATAGTCTTTGTGCACCTGAAAAGAATGTATTCTGTTGTCTGAAAAGAGTGTATTCTGTTGTTTTGAGATGGAATGTTTTATTTTATCTGTTAAGTCCATCTGGTCTAATGTGTCATTCCTTGTTTTATTATTTATTTTCTGAATAGATGATCTACCCATTGACATAAGTGGGGTGTTATAATTCCCTACTCTTATGGTATAACTGTTAATATATCCCTATGTATAGGTTTTGGTGTGAGGCTCATATAACATCCTAAATATACAGCAGTCCATATTCAGTTGATGGTCACTTAAGTTCAAAAATAACTCTTTTTTTTTTCTTAATTCTTGGATATCAGGCCTTTATCTATAATGTCATTTGCAAGTATCTTCTCCCATTCTGTGAGTTGCCTCTTAGTTTTCTTGACTGTTTCCTTCGCTGTACAGAAGCTTTTTATCTTGATGAAGATCCAGAAGTTCATTTTTGCTTTTGTTTCCCTTGCCTTTGGAGACATCACATCATTAGCCATTGGGGAAATACAGATCAAAGCCACTATGAGAAACCACCTTCACCAGTTAGAATGGCAAAAATTAATAAAACAGGAAACAACAAAAGTTGGCAAGGATATGGAGAAAGGGGAACTGTCCTACACTGTTGGTGGGAATGCAAGCTGGTACAGCCATTCTGGAAAACAGTATGGAGGTTCCTCAAGGTGTTAAAAATAAAGCTACCCTATGCCCCAACAATTGCACTACTAGGTATTTACCCCAAAGATACAGATGTAGTGAAAAGAAGGGCCATATGCACCCCAGTGTTCAAAGCAGCAATGTCCACAATAGCCAAGGAATTGAGATGCCCTTCAACAGGTGAATGGATAAAGAAGATGTGATACATATATACAGTGGAATATTATTCAGCCATCAGAAAGGATGAACACCCACTATTTGCATCAACATGGATAGAACTGGAGCAGGCTATGCTAGGTAAAGTAAGACAAGCAGAGAAAGATGATTGTCATATGGTTTCACTCATGTAGAACATAAGCAATAGCACAGAGGACCATGGGAGAAGAGAGGGAAATCTGAAGGGGGAGAAATCAGAGGGGGGGATGAACCATGAGAGGCTAAGGACCTCAGGAAACAAACTGAGGGTATCAGAGGGCAGGGAGCTGGGGCGATGGGGTAACAGGGTGATGGATATTAAGAAAGGCACGTGTTGTGATGAGCATGGAGTGTTATATGCAACTAATGAGTCACTAAACACTACATCAGAAACTAATGATGTACTATACAGTGGGTAACTGAACATAATAAAAAATAGGATTATTTATTTGAAAGAGAGAAAGCAAGAGACAGAGCACAAGTGGAGAGCGGGAGAGAGGGGGAGAGGGAGAGGCACACTCCCCATTAAGCAGGGAGCCCACTGTGGGGCTCAATCCCAAGACCCTGTTATCATGACTTGAGCCAAAGGCAGACACTTAACTGACTGAGCTACCCAGGTGCCCCAGTTCAAACATATTCTAAAAAAATTTTTTTACTCCCCATTCCATGTTTTATGTGTATCACATATTTTATGTAGTCACATTTTATATTTTTTATTTATAATTTTCTTCTAATTATGGCCTTTTCTTTTGCACTTAAAAAAGTCCCTTTAAGGGGCACCTGGGTGGTTTAGTGGTTAAAGCATCTGCCATCGGCTCAGGTCATCATGATCTCAGGGTCTGGGGATCGAGCCCTGCGTCGGGCTCTCTGCTCAGCAGGGAGCCTGCTTCCTCCTCTCTCTCTCTGCCTGTCTCTCTGCCTACTTGTGATCTCTGTCTGTCAAATAAATAAATAAAAATCTTAAAAAAAAAAAAAGTCCTTTTAACATTTCTTGTAAGGCCAGTTCAATGTTGATGAACTTCTTTAACCCCTGTTTGGGAAAGTCTTTGTCTCCAATTCTGAATGGTAATCTTGCTGTTTAAAGTATTCTTGGTTTTAGGTTTTTACCTCAGCACTTTGCAGGCCAGAAGAGAGTAGCATGATATATGTAAACTTTATGCTAAAAAAACAACTGATACCCTCATGGGGTTTCCCTTATAAGTAACTAGCTGCTTCTCTCTTGCTAGTTTTAAAATTCTCTATCTTTAATCCTTGACATTTTAATTACATGTCATAATGTGAGCCTCCATAGGTTCATCTTATTTGCAGTACTCGTTGCTTCCTGGAACTGGATGTCTGGGTTTTTCCCCAGAAGCTATCACTTCTTCAAATAAGTTTCTGTCTCTCTCTCTCGCGCGCGCGCGCTTCTCTTCTTCTGGGACCTCATAGTGCGAATGTTTGTTTGCTTGACACTGTCTAAGAGATCCCTTAATTTGTCATTTTTAAAGATTCTTTTTTATTATTTGCTGTTCAGCTTGGGGTTTTCCTTTATCATTTGCTAGATCACTGATCCATTCTTCTGCATCTGCTAATGGACTATTGATCCCTCTCATGTACTTTTCCTTTATTATATTTTTCAGCTGATTCTTTTTTATATTTTCTATTTCTTTGTTGAAATCCTCATTTCATCCATTCTTTTCTTCAGTCCAGTGAAAATCTCTACATTACTTTAAACTCTTTATCAGCATATCGCTTATCTCCATTTCATTTAGTTCTTTTTTTGAGGTTTTTGTCCCGCTCTTTCATTTGGAACATATTCCTCTGTTTCATTTTGCTTGACTTTCCATTAATTTTTATGAATTAAGCAGAATAGCTACTTCTCCTAGAGCTGAAGGGATGGTCTGTTGTAGGATTGTCCCCCTATAGACTATGTGTACCTGGTGACTTTGGTTCACTGGAGAGGCTAGGGTGGGCTGGGAGTCCTGGGGCACCCTGCTGGGATGGCAGGAGTTGAAGTGGGTTTGGACTGACAGTCCCGTGGCTCTTTATGCAGAGGGTGCCCTGGCAGGACAGCTGGCATGGGCTGGGGCCCTCCCAGAGAGCAGAAGGCACTCTAGCAGGATAGCTGAAGCTGGTGCAAGCCAGGGAGTCCCCAAGTATTTGGCACAATAGGCACCTGTAGCCAAGGCTGTTACTGCCCAAGGTGCTCTAACAGGGGGGCCCTGGTTGGGCTGCTGGAACGGAGTTAGAAGGTCCCAGAGCACTTTGTACTAGGGGGGCCCTAGCAAGTCATCTGGAGGCAAAGTGGTGTGGCCTGGAGTATCTCAGGTATGGTGTGCTGTGTCACCTTGGTAGGAAATCTGGAACTGTCGTGAGTGCTGACCACAAGTGCCCTGGGGGCTGCCTTGCTGGGGCCACCCCGGACCAAGGGCCGGGGGTTCACTGAGGTGTCAGGCTCACTAGGGCACTGGACCTTGCTCCTCTTTATGCTACCAAGGTGGAAGGGGACTGCACTCATAATACTCGCCAGCCCCTCCAGCCTGGAGAGATTCCTAGCACGTCTCCTGCCATTTGTCAAGCTTCTAGGGCTGAATGCTTTATATTATAGTTGTACTCTTAAGTGATTTTTTTCTGTGCTCCAGGGCAATTGAATCTACTCAAAGTCTCTCAATACTATTCCTCCCCACTTCGGTTTGCAACATTGAGTGTCCCTTTATGAGCATGTTATCATGTCTCCATCTAGCTTGTGTTGTGCAGAAGCTGTTCGGTCAGCCCCCAGTTCCTCTCCAGGGAGAACTGCTTTATAAAATAGGTGTAGATTTGATATGTCCAGGGATGAGGTGAGTGTGGGGTCTTCCTAGGTTGCCATCTTGAACCAGAAGCCCTACCTTGGCTTTTCTGTCCCTGTGCCAGGGCTCAGACCATGCAGTCAGTGAGTGAAGCCTACTAGCTGTGAGGCAGTGTGGAGTGGTGGGGCATGTGGCTGACCAGGGATCATATGCTCCATCCGAAAAAGCAGCCACTGCTGGACTCTAGGCCTGTAGATCAACCAGTGCAAGTTTAGTGTTCTAGAATATTCTGTTTTCCAAGAGAAAGTGAAAAATTTGACTCTTAAATGACATTTCCTAGTTTTTAAATATTTGACAAGTAATTAAAGTTATTTTAAAACATGCTGTGTGAGCCAAATAAGATGTCTGAGGCCTGGGGCTGGTCTTATTTCTATACTCTCTCTCCTTTTCCCTAGTCTTGCCTGCCTTACCAGCTTCATCTCTTACCCTCTCACCAAATGTTGCTATCTCAGACAGATCTCTAATCCTTGCCTGCACCCTGGATTTACTTGACTAGTCATTTCCATGGGGATGTCTGCACACTTCAAATGCAAAGCTGAGCTCAGCCTCCCAGCTCTGCGCCCTGTCAGGTCTTGAGAAATGCTGGATGTTTTCGTTCCATTCCCCCAAAAGACTGCTATTACTAATGTTACTGCTTCTGTGGTTAATGCTACCAGTAATCTATTGCCCTTTTTTTGTTACTGATGTCTGTTATCCAGTACCAACCCTCCAGCAGTCAGCCAGAACAGACCGTGTGACCCTGCACTCCAGCTCACCCTCACTGCAAGGCCAGCCAGTGGGGATTGTGTTCCTTCTTCTTCCACAAGCCCTCTAGGACTTGCTCCTGTTTTTTTCCCCTCCACTAACGAGAAACCTTGCTAGTTTCTGAACTTGTCCAGTCCTCTCAGCTATTTTCTCCACCTCTTAACTGTCCACCCACCACCAATAATTTTATCTCCTCCTTCGGGACATACCCAGTACACTGTGGCTGGAGCCTCACTCACCTCTCTCTAGGACTCCAGTGGCTCCCATGGGCTAGCCCTTCCGGCACTCCACCCCTCCCCTGGCTCCCCAACCATCCCCACGTGCCAGTCACACCACACTGTATGTTCCTCTGCACCTGTGCTGGCTTTTGGGCACGACTGTCTTCATCCTTCAGGCCCGTGTTCATTCCCTTCATCCTCCTCCTCTCTCGTCAAGTGCCACCAAGGAGTCGTGACCAGGCCCTCCTCAAAGCCACCAAGCCTTCTCTTTTCATTTCACCCAGCTGTGATTGCCACAAAGCTTCCTGGCCTCTTCCCCCTTCACTCGATCAGCTCCTTCATGGATGGGCACTGTCTTTGCCGTCTCTGTCCCCACAATGGCTGGTACACAGCCTTGCGTGCACTAGACACCACGTAAACCTTTGTAAATTGATCCCCCTTTTATACTGGAGAATGGCTGTGTCTAACGGGCTCAGAACAAGATATTAAAAGTCAAAACTAAACTGTCTGGTTATTCAGAAGGACCTACCAGAACCCAAGAGAAGGTATCAGGCTAGTGAAAGGGTTATTCTGATGGTCTCCCTTTCCAGGGATGCAGCGTTTAGAGGAAGAACAGCCGTGATTTGGTCTCCTTTCCCCTCATGCCCAGTGCCTCTCCACAGTGCCCCTTGGAAGTCTGGCTTCAGTGCCAGAGGCAAAGAAAAATGGACAGAGTCTGCTGGACACTGGGTTTCTGCCACTCCGGCGGCGAGAGCCAGGCACTGTTCCTTTTGCCCAGAAGAACAAGTTGTACCTGCACACTCACAAGATGTCCTCTGCTCTCCCCATTGGCAGGCCTGGGAATTTCCCACAAGCCCCTGGGGTCTGCTCTACCATCCTTGTACTCTGAGGTTTTCTGCAGCATTGTTTGTTAATTAGCTCTTTTTTTAAAGATTTTATTTATTTATTTGACAGTGAGAGATCACAAGTAGGCAGAGAGGCAGGCAGAGAGAGGGGAAGGGAAGCCGGCTCCCTGCTGAGCAGAGAGCCCGATGCGAGACTCGATCCCAGGACCCTGAGATCATGGCCTGAGCCACCCAGGCGCCCCTGTTAATTAGCTCTTAGAATAGATGTCTGTTCCATTAAGGATTGCATCCCTGTGCTTGTTTCTCTTGTGTACGTATTTCCCCCTTCCTTTCTGAGTGCACAGACTGATCCAAGAGAACCTAGGCAGCATGAACGCCTTGCTCTCACAGAACCGAGCTAAATGCTTGGACCTGTGCCGCTCTGAAAGCCCCTCAGACTTTCGGGCTGCATCTCCACTCCAGCCCCACCTATGGCCCTGAATTCTTTGTCCGTAGGAGGGAGGAAAAGCTGTTAAATCCCACTGCATTTTTTTCTTGGCTCCCTTGGAGGGTTGTTCAGCATGTTCTGAGGTCTCTCCTGTCAGCTACGCGTAGAGAGTTCTGCAGCCTTCTCCCCACCCCAGGGTCACCAGTGGAGGCTTTGCAGCTCTGGACCCCTGGCCAGGCCGGGATGCTGCCTCCCAACACTGCCTTCAACCACATGGGCTTTTTATTTACTGTGAATATTCCACAGCAGAGCGAGATCTTTTCTCTTGTTCTCACAGATCAAACTTGGTTTAAAATAACTTGATTTAAACTTTACCACAAAACTTCTTAATCCAAGGCCATTATTACTTTGAATTATTATTTTAAATCAGCTTGAGTGTCTTTAAAATTGAAAAATCACATTGTGGCCCTGAAAAGCAAATTATCCTGTGCGAATCCTTGGTTTGGACAGGATCAAAACACCTTATGGGCCTTTTTGTCAAAGACGATTTTGTTCCAAATATCCTGATAGGAGCTCAGCCTAAGGAAAGTTACCTGATTGGTATATATACAGAGGATTTATCTACACACATTGCTTAAATGATCTATGTAGGAAGCTTCTCAGTCATTCACCATTTCAAAATAGAAGGGTAGGAGAAGAGAGCACCTTTGTTGCATAAAGAGAAGTGGCCAACTTTGGGTTTTTTTTACTCTTGCAGCTTCTTCCCACAGATCTTCAAAATAATGACCCTCACTCTTCTCTCTGTGGTCTTGTCAGAGGGTAGGAACCCTGGCCGGCTGGTCAGGTCCTCAGAAAATGGCACAACTGTTCTTAAAAGTAGCCCTATTCATAAGCTGTGGGCTGTCGGCAACTGCAGTGTTGGAGAAAGGCACACTATTTTATAAAGAGTTTTTCTTTAAAAGGGAAAGAAAAATACATGGTATTTACAGTGAAGAAAACTGGACCCTTCAGCTTTATTTTAGTGGCCACGTCTGAAATGGAAGTGGCAAAGGCCATAAATACACACAAGCAATTGCGCCTTTCAGGGATGACTCATGCTGGCGGTGCCCATAATGGAAAATTCAGCCAGTTAAGCAAGATCAGCCAGAAAGCCTCACACAGGCTCCTCTGCCAGCGCTGATGTCTACCATCTTGTGACCTAATTGTTGCATGTTATTGAATGATCGACTCTCTTTCTTCCCCTCTCAGTTCATGACCAAGAACCCCACCATGCGCCTGGGCAGCCTTACGCAGGGCGGAGAGCATGCCATCTTGAGACATCCTTTCTTTAAGGAAATCGACTGGGCCCAGCTGAACCATCGCCAAGTAGAACCACCTTTCAGACCCAGAATCGTAAGTATTTAAGACCATCAGAGTAGACTTTCCTCTTTCTTAAAATGTCTCCATGTTCTACAAAATCTGTTGTCCCCTATGGAATAACCGAACCAGAAGTTCAGCCTCATCCCTGCAAGGTGGGCTCACCCAAGAGGAGGCTGGCCCTTGAGGCAGCCTCTCTCTCCTTCCAGGTTACTTCTCTCAAATTTTTCACCTCTTGCTTGCTCTGGAATCCATTCTCCCTTAACCTAAACTTTCTGGAGCATAAAAGACCTAAAACTTTCTAGGTTTCCCCAAAAGAGTGGGGCTGAGAAATTCATCATTCTTAAAGTTTCCTCACACTCCCCCAGTACCTTTCCCAAGCCCTCAAGGCAGTAGAAAAGGCATGAAATGCTACCCATCTCACTGAACCTGGCTCCTTGGCTTGGACAGCCTGGGTCTGGATCAGCTACTGCTGCCCAGAGCTCAGGCCAAATCCCTTTTGACTCGAGAAATACCGGGCATGCCAGGGATACCTTCCCAAGCAAGGTAGCTGAGGGGGCACTCCTGAGGGTGGTCTAGCTCTGGCTTTGGGTCGAGAGATCCACAGTGGAGAAAGCAGAAACATACCTTCAACTTAGACCTCTCATTTTTCTTACCTAACAATGGCAGAAGTGAGCTTTCCAGCATTAGTTTATAAAGATGTAAAATATCAACATTTCCAAACATACAGCCAGCTTAATCTGTAACAGCCCCCAAGGTTGGGCACCAGGCACCCAGCCATCGAGCCACTTCCTTTACCAGGCCTCCCCTGCCAATGCCTCAGGTAGGAGGGAAGGCTTTGCCAGCAAGACAACGAGAAGCCAACTGGTGAGTAAAGCAAGAGGCAGTTGCTTCCTAAACTCTGTGCTTCCACGTCTTTCAAGAAAATCTCTTCACACCTAGAGTCCTGTGTATAAGCAATTGGTGAGGCAAGTGTGAACTTACACTCTGTTGACAACCAAGTGTGTGTGTCCCTCAGTAGAGCCCGTTGAGAAGAGGCATTTTGGTAAAATGCCAACTAAAGGGTGATGGAGAGGGCTGGATCAGGTGACCGAAGTAATTGCTTTGCCTCCTGCTGGCCTGAGGCAGCCTTCTCAGCAAGATTTCTGTGGGGTTAGTGAAGTGGGGGTTCCCAAATGCCCATAACAATACATGGCACAGCAGAATTACTACAATGCCCTTAGTCCTAATGGTCCTAACGGTAAATACTGCTGCTCCCAGGGCCGCAGAGCCCTTCTGACCTCCCTGGTGAGGGTGCAGGCCCAGGGAAGAGGAGAAAGCCTCCTGTGCCTAAAATCTGACCCTTGTTTCCTTTTGACAGAAATCCCGAGAAGACGTCAGTAATTTCGACCCTGACTTCATTAAGGAAGAGCCAGTTTTAACCCCAATTGATGAGGGACATCTTCCTATGATTAACCAGGATGAATTTAGAAACTTTTCCTTTGTGTCTCCAGAATTGCAACCTTAGCCTTATGGGGAATGAAAGGCATGATAGGAGAATCACAAGCAGATCCAGACTTTCCAGGAATTTCCTTTGTGGGGCATTCCCCAGTATCAGCCTTAGAACAAGAACCTTACCTTCAGAGCGCAGGTGGAAAACTCTGAAGGACAGAACTTCAGGAGGTCAGCTCTTTCAAGTCCTCATGAAGACAGGGTGCTAGAAAGAGGGGATACCGAAATGAGATTTCATGAAGAAGTAAGTATACTGCTCAACCTAGGAGTTTCCATGTTTCCTCTGGGCTTGGGATATTAGAAGGAACCAACACAAGAGAAGGTGTGAAGAATCAACTCGATCCTAGAGATTCTGAGCCAACCGGCTTTTCACTTCAACAGGCAAATCAAGACTTGGTCTGGGCCACTCTGTGCTCTTCTTAAGCCAGTGAGCACTGGATACCAGCAGACTGCAAGAAGTCTGTAAATGCTAATGAAGAATTTGAAGGTAAGGAAATGAATGGCTTTCCAAGCAGAATGATTTACTCTGAAGAAACAAAACTCACAGCATAAAGCCCTGTCTTGAAAACAGATGCTGGGCAACCAGACAACTGTTCCAGCTTATTCTCTTATCCTCACTTGAACGGATATTTATTGAGTGCCCAGTGAGACGGTGCCATGCGCCCAGCTAGTGTAAACAGATTCGTGTGCACTGAACGTTCATGCTCCGGACCACTTATGTACCTGAATGGTGTTTGCATTCTGTGAAATGCCTCTCCATGTTGC
This sequence comes from Mustela nigripes, assembly GCF_022355385.1. Lineage (NCBI taxonomy): Eukaryota > Metazoa > Chordata > Mammalia > Carnivora > Mustelidae > Mustela > Mustela nigripes. The sequence continues at coordinate 107,161,426 of NC_081569.1, forward strand.
ATATATCATGCTTCTTTGTCTCCACATAACTTTGTCCACAGAAGAGGGCTCGCTGCCACAAGGGCAGCTGTCTACGCAAACAGCAGGTGAGCCAGGGGCTTGCTGCCCAAGGACTTGTGAAAGCTCAGCGTGGGATGATGTGTGATCCCGCACCATACTCAGTGAAGAATCGCACGCCACTCATGTCAGTGGCCAGACTTATGGCTTACACATTAGCAGGTTATTTAAGTTATATTTTAAGAGACAGAAATGTTTGGTATGCATTTTAATAATTAGAAATGACTCTTACAAACAGGACATTTACCGAAGGACCTTAGAATATGTACTCATATGCAGCTGGAGAATTTTGTCTGTCTGGAAATAAATGCATTTTGTAGCAAAAGTAAACTTTCTGTCTAGGATGATTTGTCCCATCCCCACGAGGACATGAGATATCTAAAAGGTTTTGAGCAGAATGGCTAGAACTCCTAAAGCAAATTCCTGGAAAGCTGATAGAACCTGTGTCTCCCTAAGCGGACTTGACCTCTTACTGCCCAGAACTTCTGTTCTGACTCAGGGTACTGACTGCTAAGCTGTGCCGCGACAGAGCAGTCCTCTGTCTCAGTGCCTCAGCACAACGTTGATTTCTCAGTCGCATAAAACACAGTGCAAGTTCAGTGGCCCTCTTGGATCTCATAAATATGCTGTCTGGAAAATATAGCTTCTAAGATTGCCATAGCAAGGAAGAAAGAGGGAGGAGGTGCTTAACTACATCCCCAAGAAGGATACGCTGCATCACTTCTGCACCCAAAGATTGGCCAGAACATGGCCTCTGTTTACAAACCCAGTGCAGAATTACAGAGCAGCCAAAGGGTATCTAGCCACTATTGAAAATCTCTGTCCTGAGTTCTTTTTTGTATTGCCAGCTGAAAAAGGACTTTTGAATGAACAGAGTCACTAGGGACCTCCATTTACTTTTGTTTAGCGCCTAGTGGTGCAGAGACACACCCAAGCTACACAATTTCACTACATCTTCTGGTCCTTCTACCACCGTTTTCAGTGTGACTATCAGAGTTTATTTTATAAATAAGAAGAGAAAGGCTCAGAGAAGTTTAATTGGTTGCCCAAAGGTTTCAGACTTGGGAAGGAGTGGATCTAGTCTAGAGCCTAAATCATTGAAGTTCTAATCCACCAGACTTCTGGGAAGGGAGGGATTTTTCTATTTTGGTGGGCAGTGACGGGACCAGGAATCTTCATAGCTAGGTGCCAGCTCAGTCTTCTATCTATGGCTGTGTGGGGCTGAGGAGCTACTTGATGTGGTTTATTTACTCCCCCCAGGTCAAGAAGGATGAACAAATAAAGCATACCTCCTAGGTTTATTTACAAAAACCATCATAGCCCCACAAAGGCCCGAAATGGTCTCTTTAATCACTCAGCAGCTTCCCTTTTCACAATCTATTCAGACCCACTACCTGGGCTGCCCAGTTTGGTTTAAGTCCATTCTTTCAATCCCAGGCCTACCCAACAGGATATCAGCGATCATGCCAGGAGAGGATTTCCAGTGCGCTGCTTCCTCCCTCCTCTATGTGAGGAGAGAGAGGCTAGGTACAGGATGTTTACCTAAAGCTCCAGGAGTCTCCAAGTCCAAGGCTAGGGCTCTTCACATCTTTAATCCATTCTTCTAAATCTCGGGTCCTTTCTGAGGATCAGCAAGTTCACACGCCCAGACTTCCTGCAATAGACTGGACATGAGCCATTTGGTCAGCAGGTGCTGAGTCTGCTGGGGCTGCTGGGGCAGCCGGGTTTCCCTCCCGCTCAGCTGAGGGCATGGAAGTCAAGATAAGGTCACTCTTACCCTTTCCCGCAGTACCATCTTGCCTCTCGGATAAGGAATCTTGAAAAACAATCAGGCCTTATCACCCTCCTGTCCTCCCCACTTTGTCCTCACCCCCATACCCATCCCTCCCTGCTTTCCCAAACTATCCCCCTATTAAGTCCATGAAGGGTGGAGAATTTGAAAGGAGAATGGGTATGTTGAGACTTTGATCAGCTTTGACCCCAGAAGATGTTTTCACTTACTAATGACTGACATTTAATTCCGGTGTGAGGCTCTCTTCCAAATGTTTACGTGTATTTACTCATTCAAAATCCCAAGAAGTGGCCACTCTCTATTGTACAGATAGGGAAACAGATACAGAGAGATTACCTGACTTGTCCCAAGGCCTACACTAAAGCATTACGGTCAGGACTTGAACCAAGCAGTTTAACTCCAGAATCCCCACTTTTAGTCAGGTTCGTGAGTGCCTTCTATCAAGGCCAAATTTAATTTTTCCCGGTTTTGTAGGGTTTTGAGAACAAGAAGGGTGTAGACTGGGCTTCGCAGGGAACGCGAGATAAACTGCCAGCCGGGCAGGACAGTGTGAGTCATCCTGTCTGCAGAACCATTTATCAGCAGCAAGATTATATGATTTGTGTGTCAAGGGCCCGGAACCACTAACCCCGTCCAAGGAACGGGGGCAGACTAGACTGATGCAATCTGGATCCAGGCCTCCGAGGAAGAGGAAATGGTCTGGGTCGTACTGAGACATCTGAACCCCATCTGAACCCCTGAGGAGCACTCTGACCCGAGGTGGGGTTTCCAGGCCTTTCCTTGTGCCCTACCCCCCACCCCAGGGTACTCCTGTTTTCAGTAACTTACCACCCAGCTTACCACCCAGTGATGCCTCACTGGGAAGAAGGTGTGTAGTGTGGGGCCGACTGTGGCAGCTGGGACAGCTACAGAGCTGCTAGAACCTGGTAGCAAAGAAAAGAAGGGAAAAAAAAAAAAAAAAAAAACACTTATTTCTTACTTACTGATCTCAATTTGGTATATGTGGCCTCACAAATATCCCAGCCACCGCCGCTTCGGCCTTGACCATTATGGTGGGCCAACACCATAATATTTTGTCCAATCTTTAATCCCAAATTTGGTCACCCTGATTGCTTCATCTGGCTGCACTGATGCAAGGATAAGACTCAGAGACAGCCTGAGACATTTGCAGTGGAAATCAACCCGGGGTCAGATGTTTCTCCAGAGTTGCAGGCTGAACACCGTGGATGGGAGCGTGGTTATAAATGGGCCTTTGTAGTCTCCCTTCCTTCCTGTGCTGAATTAGAACCACAGCGAAGAATGCCACGGTCAGCTTCATCCAGTCCTGGCTGCCCCCACCCTCACCTCCACTCTCTGGGCAGGCACTCGTCCCCTCCTGCCACCTCCCTCACTCACCCCCATGAGCCGATCCCTTCTGTGCGCTCTCCCTCTAGCATTTTGCTTTTTCAGAGCTCAACAAGTTGGAGGCAGTTTTCCAACCCCCAGGACTCCATAAAATCCTGATCTGCACATTTATCTCATAGGCTCTTTGAGAACCCAGAAAGGGCCACTACCATCGTCTTTCTCTCAGGTGTTCCTGTGTCTTCGGCATCCCTCTGCGTCAGCCCCTCCCCCGCTACAGACCACCCGTGAGCGTGCTCCTGCCTCCTCGCAGGGGTTCAGGAGTCCTGACTGGAGTACTGTGCAGACCTAGGAACCGGATTTGCCCTTTATTCTTCGGGAAAGGCATTATTGCCCCTAAAGGACAATGTTCTCATTTGTGAGATGGGAGAATAGCCCTTGCCAGCCTTCTGTTATTACTGCAGAAACTCACCAGATTATTCTAGGTCAAGCACTTCAGCCAGGGCTGGGACAGAGAAAATGGTCAGTGGGTATTGGCAATGATTGTCCGCGATTGCAGAGCAGTGAGGGAAGGCTGCGGGGCCAGGGGGGCTGTCCACCAGAACAGGGGCAGAAGGGGACGCCTGTGTTCCTCATGTAGCCCATCTCACCTGACGGGGAGGCTATGCCAGCTCCAAGCTGGGGGGCTTTTGCTTTTCTGGCTGGTTGGCTGCAGAGATTTCTCAGGAGGCTCTTTTAAAAATTTCTTGCAGGCTGTTTTGAGTTCATGCTGCTGCCCTGATTGACATGCACGACTCGTACTGTGCTTGAAACTGTGCTGCTGGGTATAAAAAAGAGTCTAAGAAATACCTGGTTTATCCTAAAGTAGCTCTTTCCTCAAGCCTTTCAGGAAAGCTTTTGTTCTTTCATATTTAACCCAAAGGCACATTTAAGTCCCTTCTGACCAGGTAACAGAGACCATACCCCAACCCCAGTCCCTGCTGGTCACCCTCTGGACACTCAGCATATCTGTGGACCAGTTCAGAAGAAAGAGGATGCATGTTCAAGGTGTTCGTTCCCTAGGTCCTGGCATGCCACTAGTAGAAGCAAGGTGTTTGACTTCCTAGATGAAGATCTCTGTGTTGAGCGTCCCTAATAAAATGAGACCCTGAAGACCTATGTATTCTTACCAGAAACTGGGCATTACACCCCTGTTCCCATGTACCATCCTTCCACACCTCCCAGGACTGCCTTTCTCAGGCCACCAAGGCAGTTCTAACCCACAGAGGTTCCATTCTTCTAAGGGCTTGGACCGCAGCTAGAAGAATTCCAGCTAAACAGAGCAACAATTGTGTAGGCACCGAGGGTGGTCAAACATGCAAGTGGCTTGTAGAGGTTGAGATGAGAATTTTCTTTGCAGAGATTTCAAATTAGAAACCAGAGATAATCTAGTAGTTGTTTGACCTGACAGTGTCAGTCATAACCTAGATGATCCCTCAAGTTCTTCCAGGCTTGTGCTCTCATGACTAAAGGTAAGCAGAGGGATATGGTTGGTCAACGCCATATTGCTCATGCCTCACACAAGACTATCACTCCGATTGCCTCCCTGTCCATTTCCATGCAATTTTCACAACCACACCCCCTCTCTGCATACCCTCTCAATCCCGAATTCCCACAAGGCTCATACAGATCACTTGCTCCTAAATTCGTACATCAATCTCTCATACCTGATTGCCTTATTTCTCATGTTCATACATGGAAAGGAAAAATGGCTTTCTAAAGATCAGCACAAGATCAAGAGAAGGTAAGCCCCCTTCTAGAAACTGATACTAGAACACAATGAAAGAAGATTTCTCAGCTCTACTTAACGTGTTTTTCCTTGAGGAAAAGAATTTAAGATATAAAGAATTACAAGAGTCATTGGCAAAATGGAGTGTAGCCCAAGGTAAATAAAGAGGTTATATAGATCATCTAAGCAAGTACAAGCAAACTTGCAGAACAGAATTACTCTAGTAGTAGTTCAGGAGCACCAGAAAGGGTACTGATCATCAGGACTGCTCATAGAGATAAATCTGGAAATCCTAATCTCATTTTCTTTTTGGATGGCTTCCAGACTAGTTGGTTCAGAGGTGTAGGATAGGTTGCACATGTCTGAGCTTTATTCACATATGTGATGAAGTCTCACCAACTTGTGGCCTAGGTGGATTCAATGAACAATGGGAGACTAAGTATGGCAACTAACAGATGGATACTAATCTGGAATAGTGTTCTACAACCTTAGATAACCTGTACTCCCTTAGGATTAACAGACAAATTTCACACCTTTCTTTAATCTCATTATATCAAGCAAGCACCACCAGGAAATACAAAAACTAGACAATGGAACAAAGAGCTGCTAAGTTTTCAAACTACATATGCCCTCCCAGCAGACTCCGATACGAAAGAGCTAAACCAAAGCTTAGAAGTCCACATAGTCATTAAATTAATATTTACTGAGCACTGACAATCTGCTGGGCATGATCTCATTTCTGGGAAAACTAGAATGAAAACGCACCCAAAGAGCCTTGCATTCATGGAATGTACAGTCTGAAGTCATTATATGGTTTGCCTGAATTAACCTACTCAGTGGAATGGTGGCCTCTGGTCTTCCTCATGATTGTATCCATGGCACGTGGCAGCTTATAGGGGCTTAAACATGGTACTGAAGGAATAATCAGAGCTGGGTGTCAAACATACAGTTTTTGACTCCTGCAATAGTCTTTCATACCTATATGCTGGAACAAATTTAAGAAATGAATATAACCTGTACTTGAGTCTGAAAAGCTAATTATGTCAGGGCAAGATGGAGTCAGGACTTCATAGTACAAGTGAAAAAGGAGGCAGAGGAAAAGAGTAAGCGTATGTAGTCAACACGTTAAGATTTATCAGACCTTTTTCCAAGTGAAGGGGACACTACAACAAGTCAAACAGTCAGGCCCCACCATTTTGGAGCTTACAGTCTGGTGAATAGTGACTATACAATTGCAGGGTTCTGTGGCTATGGCCATAAAACTAAAGATGCAATCTGAGGTTCCAGAGTTCCAAATGTGGGACCCCAGAGGGTAAGTGGATAAGCTCCACTGAGCTCCGCCAAGATTAGATTGGACCTAGAAAATTGGATTCCACACTAGACACCCGGCGTGAAGAGACACAAGCTCTACCACGTTCTGAGGAAAGCCAACTGATAAGGAGAGCAAAAAGTATAGAAGACAGTCATGAGGAGGTAAACTGGGGGGAGCCTGGGGAAGAAGGCGGGAGAATGGCCTAACTGCCTTCAAATATATGAAAAATGATTGTGATAATCATGAAGGCTGCTCTCTGAGTATTTCCAGCTCTCTGTCCCCTGGACATGTGGTGGGAGCTTCATTATGGACAGGTAAGGCCACAAGAAGAGTTATAACGGACAAGAGCAGAATAATGTACAATATTTGTGAGACAGAACAGTTCAGTGCTGGGGAGAGACTGTCCCTTTTCTTCTAGCGGACCAGACTCCTTCCTCCAAGTGAATGGCTAGGTTGAGAGAGGACACCTAGAGTCTGACAGCCTACATCCCCAGTGATTTACCTGAGCCAAGCCCTCAGCCAGACTTTGTTGGACAGTTTGCATGACAAGAAATAATTTTTTTTATTACTGTTTAATGCCAGTGAGATTGTGGCATTTCATCACTGTAGCATAACCTGGTCTACTCTGATGGATTTGCTATACGCAGAGAGACTAGCCTGGAAGTGTACAGCCCCAGCATCAGAACTAGGATGCCAGGCTCTAACAGGAGTTACAGAATTTGTTTAGGACTTAAAAAAGAAAAAAATAATTTTTTTTTTTTTTTTGACAGAAGTACTCCAATGTACTGTCACTTCCTTGGCAGGGAGGGAATTTACCATCACTGGACATCTTCACACAGACTCTAGCCCCTGGTGGGAGATGAGCAGGAGGTCAGCCTGAATGATCAGAGGTCCCTGCAAGCCTTTAGAGACTACCATGCCACAGTCTGAAATGGGCTTAGCAAGCACTCTCACTGTGCTGTTTCCCCTGGCCCACTGGAACAGGCCCAGAGTTGTCCTACTGTAATGCCTCCAACTGGCCACATGCCCTGGGCCCCGCTGTTTTACTCTATCTACCACACAGCCATGAATCTGGCACAGCATCGTTTGGGGGGCTCAGCAAGTGTGTACAAAAGGCATAGCAACTCAGATGGCAAAAAGACAAAGCAAATGGTAAAGCCTCTCCCGGCTCACTATACCAACTATACCAAAGAATGAGAAATGGCCCCTGGGACTCTGGTCTGCATCCTGCAGGCATTACAACACCTCTGAAGTTTACCTCTAATGGTTTGCTCCTCACTGTGCTTATCTACCTTCAAGGAACAAGAGCTAAGCACCCATCTTAACAAGGCAGAACTCCAGCCTTAAGACCTACTCTAGGAGACGCCTGGGTGGCTCAGTTGATTAAGTGTCCACCTTCGGCTCCAGTCAGGATTCCAGGGTCCTGGGATCCAGCCCTGCCTTGGGCTCCCTGCTCGGTAGGGAGCCTGCTTCTCCCTCTGCCTGTTGTTCCCCCTGCTTGTGTGTTCGTTCTCTCTCTCTTTCTCTCTCTCTGACAAATAAATAAAATCTTAAAAAAAAAAAAAAATCTGCTCTGGGGAGGTATGTGTTAAGAGAAAGCTCTGTTCAGGAAGTTGGTGAGAAATGTAGTTCTTAGCACCAAAGGCTGGGTTTAAGCACTTGCCTCGCTTTCTAGCAGTTTGCTGAAGCTGGCTCATACAGGCTCACAAGAATCAACTGCACAAAACTCTTCTTAAGTTAATATTTGCTGAATTCACAGCATAACTTAAAACTGGGCATAGTGAGAATATTTATACCACAAACATTTGTAGCATTTATCAGAAGTTTTTGTTTTTTATATAGTTGGCAGCTTATCAGCACATCCTGCTAATAGGTTGAAAATTATGGTCTCCAGAACCAGGCCGAGCTGGGTTTATTCTGGCTCTGCTCCTATGGGCAGTTGTCATTGGGGAGAAATGCCATGGGGGAGCACACACTGAAACTTCCATGAACCTTAGTCTTCTTGACTGTAAAATGGGAATCGTCACCAACAGTAAGCTATTAACTACCTCAGAGGATAGGAGGATCAAATGAAGTAATATCCACAGATCACTTCCTAAATTAAACAAAGCTCCTTCACCTTAGAGCACATACAGACAACACAGAAGAAGGACAGAAGAGACAGAAGGACACGCCCAAATCATGACTTTAATTTTGTAAAGGCTTTTTTTTTTTTTAAGTAGAAAGTCTTCCTGGAAGTTTCCCAGCTTCCTATTCCCTTTCCCATTGACCAGTTTACTATCACATGATCATACCTAAAACCAGTCACTCGTGAAGGGAAAAGGAAGCCAAGCCACTGACCCCAAGGGCACCCTATAGTGCCAGGTGGGATTGGTGGCATTTTTAAAAACTTCCCACATGATTTCACCATGCAATTAAAATATAGAACCAGTGCTTAGAGTCTAAGTCTTAGACAAATTATGACCGAGCCAACTGGGGCTACAGAAGAATTCAATCTCTACTGAAAGATAAGGAAGGACAACCAAATCAGGTTCTAGGAGTGTGGGAAGGATAAAAGAAAGAACAGTTTCATCAAGTAACCAACTGTGTTGGCCCCAGTCTCCGTTTCCAGCTACCTTTCTGGGGCAAAAAGCTCAGCAGAGAAAACCAGAGGCATTAAGAAATGGTTGTTCTTAGAAATGAAATACTCAACTGTCTGAAAACAGAAGTGAAAACTTGAATTAAGATTTGAGGGAAAAAAAGAGTAGTAGGCGAAAGTAAAGATTTGTCTTTTTTTCCGTAAAGATTTTATTTGAGGAAGAGAAAGCATGAGCAAGGGAAGGGAGAGGAGGGAGGAGGAAGGGAGACAGAGGGAGAAGCAGACTCCCTGAGCAGGGAACCTGATGTGGGGCTCATTTGCAGGACCCTGAGACCATGACCTGAGCCGAAGGCAGACACTTAACTGATTGAGGTGCCTAGGAACCCCAAAGGTTAAGCTTTTACAGTTCTGGTTCAAGATGGTGATATAGGAGGCTTCCAAACTCTTCTCTTCCTAGCGACCTACTAAATCTATAGCTGCATACAGAACAATTTCCTCTGAAAGAAATCCAGAAACTAGCCAAGGGACTCCACATAGGGGGAAAATGAGGGGGAAAAAAATCCCCACATAAAAATGGATAGAAGAGGTAGAAATCGTCTTATCAGAAACGTCACCCCCTAGTGCTGTGACACACAACCAGGAAGGAACTCAAAACTCCAATCTTCTCCCTGAGGAGTAAAGGGTTTAGACCTCACATCTGGTGACCCAAATTTTATTTATTTTTTTTAAAGATTTTATTTATTTGACTCAGAGAGAGTGATCACAAATAGGCATAGAGGCAGGTACAGAGAGAGGGGGAAGCAGGCTCCCTGCTGAGCAGAGAACCCAACATGGGGCTCGATCCCAGGACCCTGAGATCATGACCTGAGCCGAAGACAGACACTTAATCTACAGAGCCACCCAGGCACCCCTGACCCAATGTTTACAAACTTCCACCTGAAAGATGGAACTTCAAAACAACTAGTTCTGAAAACCAATGGAGTTTGTGTCCATGAGACCCACAAGGCTATATCAAACTACGAAACAGTTTTTGACAGCATGGACTCAACATGGCTATTCCCCAGCAGGGCCCAGCACAGAAAAGCATCATTAAATGCCCAGTCTTTCCATAAGAGGCCTATTTGTTTATCTTAAAACCTATGACCCAAGGCACAGGCTTCCAATCGAACACATACCTAGGGGCCAACCACAATACTCTCCAAAGACTGGGGAGGCCACCAGGTGCCATCTTTGTACTCTGCTTCACTCCAGTCACTAGTATCTCCCCAAAAGGAATTTGTGCACCCATCTGGCACCCCAGGTTTTATAGCTGCCACTCAGGAGAGGCAGCACTTGATTGCCTAACTGGTGACCAGTGGGCCTTACATTTGTGGGTTTCACAAGACTGTAACAGAAGCTGTTCTTAACCATCTCAAGGCTCAGTGCACAGGCAGCAGACTGAAATGTCCAGTCTTACCATAAGAAAGGCCAATTTGCAGATCTTAAAAGCTGAAGCCCGAGGGCCTGTAGTTGCTGACTACAATCTTTTCCAGGGACCAGGGAGGTCAGTGAGTGTCATCGTGGTACTCTATCTCTGCTCCAGCCCAGGTCACTGGTATCTCTAAAAAGGGAGCTTCTTCATACATCTGGTACCCCAGCTTTTGTAGTTGTTGCTTAAGGACACATCCCCGAGAGTCTGGTAGCCTAGGCTTATGTTCACAGTTTCAATGGGACAGTAGGAAACAATGAAACCATTCTTAATGGTCCCTCCCTCCACATCTCGGTGCAGAGAGGACAGAAACACTCCAGGCTTCCCCTGAAAGAACTATATTGGCATATTTTAAAAGCTACTGTCTGAGGGTCCAGCTTCCAATCAGCCTGCTGGTAGGTGTTGACAGAGATTTTCCCCTTGGGGACACTGACCTGTCTTGACACACCCTCAACTACTGGGAGCCACTAAGAACAAAGATGTCGCACACACCTTTGTGATTGTCCAAGCAGCCAACAAAGATCTAGGGAAGGGTTAAATAATAAGGTTCAACCTCCCTCATGAGGCCATTCCATCAAGACTAGGAGAGGTGGTTCTTTTATGTAATGCATAGAAACCAATGCTGAGAGTCAAGGAAAATTAAAAATACAGAGGACTATATTCCAAATGAAAGAGTAAGATAAAACCCCAGAAAAAGACTTTAATGAAATGGGAATAAATGATTTACCTGATCAAGAGTTCAAAATGGCGATCATAAAGATGGCTTCCAAAGTCAGGGAGAACAATGTATAAACAAAGTGAGAACTTCAACAAAGAGATGGAAAATGTAAGAAAGTACCAAATGGCTCAGAGAGCTGAATATAATAACTGAACTGGAAAATTCAATAAAGGGGTTCAACAGCACACTATATGAAGGAGTAAAAAAAGATAAGTCTGAAGACAGAACAATAGAATTTACCCACTTGACATAACAAAAAGGAAAAATGAGTTAAGATATCTTCTAAGGGTCTTATGATGGGACAACATGAAGCAGGCCAATAGTTACACTGTTGCTATCCCAGATGGAAAACAAAGAAGGGACAGAAAGCTTATTTGAGAAAGTAATGGCTACAGTGTTCCCTAACCTGGGAAAGAAAACAGACCTCTATATGCAGAAAAATCTGAGTTCCAAGTAAGATGAACCCAAAGAGATCTACACTGAGACACATTAAGTGGTCAGAAATTAAAGACAATGAGAGAATCTTAAAAGCAGCAAGGGGAAAAATATTTTTAAAAGCCTGTTATACAAAAGAACCTCAATAAAACTATTAGAAATTTTTTTTTTTGGCAGAAACTGAATATATTTTGTCATTCCGTTCTCGCCTGCAAAGCATTGAAAGAAAATAAGACGGCCAACCAAGAATATTCAACGAAGTTGTCCTTCAGAATTGGAGACAAAATTTTCCAGATAAGCAAAAGCTCAAAGATTTCATTACCACTAGACCTGTCTTACAAGGAATGTTAAAGGGACTTTTTTAGGTTGAAAGGAAAGGAGCAACAGGAAAGCAAATGAAAGTATAAAAATCACTGGTCGAGGCAAATATATACCTTCAGAATAATCTGTTATAGTTGTAGTAGGTTAATTATAAATCTAGCATGGAATTTAAAAGACAAAAGTAGTAAGAACACCTTACTAAGCCACTACAATAATTTAACATCTTATTTTGCATATCCCTTAATTGTGACATCAAAAACATGGGGTGAGAGACTAAAAGTGTAGAGATTTAGAAGGTGTTCAAACTTTGTTATCAATTTAAAATAGACTGTTATAAATAGGTTTTATGTAAGCCTAATGGTAACCATAAACAAAAGCCCAAAGTAGATACACAAAAGAAAAAGGAATCTAAGAATACCACTAGAGAAAATCATAAAATCACAAATGAGAGCAAGAGGAGGGAAAGTGAATTAGAAAAATACCCAGAAGACAATTAACAAAATGGTAATAAGCCCACACCCATCGGTAATTACTTTGAACATTAAGAGACTAAATTCTCTCAAAAGACATAAAGGGGCTGAGGGGATTAGGAAAAACAAGACCCAACTACACGCTGCCTGCAAGACTCACTTCAGCTTTGAGGACCCACACAGACTGAAAGTGAAGGGATGGAGAAAGATATTCCACGCAAAAGGAAATGAAAAGAAAGCTGGGGTCGCTGCACTTGTACAGAAAAAATAGAATTTAGGACAGGGACTATAATAAGAGAGAAAATGTTGTGAAACTAGAAATCAACTATTAGAAGAAAAATGGAAAATTCACCAATAGATGGAGATTTAACAACATCCTCTTGAACCACCAATGGGCTAAAGAAGAAATCAAAAGAAATTTTAAAAATACCCTGAGACAAAGGATTAATGGAAATACAACCTACCAAAACTTATGGAATGCAACAAAAGCAGTACTGAGTGAGTTTATAAGTCATAAACCCTCACATTAAAGGAACAAGAAAGATCTCCTACAACCTAACTTTACCTACTCTCCTGTGGAAACTAGGACAAGAACAAATGAAGTCCAAAGTAAAAGGAAGTAAATAAAGAGGTGGGTAGAAATCAATTAAATAGAGACTCAAAGAAATAGAGAAAATACCAATGAGAGTGAGAGGGGTTTTTTGGTTTGGTTTGGTTTGGTTTTATAGAAGATAAATGGGAAACACTTCAGCTAAACTAAAAAAAAAAAAAGAGGGTCTCAAATAAAATGAGAAAATGAAAGGAGACATTACAACTGATACCAGAGAAATACAAAGGATCCTAACAGATTATTATGAACAATTCTGGGCATGGCCCGTTTTGTTACACTTCATTTTATTGAGATTCACAGATGTTTAATTTTTACAGATTGAAGATTTGTAGTAACCCTACATTGGGCCTGTCTATTGGCACCATTTTTCCCCAACAACATTTATTCACTTTGTTCACAACAACATTTGTTCACTATCTCTGTCACATTTTGGTAATTCTTTTAATATTAATGAGGAAGTTTGAAATGCCTCTTTTATTCTGAGGATCTGTGATCTTTGATGTTACAGATGGTTTCAGGACACTGCAAACCATGCCCATATAAGATGGCAAACTTAATGTGTGTGTTCTCATGGCTCACACAACCAGTTGTTTCCCCAAACCCTGTCCCTCTCCTTGGCTCTCCCTATTCCTGAGACATGGCAATATTGAAAGCAGTCGAATTAATAATGCACAGCAGCCTCCAAGTATTCAGGTGAAAGTTGGAATCTCACATCTGTCACTTTAAAAGCTAAAAATTATTAAGCTTAGTGAATAAGGCATATTGTAAGCCAAGATAAGGGGAAAGCTAGGCTTCTTGTGCCAAAGAGCAAAGCTGTGAATGCAAAGGTAAAGTTCCCGAAGGAAATCAAAATTGCTAGTCCAGGGGGCCCTGGATGGCTAGTCGATTAAGTGTCTGCCTTTGGCTCAGGTCATGATCCCAGCATCCTGGGATCCAGTCCCCCACATCAGGTTACTTGCACAGTGGGGAGCCTGCTTCTCCATTCCCTGATCACCCAGGTTGTCAAATGAATAAATAAATCTTAAATAAAGTGCAAGCCCAGTAAACCCATGAATGATAAGAAAGCAAAACAGCCCTATTGCTGCTACAGAGAAAGTTTTAAGTGGTCTGAATAGAAGATCAGACCAGCCACGATATTTCCTTAAGCTCAAGCCTAATCCAGAGCAAGGCTGTCACTCTCTCCAATTCTGTGAAGGCTGAGACAGGGGAGGAAGCTGCAGAAGTCTGAAGCCACAAGAGCTTCATGAAGTTTAAGGAAGGACGCCATCTGTGTAATCCCCAAGTGCAAGGTGAAGCAGCAGGCGCTGGTGTTAAGTCTGCGGCAAGTCGCCAAGATGCTCTCATTTAGGTGACAGTGGCTGCACCAAACCACAGATTTTGAATGTAGAGGAAACAGCCTTCTTTTGGAAGAAGAGTTTCTCTAGAACTTTCACGGTTAAAGAGGAGAAGTCAGAAGACTTCTGACCCAAAATGGTGACAGAGGAAAACCCTGGCTCACCTCCTCCATAAACACAACCAAATCTATGCCTGTTTATAGCACAATTCTTCCTGATAGAGAACGGAAAAGCTTCTTCACCACAAGGCACAGAGCACAGAGAGGATGACGAGAGACAGAGACACAGTGATAAAAGGATTTCCCACACCTGACACCGTGAATTGCAGTGGGGAGGGATAATACAAACAGAGCAGGAGCAGATCCATCTGCCAGGGTACAGGAAAAACCTACTGTTTAAAAGGGCAACTCGAATCAACAAAACAAAAAGGCAACCTACTGCATGGGAGAAGATGGTTGCAAAAATGCATTCAACTTAATACCGAAAAACACCCCATCAGATTTAAAAATGGACAGAGGGCCTGAATAGACATTTTACCAAAGACACCCTACAAATGGCCAACGGACACATGAAAAGATCTCTGTTCAATACCACTCCTCATTGGGGAAATGCAAATCAAAACCACAATGAGATATCACCTCACATCTGTCAGAATGGCTAAAATCAAGGTAAGAAAGAAGTGTTGATGAGGCTCTGGAGAAAAAGGAACCCTCTGTTGGCCAGGGTGCGAACTGGTGCAGACCCTGCCAAAAACACAGGGAGGTGCCTCAGAACATTAAAAATAGGATTATCCTATGATCCAGTAATATCACTACTGGATACTTACCCGAAGAAAATGAAAGTGTTAATTTGAAAAGGTATATGTGTGTCTATGCTTATAGCAGCATTATTTATAATAGCTGAGATATGGAAGCAACCCAAGTGTCCACTGACAGATGAACGGATAAGGAAGAGTATATACACAGAGACATATATATATAACTATGTATGTATTCATACACACACACACAGACACACAACAGGGTATTGGCCATAAAAAGGAGATCTTGCCACTTGTGACAACATAGAGACCTAGAAGGTATTCTAAGTGAAGTAAATCAGACTGAGAAAAATGAATATATTTCTCTTATATGTGGATACCAAAAAAAGAAAAAGAAAAAAAACCAAACATAAATAAAAATACAGAATCAGACCTATAAATACAGAGAAAAAAATGGATGGTTGCCAGACAGGAAGGGGGTGTTGGGATGGGCAAAGTGGGTGAAGGGGAGTAGGAGACACAGACTTCTAGTTATGGAATGAACGTCATGGAGATAAAAGACGCATCAGAGGGAATACAGTCAAAGGTGTTATAATAGTGCTGGGTAGTGACAGACGACAGCTACAGGTGTGGTGAGCATAGCATAATGTACACACTTGTCACATCACTGTATTGTATACCTGAAACTAATGTAACAGCGTCAACTTTACTCAAAAATTAATTTTAAATGTTTTTTCCCTAAAGATTTTGTCAGAGAGCAAGTGTACAATCATGGGGAACAGCAGGCAGAGGGAGAAGCAGGCTCCCCACTGAGCAAGGAGCCTGATGTGGAACTTGATTCCAGGACCCTGGGATCATGACCTGAGCTGAAGGCAGACACTTAACCTACTGAGCCACCCAGGCACCCTATTTAAAATGTTTTTAAATTTAAAAAATAAAAGGGCAATTGGAATATAAAGAATCTAGTTCCAGAACCCTGCTGAACAGTGGGGAAGTGGAATTCACAGGCTTCCAGTTATAGAATAAGTCGTGAGGGTAAAAGGTACCTCATAGGGAATATGGTCAATGGTATTGTATTAGTGCTATCTGGTGACAGATGGCACCTACACAAATCATTATGTTTACACCTGAAACTAATGTAACTTTGTATGCCAAGTATACTTCAATAAATAAAATTCAGAGAAGTCAGTACCTGACTTCAAAGTTGCAAAGGAGAGGCCAATGCAGCTGGTGACTTTAAATGAAAGCCCATGCTCATTGTCTGTTCTGAAAATCCTAGGGATTCATAACAATTATGTTCAATCTACTGTGCCTGTGCTCTATGAATAGAAGAGCAAAGTCTATATTACAACACATCTGTTTACAACATGGCTTATTGAATATTTTGAACCCAATTTTGAGACCTGCTGCTAAGAAGAGATTCCTTTCAAAATATTACCATTTACTGACAATGCATCTGGTCACCCAAGAGCTCTGATGGAGGTGAGTACAGTTGGTTTTCATGCCTGCTAACATAAAATACATTCTGTAGCCCATGGTTCAAGAAGTAACTTTGAGGGGAGCCTGGGTGGCTCAGTGGGTTAAAGCCTCTGCCTTCGGCTCAGGTCATGATCCCAGTGTCCTGGGATCAAGCCCCGCATCAGGCTCTTTGCTCAGCAGGGAGCCTGCTTCCTCCTCTCTCTCTCTCTCTCTCTGCCTCTCTGCCTACTTGTAATCTCTGTCTGTCAAATAAAATAAATAAAATCTAAAAAAAAAAAAAAAAAAGTAACTTTGACCTTGAACTGTTATTTAAGAAATACATTTCATAAGGCTATAGCTGCCACAGATAAGGATTCCTCCAATGGATCTGGATAAAGTAAATTAGAAGCCCTTTGGAAAGAATTCACCATTCTAGATGCCATGAAGAGTACTTTTAATGACATGACCAAAACAACATTAACAGGAGTTTGGGAGATGTTGATTCCAACCTTCAAGGATGACTTTGAGGGGTTCAAGATTCAGTGGAGTCTGCAGATGTGAGGGGAAATAGCAAGAGAACGAGCATTAGAAGTTGAAACTTGGGGCGCCTGGGTGGCTCAGTGGGTTAAGCCGCTGCCTTCGGCTCAGGTCATGATCTCAGGGTCCTGGGATCGAGTCCCGCATCGGGCTCTCTGCTCGGCAGGGAGCCTGCTTCCTATTCAC